>NC_053156.1:134882896-135486832 GCF_016835505.1 Polypterus senegalus
CAGGTTTTCTCCAGAGACCGAGAGTCTTGCACGGTGTGTTGCCTTCCAGTTGTACAGATGAGAGACCACCCTGGAAGAGATGATAGGTTCTTCAATAGAGTGGGTGTTGATCCAGTGGTCATTGTCCATGTTGGGACAAATAAAATACATAAGGGTAGTAAGTTCTGTGATCCAACTTTAAAGAGTTAGGTGCCTGTCTGAGGAGCAGAATTGACAAGGTAGTCTTCTGTGAAGGTCTGTCTGTGCTACATGCCAGTCCAGGTAATTAGGAGATTAGAAGGCTTAATATGTGGCTCAAAATCTTGTTGTAGGGTGGGGAGGGGGATATAGGTTTATGATGCATTGGGACTCCTTTTCAACAGTTGGGACCTGTTCCACTGCGATGGGTTACATCTGAACCAGAGGGGCACCAATGTGTTGGGTAGGCGTATAAGTAGGTTAGTCAAGGATTATTTAAACTAGGGAATGGGAGGCATGGAGTTTAGGACAGGCCAGGTTTAGAGCTGTACATAGGGGAACAAACAATAGTGTAGAAATAAAAATGCATAGTAATTTATATCCTAAGCCAACGTTTAAATGTAAAATTAAAATAAGTAATACATTAAAAATAGCTTTCCTTATTGCTAGAGGTATCAAAAATAGAAGTGAGTTGGTGTTGTATGTAGAGGAGCATAATTATAATATTATAGCAATAACAGAAATCTAACTAAATAACAAAGATGGGAATGATTATAACATAGATGAATACATATTTTTGAGAAGGATAGAACAGAAAACGAGGTGGGGTTGCTATTTATGTCAAAAAGAATTTAAACTAAGTAAGATGATGATCTCCATCTTAGAGAGCTCATGTGGCTTTGTCAGGAAAGCATTAGGGAAAGAGACCTTATTTTAGGAGCATAGTAACATTAAAAAGGCAAGTTTACAGAAGGATATTATAGTCACGAGGCGGAGCACAAGTGCAGGAGCTTTTAGACGTAATCAGAGACCATTTTTTAAAATAGTTTGTTAAAACATCATCATGGAGTGAAGCCTGTCTGAATTTAGTATTTTGTAATAATCAGGATAGAATTGAGGGTGTAGAGGTGATTTAACCACGGGGGTCAAGTGACCATAATATAATACAATTCTCAGTATTTTGGAAGAGTGTGGATGTAAAGACTAAAACTGTTATGTTTAACTTTGGCAGGGCAAATTTTAAGCAGATATGGCAAAGTCTATGGAGGATAGAATGGGATAAGCTTTTAAGTGTGGAGACATTTGAGGAGCAGTGGAATAGGTTTAAAAATGTTTCACAGAAAATATAGCACAGCTACATACCTAAATTGGAATTAATATGAAATTTTTAAAAATGCTAAAGAAAAAACAGCTGTATAATGCTATAAGACTAATGAATCAAAGTGAATCGTAGGGTATATGAGAACATGAGGGCAACCATTAAGAAGGATATTAGGGAGGTTAAAAGACAGTTGGAGAGGAATATAGCAGATCAGGGGAAAGAACCCAAAGAGATTCTTTCAGTATTTAACTAGTAAAAAAAAAAGTAAAGGAGGAGGTGAAGTGCATCAGGAATAGAAAAGGGGAATTCAAAAATAAAGACAACTGCCAGATGTTCTAAACTTGCATTTTTCTATGGTCTTCACAAGTGAGAAAATGGATAACCACCCAGTGGTAAATGGGAATACTAAGGAGGTACTGTGTGATTTATTAATTGAAGAGGGAAAAGTACTGCTCAGATTAAATAGGCTGAAATCAAACAAATCTCCAGATAATATTTACCCTCAAGTTCTTAAGGAGGTTAGCAAGTATATAAAGTGCACAAGGAAAGTATTCACAGCGCATCACTTTTTCCACATTTTCTTATGTTACAGCCTTATTCCAAAATGGATTAAATTAATTTTTTTCCTCAGAATTCTACACACATCACCCTATAATGACAACGTGAAAAAAGTTTATTTGAGGTTTTTGCAAATTTGTTAAAAATAAAAAAACTCAGAAAGCACATGTACATAAGTATTCACAGCCTTTGCCATGAAGCTCAAAATTGAGCTCAGGTGCATCCTGTGTTCCCTGATCATCCTTGAGATGTTTCTGCAGCTTAATTGGAGTCCACCTGTGGTAAATTCAGTTGATTGGACATGATTTGGAAAGGCACACCCCTGTCTATATAAGGTCCCACAGTTGACAGTTCATGTCAGAACACAAACCAAGCATGAAGTCAAAGGAATTGTCTGTAGACCTCCGAGACAGGATTGTCTCGAGGCACAAATCTGGGGAAAGTTACAGAAAAATTTGTGCTGCTTTGAAGGTCCCAATGAGCACAGTGGCCTCCATCATCCGTAAGTGGAAGAAGTTCGAAACCACCAGGACTCTTCCTAGAGCTGGCCGGCCATCTAAACTGAGTGATCGGGAGAAGGGCCTTAGTCAGGGAGGTGACCAAGAACCCGATGATCACTCTGTCAGAGCTCCAGAGGTCCTCTGTGGAGAGAGGAGAACCTTCCAGAAGGACAACCATCTCTGCAGCAATCCACCAATCAGGCCTGTATGGTAGAGTGGCCAGACAGAAGCCACTCCTTAGTAAAAGGCACATGGCAGCCTGCCTGGAGTTTGCCAAAAGGCACCTGAAGGACTCTTAGACCATGAGAAACAAAATTCTCTGGTCTGATGAGACAAAGATTGAACTCTTTGGTGTGAATGCCAGGCGTCACATTTGGAGGAAACCAGGCACTGCTCTTCACCAGGCCAATACCATCCCTTCAGTGAAGCATGATCGGAGACTAGTCAGGATAAAGGGAAAGATGACTGCAGCAATGCACAGAGACATCCTGGATGAAAACCTGCTCCAGAGCGCTCTTGACCTCAGACTGGGGCGACGGTTCATCTTTCAGCAGGACAACAACCCTAAGCACACAGCCAAGATATCAAAGGAGTGGCTTCAGGACAACTCTGTGAATGTCCTTGAGTGGCCCAGCCAGAGCCCAGACTTGAATCCGATTGAGAATCTCTGGAGAGATCTTAAAATGGCTGTGCACCGACGCCTCCCATCCAACTTGATGGAGCTTGAGAGGAGCTTGAGAGGAGCTGCAAAGAGGAATGGGTGAAACAGGCCAAGGATAGGTGTGCCAAGCTTGTGGCATCATATTCAGAAAGACTTGAGGCTGTAATTGCTGCCAAAGGTGCATCGACAAAGTATTGAGCAAAGGCTGTGAATACTTATGTACATGTGATTTCTCAGTTTTTTTATTTTTAATAAATTTGCAAAAATCTCAAGTAAACTTTTTTCATGTCATTATGGGGTGCTGTGTGTAGAATTCTGAGGAAAAAAATGAATTGAATCCATTTTGGAATAAGGCTGTAACATAATAAAATGTGGAAAAAGTGATGCGCTGTGAATACTTTCCGGATGCACTGTACACTATATAAACATTTGATGCATATTTGTAGGAAGTTCCTGTGCACTGGGGAAATGACTCAAAAATATCACATTTTATCCTGTTATATAGAAAGTGTGACTGGGTAGATCCATGCTTAAAGTGCATCACAGGAAAATTAATGGAAGGAATTATTAAGGACAGGATTGAGCAACACTTGGAGAGAACAGGTGTTTTACTGAACAGTCAGCATGGGTCCAAAAGAGGGAGGTCATGTTCTACTAACATGCTGGAATTCTATGAGGATGCAACAAAAGGATACAGTATGATCAAAGTGGTGCATATGATATTATTTATACAGACTTTCAGAAAACATTTGATAAGGTGCCATATGAGATTTTAGGCAGAAATCTAAAAGAAGTGAGAGTTCAGGGTGATGTTTGTAGATGGGTGCAAAATTGGCTCAGACACAGGAAGCCAAGGATGATGGTACAAGGAACCTCATCAGAATTAGCTGATTTTAAGAGTGGTGTTCCAAAGGGGCCAGTGCTAGGGTCTCTGGTAATTTTAATATATATAAATGATTTTCAAAGGAATATAAGTAACAAGCTTGTTACGTTTGCAGATAATACCAAAAGAGGTGGATTGGCAAATTATCTGGAATCCGTTATATCATTACAGAAGGACTTGGATAGCATACAGGCTTGGGCAGATTTGTGGCAGATGAAATTTAATGTCAGTAAATGTAAAGTATTACACATAGGAAGTAAAAATGTTAGGGTTTGAAAACACAATGGGAGGTCTGAAAATCAAATGTACACCTTTTGAGCAGGATTTTGGAGTTGTAGTGGGCTCAACGCTATCAACTACTAGACGGTATTTAGAAGCCATTAAGAAGGCTGACAGAATATTAGGTTATATAGCACGATCTGTGGAGTACAAGTCCAAGGAGGTTCTGCTCAACCTTTATAATGCACTGGTGAGGCCTCATCTTGAGTACTGTGTGCAGTTTTGGTCTCCAGGCTACAAAAAGGACACAGCAGCACTAGAAAAGTTCCAGAGAAGAGCGACTAGGCTGATTCCAGGACTACAGGGGATGAATTATAAAGAAAGAATAAAAGAGCTGAGCCTTTTCGTCTTAAGCAAAAGAAGATTAAGAGGTGACATTACTGAAGTGTTTACAGTTATGAAGGGAATTAGTACAGTGGATCAAGACTGTTATTAATTAATTAATTCATTCATTCATGAAGAACACGGGGACACAGTTGGAAACTTGTTAAGGGTAAATTTTGCACAAACATTAAGAAGTTTTTTCTTTACACAGAGAACCACAGCCACATGGAATAAGCTACCAAATAGTGTGTTAGACTTTAGAGTTTCAGGGACTTGGAAACTAGACTTGATTTTTTTTTTCAGAAGAATTTAGCCGAATGGAAAGCTTTGTTGGGCTGAATGGTCTATTCTCGTCTAGATTGTTCTAATGTTCTAAGGAAGTTCAAGTAATAGAGTAATATAGCAGGAGGAGAAGTGGAAGAATTCATTATTATATTAGTAAGAGAGGGCAATAAAGCTTGAATAACACATTTAAAAACACAGTAAGCAAAAATACAAGCTAATAAGTCATTAAATCAATTTTGTATTTAGTCCTAATGTTCAATCCAAGGTTAAAAAAACAGTTAAGCTTTCTCAACAGTCATTGTATGGATGATTGCTTATTTGTCTTAAATTTTACAGTCTTCCTGATGGTTTATCTGAAGCAGGCAACAATTGTTTCTCCCATAACTTTTTGATGTGTGAACAAGGCTACTGCTGATGCAATTCTTAGCATAGACACCTGTAGTCAGTTCATTCATGGTGATTTGAATAATACAATATTCCTCTATCCACACTCAATCTAACATCCTACAGTTATCTGTGTCAGGTTTGTTGGTGAGCACTGCTAAAATTCAAGCCCCGGAGAAGTTAAGCAGGTGTTCAAAAACCTCCACACAAAGGTGAGAATGTATTGTGGAAGTTCTGACTTTTCCCTACAACAATGGAAGTGGAAGGACAGTTCCTCATAAATCAGAATACCTTTAAAGGGGAAAAAGTAAAGTAGCTTGGTATGATTAGTAAAGGAATGATCTTTCAAATCAATGGAAAACATACATTTGGGAGAGGCCCTTAGGTATATTGACGGAATAGAAGTCCAGTATATTTCTTGCAGATTGAATTCATCACTCAAGTATGGTGTCTTTATGTGTCTTGGAAAGTCTCTTTTCAACGTAACAGTGGTGTAATTTTTATTTGTGAGCTGTGTTTCCATGTTTTGTGTGATTTGTCTACTTAAGATGAGTATATCCTTACTCTCCAAATATTTATTGTATATTGCATAGTCTGAGAGTCAAATTTCAGTGTTCAGCCAATGGTACTTTCTGATTACCACAGGGTATTTCACACACTTGGTATAATCATCACAAGGCTGTAAATAAAGCAAACAAATAAAGCACAAAATAAACAAAGAGAAAATAGTAAAAATAATGAACAAAAAAGCATTATCTTGCAAGTCATAGAGATTCACTCAATAGACAGAGTCTAAAAACAAAAGAAAACCAGACAAACCGAATACTGTACAGGCTTGCTCTTATAGTAGGGAAAATGGCCTCCAAGACCACATGACCTCGCTTAAACTTTTATCTGTGTAATGAACAGACTCTTCATAAGTTTCCAAAAGAATAAAATAAATATCAGCCTTTTCTTTGTTTTCACCGCTTTTGTTGCCAGACATCCAATCAGTAGACAGATAGACAGATAGATACTTTATTGATCCTGAGGGAAATTTAAGACCGTGCCTGTTTTACAAGTGTGATTCCGGTATCCATTTGAAGAAACTCTGCCACTTGCTGAGCTAAGTGTCCTCTGAAATAGCAACTCAATCTGGAAAAGAATGTCGCTTAGGCAGTGGAGCCAACAATCCAGAAAGCAATCGGAGAATTACAAAATGGTTGTTTTGCCAAAGCCACTTACCTCTAGGTAATGATACCTGTCAGCCTGCTGTCTGGTGACAAAAAGGCATAACGCTGATCTTGGTCAGATTGAGGTTTAGGCTTCATTTATGAGATATAGTCCTGTTCTTGGACATTCAGGGAGCCCTGAAGGTTTTCATTTATGGGTGATGTCTGCACCTCTCTTTATCATATGCAATAAGGCCAAGATATTTGATGTGTTTCAATTCCTGCTGAATTATAAAATCTTTTCACACCCCACAATGCTTGTATCAGAAACTTGTTGCCTGAAATATTAGTTTTGTTTATGATTTGTTTGCTTTTTTGTACTTATTATGCACCTTTTTCCTTTTGATAACAGCTTTATTTGTGTTTTATATACAGTTTTTTGTTTTATTTGCTAATTGTTCTGCATATTTGTTAAAAAGCTTCTTCTTTCTTTTTCTTTTTCTTAATGCTGTAATGCTGTAAATCCCTACAGATTTTATTTTTTCTCCAGCCGTCTGGAGTTTATTTGTTTTTTCTGTCCCCCCTGGCCATTGAACCTTACTCTTATTCGATGTTAATGTTGATTTATTTTTTATAATTATGTCCTTCATTTTTCTATTCTTTAATATGTAAAGCACTTTGAGCTACTGTTTGTATGAAAATGTGCTATATAAATAAATGTTGTTGTTGTTGTTGTTGTTGTAAAAAGCCCAGGATGCACTTGGCGGCCAGCTGCTCTCCAGGATCACTGTGACTGTGTCTAACTTTGTCTGCAACTTTGTGTTATAACTGACTGTGGGCCCCCAGAAGTTTATTTTCTCCACAGATGCTGATGACTGGAGTGTTTATGTTCCTCTCCTTTATAGGGTGGAGTGGTGGCTCTGAGGCTGGGGATTTGCACTGGCAATCGGAAAGGTTGCCAGTTCAAATCCCGTAAACGCCAAGGGTGACTCTACTTTGTTGGGCCCTTGAGGAAGGCCCTTAACCTGCGATTACTCCGTCCTGGGTATAACGTTAATCTGCATCCAGTCCTCCAACTTACAGGGAAAATCCTGGGGGTTGGTGGCAGAATCGGCACTCCAGCCACCATAAAAAACCTCACACTGTTCCACTCCATCTGAACTAGTGTGGTGTTGAGGTGTCACCCGCTGCATGGCTGCACTCAGGTCCTAATCTGGCATCTTGAGGTGGTTTGTCTTGTTGGGGGGGTGCGGCAATGCGCTGTATCAGCGTGTGATCCAAACCTCTCTCTCTTTATTACCAACAGTGGGAATGTTAATGGACAGATATTGTTAGCATCCAATTATGTTAATCAATTTGAAATTGTTTTTTTAACTGTGTGTTTAAATGAATCTTTATTTTTATAGGTGTGCAATATGTAATTTGTTTTTTTACCCGTAATCCGATACAGGTAAATAATAATTTTACTTTTGTGTTGTTAACCGTGCACATTCACCTGCTTTGTGGCTATGCAAAGTTCAGATAAAAATGAGAGGTGCGATGCATGGAACTTTGGGAGCTGCTAGTATCCTACTTGGAGCGTCACTGGTCTTGATCATCCTGTTGTTGTAGGGTTGTTTTGCTTAAAAAGTCAAGTTTTCTGTTGCAATTATGTCCTATAAAGCATAGTTCAAGTCCTTTGGGTGATGCAGCTTTGTGAAAAAATAAAGATGTCAGACAAAGTTTGTGCTGTTGACCGACTAGAGACATCCAGGCTACCACTCCCATCATCAGTTGCAGCTGTAAGGTAAAACATCAGCTTACCTCTGATATGCTCCCATACTCTGAGACCCTTAAGGATCTCAGGTGGTGCACAAAGTAGACGTCACTCATGAATTTTTTCAAACCATTGCGTACTTCATGATCTGCCAGCCACAAAGGACAGATTGTCGGAGGTGATGTCAAGATCTCACTAGTCTCAGTGTCTACTGACAGCAGTGACTAGTAGTTTATTATTTTTTTAATTGAGATGTTAGCACAAAATGTCACAGAATTCTAGGGAATGACAAAAGAGAAAAATTATTTCATATGTTCCCATTTTTATTTTGTTTACTGAATTTTAGGAACTATTCCATGGTTACAGTGTCATGAAAAGTAAATATATACACATTTTGTTATAAAGAATTCTATGCAGAAAAGTGTATTTTGAGCAATCAGTTTTTAGTGGTCACAGGAGCCTAATCCTATATTTCCCATAGGTTCAAAGTATTAACATTTGCATCTTTGACTTTTGTATTGCTTTCTAGCAATTTTACCCCCATGAAAGTTGAGGATTACCTGGGATTAACATAATGTGACGAAACAATATTCGTAGAATAATAAAATACAAGTAAAAGGAAAACAAAAATAAACTTGATGACAAAATGTACAAAATAATATTTAAAGGACAATAAAAAACAAAAAATGAATAACCACTTCTAAGGCAGTGCACATCGTGCAGTTCATGGTTGCCCAAGGTAGCGGACACTTTCAACAAAATTCTTCATTATTTTACTGGCTCTTGATCCCTTTTGCTTTTGAATTCCTGACAGTGGACTCATTTAGTGCTCCGGTTCTTGAGCTCTCGGATGATTAATCTCCTGGCATTGACTTTTGGCCCTTTTTCTAACCACACTACATCTCCCGGTTCCTTTTTTAACCCGTCTACCAAGTTTTCTATCTTTGGCATAACAGCTGATGATGGACTATAACTCCTTTATTATCAAGGAATTTATAAGACCTAAAAGCTTTTATTTTCCAGTCACATTCATATTGGATTTGTTAAATGTGCTTGTGATGGCGAGTCGCACGTTAAAGTAATGCTCCACAAAGGCCTCTGACCAGCATAACGCATTAACCCTGAAAATACTTCAAACAAACTTTGTATCTGTGGAACATTTTTAAAATGTATTTCTTGTTTTTAACACTAACATCCTTGTTGTATGTATTTAGGAGCAAATCATAAAGCCTATATGCATTTTAATAGAAATACTTCCAGCATTTGAAATGTTCAGTTTCTGTTGGTTCTTTGACTGATGCTAATTTTTATTAACTCCTCCTTACAGAAAATCTTCTTCCGAAGTCCTAAAGTTGTGCGTATTTGAGTGGACTAGAGCCTCATCTGGGGTTTAGCTCCTGGCAGGATCGATTTCAGCCCCCTGTAACCATGAACAGGAGGGCTGCAGGTTTGTAGATGTATTTGCATATGTACAGTGAATAAAACAGTTGCTACATTCAGATTATAATAATGTTGATGGGTGTATGAATGGTCATACAGCATATAAAATATACTTTGAGTGATTTTTATTGAGGGTGGCTCATCAGTAATTGCTGGTGTATCACAGATCCTTGAAATCTGGGTTCACCTCCCAGTCTGATCAATGTCAATGTGCCGTTTGCATGTTCTCGCCATGTGCCGTTTCCTGCGTATCACAGGTCCCAAATTAACCTGGGGTGAAGGACTGTGAATGTATGTAACTGCAGAGATGTAGGATATTTGTTCATATTCTTGCAAAAAAGGGCTATTAATTATAGCTGTTTGGCTCATCAGTAGATATCTTCATGTATCTGACATATATTTTTTAGTGGTAAATGATTTACTGTGATAGATGATTTCTAATTCAATAATTGGTCAGTTCTGGCCCGATATTTTTAAATAAGTAAAAAAAAAATGAAGCAAAACAATTTGTGTCGTATGACACTTAATGAGGAATTTTTGAATTAGGTTTGCTGTCTAAATTTGGAAAGCTTCTGATTATACTTTGTCAGCAGACATCTTTGTTTGCTCGCCACTTTTCTGCTCCTCTTCAAATTGTTCTTAGTGCTCATTGTTGCTATGGAAACCTTTAGTGCCATTGCTTTCTTTTTCTTATTTCAATAGAACCTTGAAGTGGACATTTTTTCTTTCTCTTGATTGCTTTATTTTTAATTTATTCATTAAAGGAAGTAGACTTTTTTTTTTCGTTCAGAAAACGTAAGAAGAATTATGAGCTGCACAGTGGCTCAGTGGTGTGCCCTGATGCCACACAGTTCCATCTTGTTTAGAATCCTTACTTTTTCAAAAATGTTGTCAATACGTCTGTGTGAGTTTCGCAGTTTCTTTCCACATCCTAAAAACATGCAGATTAGATTTCATGGCTACACTAAATAGGTACGTGCAGATGTGAGTCACACCCATTGTTTGTGGGGCATGCCTAGCCAATCAGGCCTCTATTAATGAACTTTTTCATTGACAGGCTCCTTACAAATGAGTATAATTATGTTTCATGCCCAGATTGGGTAGTTGGTGCTGATGATAAACCAACATTAGCTCATACGGTAGCTTGCGAGTTCGTCCAAAACTGTTAATGTAGATCGCTGATCGTTGCGAAGTACACAGAATTATCTTAGAAAAAACTGCAGTTAGAATATTGGGCGATAGTAAAAATCGAACTACTGTTACTTAAATTACAGACGAGAGTGGGAAGGACTCTGCCTTTCACTATGATATTGCATCAAAAGAACTTATAGTGAGATGTTTAATGAAAAAATTCAAACCAAAAAAATAGTACTTTACTGAGGAAGCTCGGATGGGAATGGATGTACAGTGGAGGAGAAAGCGAGGGAGGCCAAAGTGGAGGTGGATGGATAAAGAAAAAGCAGATCTGAAGGAAAAGGGCTTGACTGGCGAGGTAATGCAGGACTGATCTGCGTGGAGAAGGTTAATCAAGCACATCGACACCCCACACATAAGTGGGAAAAGATGAAGTGGAAGAAGAAGACTGAGGGGGCTCTGTGCTGGTAAGTTCTTATTTCCATCTCCCTGTTCCACTGTTTTGTCATATGCGTGGGTGGGTGTCCTGCACTCTCTGTGCTTTTTATATGGCTTATGCTGTACATGCACATGCCGTCTGCCTTGGCAATGCTGCATTCTGGTACTGAGGGAGTCATTAATAAAGTCTGTAGCGCTTGATTAATGTTGTCTTACATTATGCCTGCAGCCTCTGCCGCAGCGTTCAAAGCCTTTAATGGCTGAATTCATGTATGTTCTAATTGGCTGGGCCCTAATGTGGTTCTTTAGTTAACCCCCTTCTGAGCAAGAAGCCTATTCTGTTGCTATTAATTCATCTGCTGGAGTGTAGGATGTCTGCTCATTGTGCCAATGACCTCTTGTTACAAACTGTCTCTTTAATCTAGTGATTGATCAAGTAGTGTGTCAATATCATTGCTGTTCATTTAATTTAAATTAGTTTAGTAGTTCTCAGAACCAAGACCAGGAATAAATATTCAAAATCCATATTCACAGAAATGCAAATGTCCAGTTTTAAGAGTTTGTTTGAGGGACAGGACTGAAGTGTGCCGCATTAGAGACTGGTACCTTTTCTAGGATTGGCTCCTGCCTATCATCATTCTTGGTCTTAGCATTCTGTGATTGCTTTTTGCACATTTTGGTAGTGATTTTGTTTTTTTGGGTCAATGGTCATTTTATTGCCATCACACTATTTTGCACTATTTTGTAAGGAATTTTCTCTGGGGATGTTCAAATTGGATTGAAGTGGTCATATGGCTGATGAGTATGATGCTTAAAAACAACAGCAAAGTAAAACTGGTATCAAAGCAGTAAATAACAAGCCCTAAATGTTTCACAGTTGTTTTTTCAATAAATTCCCATGCATGAAAAGACATTCTAGATTCTTTTTGATCTTTTTTGTTGTGACGTTTTGACCTGAATTAGATCTGGTTTAGGGTTAGGGTTAGGGCTAGTGTTTTCTGCCTTTACTGTCCCCTGATTCCGCCTATAAATTATAGTTTCATGTACTGGTCAACTTTCTACTCCAAATCCCAATGTGGAAACCAAGCTCTCTGCCATGTGCCCAGTGCTACTGGGAAAGGATCTGAGCCGCACTCCACCCTGGGCTGGATTGAGTGGGTTAAAAAAATGCATGGATGTTGTTTCTTTTTCTGGATATTTTATTGTCCACTTGCTGGTCTTGATACACTTTCCCATATCCCTTTGATTGTTTTGCTCTAAAAATGGAAGAACCTGTTTGAGTGAATTTTTACATTAACTGCAAAACTTCTGTTATTTCTACTTTCCCTAACTTTGTCATAATATGCTCTCAGGCCCTGTAGTTATCACAAGTGTCATTTATCTTAAATGCTTTATAGAAATGCCTTGTTCTCACCAGTTTCTTTCTTAAATTCTTACTAATTTTCTGTACTTTCCTGCAGCCATTAATGTCTGATGTAAATGCTGTGTAAAGTGTTCAGCACTTTATACAGCACTCTTATAAATCTGCTCCTTTGCTCTTCAACCATCTGCATATCTAGAAGATCATTTAATTTTATATTTCTCAGAGCTTATTGCATTTTTATGTCCTTTTGAAAAGCAATTTAAAGTTTAATAATTCTGTGTGGTCCACCAGGCTGGCACCGCCAGCTGTACCCGACACAGACACACGTGGGACACAAGTTCAGTGCACACTAGGTTTATTTTCTCTTTTTCCCTTGTGGAAAACGTCTTCCATGTTCCCCACAAGTATGACACAGTCCAAACACAGCACAAATAATTACTCCCTTCTTTTACTCTTTTCCTTCTCTCCTCCTTCAGTCCTCGGGTCAAGCTTCGTTGCTCCTCCTCCCGACTCTGGCTCCCTGAGTAGTGGATGCTGATTCCTTTTATAATGCACCCGGAAGTACTCCAGGTGCTTGATTGCTCATTTCTGGCAGCACTTCCGGGTGTGGTGGAAGAACTGCCCATAAGGGCTCAGCAGCTCTTGCTGCAGCACCCCCAGATGGTGTCTGCGAACCCCAATAAGGCTGCACCACACTCCAACTCCCATGCAGCCTTGTGGGAATCTGAGGCTATGCTGCATCCCAGGGGTGTTGCCAACTAGCATCCCGGGGGAGGTAACACTCTGGCCACACTTGCTCCCCTGGTCTCAGCGTTGAGGCATTTCAGCCGGGCATGCTACATCTGTTACTGCTACAAAACGCTATATCCAGTTATATATGACTCAATTTATTTATTTTTTTTAGTTTTAATGTTTTAACATGTAATCTTTAGTCTGTTATTTTTAATGTTTCCCTATTCCCTGGTGGTTAATATTTTTCATATTATGGTATATTTCATTGATGTTATGTCTTTGTGCATTTTTATTAAGACTGGCACATACTAAATGGTCTGACCCCATCCCCTGGTTCAAACAGTCCTCAGTTAGCTTACACTTATATCTTAACAATATTTTAGCATCCCTCAAGTTGAAATTCAAGGTACAGATCCTGTCTGCTCCAAAAGCCTATATGCCTCTGTGTTATACCAAGAATAGCCTTGCATAAAGGCTTCTGATCTTCTCAGCCTTTCCTTGACTAACATATGGCACAGGAACAACTTTAGAGAAGACCATCTTGTCAGTTCAGGTCCGAAAGTATTGCACAGAACTGATCACCTACACTTAGCTATGTCAGTTGTTCCACTGTGGCCAAGGACAATCGGACTCACCTAGCAATAGGAAGGCAAAACACTTTATGAAACCCTTTGAGGATGGTGCAGGTCTGTATGTCTCTCCCTTGAAACTCTTACTATTACTACTCTCGCCTGTTTTTGGGGGTTCATTTTGAGGTGACCTGCTGGGACTCCTCAATCTTGTCAGCTTCCCTTGGTATTAGAGTTGCTTTCCAGCTTTTTGAGATGCTCAAAATTGTTTGACAGCTCTTATCTCTCAGCTAATATTTTCCTTTTACACCGTCATTATGTCTAATTGTGATGCATAGGTCTGTAACTCTCTAAGATCAGCTGAGGAATGGTGTAAAAGGGGGCATATTATAACTAAAATCACAATTTGGAATTCAGACTTTGAAATTCTTGCTGCCAGAATTCACCTACATTATTTACCCAGGGGGATAAATTACATCATTCTTGTTACCAGTTTATCTTCCTCCCTCTGCAAATGGGGACTCGGCAACAGGAAATGATTCACTCTGTCACCCACACTTTAATAATGACTCATTCTGACCCTGCAGTTATAATATATGGTGACCTCAACCATGTGACTTTGGAAGAAACTATGACAAATTTCCGTCAATTTGTGTTCCTCCTGAGGCAATAACAAGCTGGACCAGCTGTATTAAATTGTTAAAAATGCCTTTAAGTGTAAATTACTGGCTCCTTTGGGCAGTTCTGACCACAACCTGTTTTATCTTAGCCCAATAAGTACTGCCTGGAGGATGAAATGGATCTGAATGACTGCTTCCAAATAGACTAGGAAAAGATGTGCAAGTCACATAGGGACAATATTGTGGTGCTCGGCCACTGCATCAGAGACTATATTACCTTTAGTGTTGACATTGTGGTATCCTAAAAGACAGTGCTTTGCTTCCCAAACAACAAGCCCCGGATTACTAAGAAACTAAAAGGTCTCCAGAATGAGAAAAAGAGAGCATTCAAATCCTGTGACAAAAAGGCTCTGATGGACATAAAGAAAACCCTGAGTGAAGCAAAGGAAGATTGCAGAGTTAAAGTAGAAAACATACTCTCTCAGAATAACATGAAGGATGTCTGGAATGGACTGGGCATCATTATTGATCTCAAGCAATTTAGGGCTTAGGTGCTAAAAGGGAATTTGGGCAAAGCTAATTCCCTGAACCAATGTTTTAATAGATTATCCTTCCCAATGCCACATTTTTCCAATGACCAGTCTCCTCACACCATTCTTACTGCATCAACAACTCCTACCACAACAACTGGAATGGCTAATTAAAAGTCCACCTCTGACCATCAGTGTTGCTTGTTCATAACTGAAGACCAAGTAAGGATACAACTGAGGAAACTACACACAAGAAAAACTGCAGGACCAGAAAAAGACCTGTGCTGACCAGCTTTGTGGTGTCCTCTGTCACCTGTTCAGTCTGTCCCTAAGGCTTCAGCATGCACCACTGCTGTGGAAAAAATCCTACACTGTTCCTGTTCCAAAGAAGGCAGATGCCTCTTGTGTATTGATTACAGACCAGTGGCACTTACATATCACGTCATGAGGACTTTTGAGAGACTGGTCCTGGACAATATGAATCATCTTATGGTGGACTACCTGGACCCACTGTAGTTTGCCTATCAGACAAAGATTGAACTGGAGAATGCAATTATCTGTCTGCTCCACAAGGCTTATTCTCATCTGGACAAAGCTGGCAGCACTGTGAGGATTATTTTGATTTCTCCAGTACAGTACCTTCAATACCATCCAGCCATCCTTGTTAAGGAGTAAACTCAGAGATATGCAGGTGGATGAGCCTATGGTGTCCTGGATAATGGTCTATCCGACTGTAGTTTGTGAGGCTCAAGGACTGTGTTTCTATGGATTGCAGCACCATAAGGAACATTCCAGTCTCCTTTTTACACCTCTGACCATAAATATTACACCTGGTCATGTCCCTTGCAGAACTTCTCAGATGATTCTGCACTTATTGGGTGTATTGATAAAGGGAATGAATCAGAATATAGGAATCAGTTGGAGAACTTTGTTTCTTGGTGCAAAGACAATTGTCTGCATCTTAACATCAGCAGAACCAAGGAACTGGTTATTAACTCTCACTGCACCAAAGAGCCTCTATGTTCAGTCACTATTCAAGGAGTGGATGTGGAGGTGTTCCACTCCTACAAGTACTTGGGGGTCCATATTAATGATGGACCGAACTGGTCATTGAACACAGAGGAACGATACAAGAAAGGGCAGATCAGGCTCTTTTGTTCCTTAGGAGACTGTGTTCCTTTAAGGTGGGAAGTGACATCCTTCACATCTTCTATAACTGCAACTTTCTATGCTGTGCTGTGCTGGGCTGGTGACATCACTTCAAGAGAGGCCCAAGTTAATTAAAAGGGCAGGATCAGTTATAGTATGCACTCTGGACCCCCTAGAAGTAGTAGCAAAGGAGAAAGTTAAGACAAAACTGACTGCCATTATGAGCAATGCTGAATATCCTCTCTTTGACACACTAACACCAAGGACTTTCAGCCAATGAATTATTCAGCAGAAGTGTGTCAAGAAACACTGTTGGTGCTCCTTTTCAACAACAGCAATAACACCTCATTGGGACTGTGACTGTGAAATCTGTCTATGAATGAGAGATGTCATTGTTTGATTTTTAATAAATTTACGATCCTTTCTGAAAACATGTTTATGTTTTTCATTATGGGCTATTGAGTATATATTGGTGTGCAAAAATGACAAATTTATCCATTTAAAATGAAATCTACAGCTCAATAATGAGTGAAGAGAATAAATGGATTTGAATACTTTCTGAATCCACTGTATATATAATAGAAGCCGGTGCATTGTCTGTGTCTTTATTAGCACTTACAAGTGAATGCATATTTGAGCCAGAATAAACAACATGGCTGAAGGTATAGGTGTAAACTTGAACTCACGCAAGGTGGAATTGGACTCATTCAAGTGTGATGTTTCTCATTAGTGCTGCTGGGCATGCTCTGTAAGATAACAGGAGAGGCCTAAAAGTAGGGCCACAATTCTTTCAAGCAGAGAGGAACCAGCAGAAGTTTTTAAAGTATCTCATAGTAGCGATTCAAAGAGAAAGAGATTTATATGGGCTGTTATAATTATAGAGTAAGGAAGAAAAAAAATACAGAGCACACATCCCTTAAACAAAAGCCAGAATTAAAAATGTATCCTCTTACCCACAGGTAAATTCATGTTTTTTGTAAGAGGGCACTTCATTTGGCACATTCAATTTAAGACAGCACAAGCACTGGATTGAATTACAGCCTTGCTTGTCTCAGTCATATTTGCTTTACTTTCCTGAATAATCCCATGAGTGCCACAGAACTACGGCAGTAAACCCTTAGCTGATACAGTATACATGAGAATACCTGTTGCACACTGGAAGCAATTTGTGTCTCTTTGTCTTTGTATTTGCATTGTCTTATATAATTTAATTACAGATGGTGTGGGTATCAAGTCATGAAAGTGCTTTTATTTTCTCCCTTGAACAATCAATTTCATATTAGTAGAAGCCTACTGTGCCTTGCTTAGGCACCATATTATCAATAAAAAAGATGGACAATTACACTCATTGACCACTTTATTAGGTACACCTTGCTGCTACCGAGCTGAACCCTCTTTTGCCTTCAAAACTGCCATAATTCTTCATGGCACAGATTCAACAAGGTGCTGGAAACATTCCTCAGGAATTTTGGTTCATATCGACATGATAGCATCACGCAGTTACTGCAGAACCATGATGTGAATCTCCCCTTCCACCGCATCCCAAAAGTGCTCTGTTAGACTGAGATCTGGTGACTTGAGGACAGAGAACTCATTGTCAAGTTCAAGAAACCATTTTGAGGTCATATGAGCTTTGTGACATGGTGTGTTATCCTGCTGGAAGTAGCCATTAGAAGATATGTTCACTGTTGTGATAGAGGGATGGACATTGTCAGCAACACTACTCAAGTAGACTGTGCCATTTAAACGATGCTCAGGGGCCTAAAGTGTGCCAAGAAATTATCCCCCAAACCAGTACACTACCACCAGCCTCAATCATTGACACAAAGCAGGATGGATCCATGTTTTCACGTTGTAGACCTCAAATTCTGAATCTACCATCCAAATGTTGCAGCAGAAATTGAGACTCGTCAGACCAGGCAACATTTTTTCAATCTTCTGTTGTCCAATTTTACTGATCCTATGCGAATCATAGCCTCAGTTACCTGTTCTCAGCAGACAGGAGTGCCACCCTGTGTGGTCTGCTGCAGCCCATTTGCTACAGGGTTTGATGTGTTGTGCATTCAGAGATGCTCTTCTGCATGCTTCAGTTGTAATGAGTGGTTATTTGAGTTTCTGTTGCCTTTCTATCAGCTCAAGCCATTCTAGCCATTCTCCTCTAACCTTTGGCATCAATATTTTTGCCCAGAGAACTGCTACTCATTGAATATTTGCCATTTTTCAGACCATTCTCTGTAAACCCTAGTGATGGTTGGGCATGAAAATCTCAGTAGATCAGCAGTTTCTGAAATACTCGTCTGGCACCAACCACCATGCTACGTCCAAAGTCACTTAACTCGCCTTTCATTCTGATGCTTGGTTTGAATTTCGGCAGGTTGTCTTGACAATACAGGGAGTCCTCGGGCTACAATGTCTCAACATACAACGTTTCGAGTTTACAACGCTCACTCCCATAAAAACTTAAAAAAATTGAGACACAAGTGTTTCGGCTTGCGCCATTAGCGTCATACTTACAGACTATGTGGGCAAACTAGTTTGGTTGCGCACAGCGGAAGAATACGCAGTAAAGCAGCGTATGAGTGAGGGAGTTAGCGAACTAGTTTCATTGTACGAAGAGTAGTTGTTTCATTTGTGTGGCTTTGTTTGGCGACTTTGTGGGCCTTATCATGGCTCCTAAGTGAAAGTCAGAGTCTTCAGATGGTAGTCTTCCGATGGTAGTGCTTCGAAGAAGAGGAAGACCATCACTATGGAAGTGAAATTAGACATTGTAAAGAGATCAGAAGGAATAAAGGTAAGGAATTTTTTTTTTACACTCATTTTTTGTCATTTTTTCTATTACTACAGTACAGTATATTTATGTCCTTTTCCTTTTTCTGTGGTTTAGTTGTGTTTTTATGTTCTAGATTATGATTTTCCAAATGTGTTAGGTTAGGTAAGTGACTTAGGCTAGGGTGTGTTTCGACTTACACCAAAATTCGGGTTGCATCACTGTTGTAGGAACGGAACTGTGTCGTAACCCAAGGACCCCCTGTATCTACATGTCTAAATGAACTGAGCTGCTGCCACGTTTTCTAGATCTTCTTGGTTTAACAGACTTTTTAGTTAGTGTTTAACTTTTGATAATTTTGCACGAGAGATCCTCCTTGCTTTAATACTGTTAGATTAGAATTCAAGACTGTTTGTCTCCAAATTAGCTTGTAAAGGTTACAAGTTTGTCTGGCACTGTTATGAGCCTGTAATATAGTAACAATCAAACATGAGAAATTTGGCTATTTTCTAGCTACATCAAGTTCTAATATATCTTGACACATAAAAACATTGTTATCATAGTCAACTTTTAAAGATGATTTCCTGTGCTCTGTGGTGTTTGTGTTGTTTTTCTGGGTTCAAGTGAAAAGCTTTCTCCACAATGGCGTGTACTCTTCATCTTTGCTGAACACACTCATTTGTATGTGTCATAGCAAGCACTGTCGACCACCATTTGCTGTTAAGCTCTTAGCTATGTCCTCTGCAACTTCATAGGGTTATGCACGGCTCTTTCTGGTGAGAGAATTTAGGCCCTGTGCTTCTCTGCCATCTCAGACTGGGCTTAGTCACCGGCACAGAGCTCTCACTTTGTAGAGTGTGTTTTAGAGTCTAGCTCAAGATGTCAAGCTCCAAGGCTCTATGAAATCAACATTCCAGGCTCAAAGAAAATTTTGTAAGTTGCTTGCCTCCTGCTCTAAAAGAGACAGAAAAAATGCAACCACTTGGTTCTTAGGGAAGGAGTAACGTCTGGTGAATGAATTACTGTCTCTACTATCCAGTGTCTTCATTCTATTACATAGTGCAGATGTTTCAGGGAAAATGAGTCCGAGGAAATAAATAATCATCAGGAACAAAGAAATTGTTTTTTAAAAAAATGATCATATTGTACATGATGGCAATTTTCCCAAGCACAATTAAAAGTTGATGGCTTTCCCATATGTAAAAAACTCTTCATATACACAAGGACAGTTACAACAGATTTAAGGATAGGAAATCACATGAAGACTGGTTAAGAGGTGGTTTATCTGAGTGAATTGATTTTTAGTTAAAAACCACTTGGGAGAGAAGAAAAGCTTACTGTGCTTACCCCGAAGTGCAAATATAAAGCAAAATAAAGCAACATGCATTTAGACACAAAGCATTGCTATAGAATTGACTGCTGTTAAAGCTGAACTTTAGCACACATCACTTAAGCTAAATCAGTAATGGAGTCATAACAGCACACCTTTACTCGTAACAAAGTACAAACTCGAAGTCCAACTTGACTTTTCTCCCACCGTTGGTGTTTAAACAGCTAAACTCAATGACATATAAAAACAGAGAGCCTTCTGCTCACAAGCTGTTGAGGAGGAGGAGGAGGAGGGTGGGAGCACCACATATTGAACCACCTTGGGACCAAGCTGTACCACCTGCTACGATGTTCTTACATATTACTTACAAACGTAGTAGCAGATCAGAAGCCATAAGACTGGTCTCACTTGGATGTATCATCTCTTTAGTGAAACTGGATTCACAATAAAAATCAATAATAGAGTTGTATGGCTGCATGCTTCTTTTTTCACAACTGAATGCCACCAACTTGAAATCTCTTCCACCGTAAGCAGCTAAACTCAATGACCTAAAAATGGAGAGTTACCAAGAGGGGTTGTCTTTTACTCACAAACTCTAACATCCACCGTGATGCACGTTCACATTCCTACTTCATATTACTACGCAAAATGAAGCAACATTGAATACTACGACAAACCTTGTGGTAGATCAGAAGCCAGAAGACTAGTTTCAATTGGATAACAACTTTATAACTGTTTGTAACTAATAAAGTTGTATAAAATTTCACTTACAAGTTAAACGTTTATTTAAATTTCTCCTCCTGATTCGAAATTTTATTGTTGGGTGATTTTCCTGTTATCCATTTTTTCCTTCATTTGATAAAGGGCGTAGTATTTTGTTATTGAGCGAATAGAAAGTAGTTTTATCTATAAAGTGTCACGCATGCGCCATACATAGGGGATAGTTTAAGGCCTCTGGTGACAGCAATTGTGTGCCACTCCAGGGGTTGGCACTCACTGATAATGGCTTCTCTTTCTCTCCATCTGCAGACTTCCAGTGTCCGTCCAACCGGTCCCACCTGTTCCTGCCAGGAAACGGCCTTAGCCGGAAGAACCGCCATCTTTGGTAGTTGTATCCAAACTCCCATATGAAAACATGCAATGGAACACTTTAACTCACGTTTTATTTCTCTTTTTTGAGACATCAGTTATACTGGATTTACCTATGGATGCCCCAAAACTTCTCACTGTCTTTGCTTTGTAATGACACAAGCAATTTTTATTCAAAACTTGGTAGAATGTGTTATTATTGCATTTTCATGAACGTATTCCCTTGGAATTACACAGTTCACAAAAATGCTACATTCTTGCTCAGATTTAGTACATCTTCCATCCAGTGCCTTTACCATTTTTAATTTTAATTTAAAGAAAAGCGACTTCACTGATAAAGCAAAACCAAACATTGCCACCCTAAAGCAGAGCAAGTACAGGGGTGTATCAAGTTAAAGGAATAAAAATAAAATTACAGGCACAAATGTAACTTTATCAGTGTTTTTTTTTTATTTGTTTTTTCCTTTACAACTCTCCCTTCATGAAACAGCAGCCTTTTTCTCTCCTTTGCGACTCCTAAGCGGCAGCCGTCATGAACTCCTACACACAGCTCTGCACACTCATAGTCGTCCTCCCACTGCATTCTGGACACATTGATGTCCCACACAGGGTATGAAAACATGGAGAACAGTCATGGCAACCTGAATGTTCACTAGATCAGGAGAAAAGTATTCCTTCTGAGACTGTCAGCACTTTTTGCAATATATATATATATATATATTTTTAATGTTGACATAGATCCAATAAAGCATTCATATTTAGCATATTTAGCATAAATAAATATATATAAATGTGTTGCATATCACCAGCATGCGTTATGAAAAGGCACAGTCATTATCAAAGTACAGAATAAAGTAAAGGTCTCGTTTTAGTCCTGCCTGGTTAATTGAGATAAAGATGATCCTAATACACTCCATATTATCGCATAAAGCAGACTTAAAATGATTCCTCGCTCGTTTGACAATAAGGAGGCTGATATTCTTAATCAGCGTCCTCTCTGGAATTCATTATGCCGACTGCTGTAACTAATGAGATGAGTCCTGTGCTTTGAAGCTCACCTTAATCACAGTCAGGACCACCATAACCAAGCAACAGGAACTCGTAGCTGTCTCTGGTGAAGCCTTTGGAAATGACACACCGTTTGAAAACGTTTAAAAATAATCACTTATTAGTGTGCAAAAATGAGTGAAAACCAGATAAGTCGATTCTTCCTTGTTAATTTCCTCTGATCCAAATTTTTCAACATCTCATTAGAGGCTGATTTCTTAACTAAGAGCAGCTTTCATTTTTTCTTTTTTTCTTTTGACACTTTTTTTCTGGATTTGTATGAAATGAAATGCTTTTAGTTGGGTTACAAAAGGGATAGAATCTTCTGAAGAAGTGACATTAGGTTCACTGATTGTTGCTCCAAGCCTGCGTTTCCTAATTGAATGCTCATTGAAAATAAGGTTTGTATCCCAGCACAGCCCGTCTCTGATTTTTGACTAAAAAGGAGTTCACTTTACACTCATTTTACACTCTTTTACTGTATTATTAAAGACATAATGAGTGCTGGTGCTTCTGATTTGTCACAGGCAAACAGGCCAGTATGTGTCTGTAGTGGCAGCAAGATTAGTGGGTTTACTATCAGCAATTTATTCCAAGAAATTTGAACAATTCCAGGCGCTACTCGCATGGCATTCTCTCAAAATATTTTGACATCCATTAAGTGTACTAAGGCCGTGGATGGCAAATTCACATTTGTTTTCTTATCCACCGTTGAGCTTTACATCACATTACATTCATCTTTGCATTAGGAACAGACAGATGTTTTGATGTTATTTCAGAATTTTTTCCTTGTGGACTTTTAACCTATAAACAAAAAAATAATATTGATGTGCTGCACCTTTTCTCAGACGCATATCTAAGCTCTTCCATTTTACATTCATTTTTAAATCCACCTAAACAAGGTTAGCCTTACAGGGAGCTTCAGCCTATCCTAGCAGCTTTGGGTGCATGGCAGGATGGTTTCCTAATTTTCAGTTAACATTTAACCTGTGTCATAAAAATGAGTCCAAGACATTATAAAGGTTTCGGGCAGCCACCCGTATATTGTTTTTCCCAGCTACAAAAGGGTTTTGTTTATCAAATAAACGATGTGCATATCACAGAGTCCAAAACAGAACTGGCTATAGTAGCCTAAGATGGAGGCTTTAAAGGTCTTGAGAGGAATTGTTGTCATCAAAGGGGCCGGCTTCGGAAGTGACGTCTTCAGAGGTGCCGGAACCTTGCAGGAAAGGTCTGTAGGGAACTGAGAAAGACAGTCAGCGCACTCCGCCACCCCCTGGTCAGATGTTTCATTACACTTACTCAGGCTCTTTAGCTGCCTCCTACTCGCACATGTGTGACAAGGCCCCCCCCTCAGCCCAGACCCATTGGGTTGGGCGTCCTGCACCGAGAGGTCGTGGGCACCAGAGAGAGCATCAGCATTAGCATGGAGAGAACCCTTAAAACGAATAAGCTAAAACTTAGGTAAGGTTGAAGGTCAAGAAACCACCTAGTGACCTGTGGATTCGACTCCTTGTGAAGGGCCATCCACTATAAAGGAGCATGATCCGTCGCTAGAGTGAACTCCTGGCCCAAGAAGTAGTACCTCAACTGTGTAATCGCCCATTTGATTGCAAGGGTTTCTCTCTCCACCGTTGCATACCTGGTCTCTCGATCCAACAGTTTCTGGCTCAGGTACATGATGGGGTGTTCAACACCATCGACGCTTTGGCTCAGCACTGCACCCATGCCTGTGTCCGAAGTGTCCATCTGGAGAAAAAAAGGGAGAGAAATATTAGGAGCTTTTAATATTGGTGCTGACGTAAGAGCCTGTTTTAAGTCACTAAACGCAGCGTCCGCCTTGTCAGTCCATACCACATGATTAGGAGCCCTCTTCTTTGTAAGATCAGTCAAGGGCGCTCTCTCTGAAAACCGAGGTACAAACCGGCGGTAGTACCCGGCCAACCCGAGAAAGGCTTGGACCTGCCTCTTGGTTTTCGGACGGGACCATTTAACAATGGCATCTATTTTTGAACACTGTGGTTTCACAGTACCCCGACCCACCAGGTAGCCCAAATATTTACCTTCTTTCAATCCAAAGAAACATTTCTTGGGATTAATACGAAGCCCGGCTTCTCCTAGTGTCCACAATACCACAGTGACCTGGTGTACGTGTTCCTTCCACATGCTGGAATAGATGACTATGTCATCCAGATAGGCAGCACTATACGCATTATGGGGATGGAGCACTTTGTCCACCAGACTCTGGAAAGTCGCAGGAGCCCATGTGTAACCCGAATGGATGAACACGATACTGCCAGTGTCCGCGAGTGCTGAACGCGGTCTTGGCATTCACTGAGTCTGTCCGTTAAAGGAATCTACCAGTACCCTTTTTTCATGTCAAGTGTGGTCAAAAATTCAGCTTGTCCAAGTCTCTCGAGGAGGTCATCCACACGAGGCATGGGATAAGCATCAAAAAGGGAGACCTGGTTAAGCCGACGGAAGTCATTGCAAAACCTTCAACTGCCGTCAGGCTTACTAACCAAGACAATTGGGCTGGACCAGGGACTATAACTTTCCTCAATCACTCCTAGTTCCAGCATCTGCTTGATTTCCAGCTCCACTTCTGCTTTCTTTGCCTCAGGCAGTCTATAGGAGCGCTCCCGGACTATAACCCCTGGTTCAGTCACTATGTCATGCGCAATCAGAGGGGTCCTTCCGGGTTTTTCACTCACCACCTCTGAGACGGACAGGATAGCTGATTCGAGCTCCCGTCTTTGTCTATAGGTTAATTCCTCACCAAAATTAAGGGTGTCTATGTGAGCAAAGAATGAGCAGGGCTGAGCGGAGGACGGATCTGGTTCCCTCTCCTTCCACGGCTTCAGCAAGTTCACATGATAAACCCGCTCAATTGGTCTATGATTGGGTTGTTTCACCAAATAGTCGACCAATCCTTTTCTCTCCTTAATTTCATAAGGGCCTTGCCAATGGGTGAGTAATTTAGAATGAGAGGTGGGAATTAATACCATGACACGATTCCCCACCTGGAATTCTTGGAGTGTCGTGCCACGATTGTAATAACAGGCCTGTGCTGCTTGTGCCTCTTCCATATGACTTCTTAAAATAGGTTGAATTTTCTCAAATCTATCGCGTAACGGTGCAATATATTCCAAAATATTTGTAGAGGGAAGAGCCTCTCCTTCCCAACCTTCTTTCAAAATATCCAATATTCCTCGGGGTTGTCGTCCGTATAACAATTCAAAAGGAGAGAACCCCGTAGAGGCTTGTGGGACTTCCCGATAGGCAAAGAGAATGAGGGGGAGGAGTTGATCCCAATTCTTCCCAGCCCCGCTGACCACCTTGCAAAGCATCTGCTTGAGAGTCTGATTAAACCTCTCCACTAGACCGTCGGTTTGAGGATGATACACCGCGGTCTTTAAGTGCTTTATTTTCAGTAACTTGGCCGTTTCCCTGAACATCTCCGAGGTAAAAGGTGTTCCTTGGTCCGTTAAGACTTCTTTAGAAATACCAACATGCGCAAATACTCCTACTAGTTCCAGTGCGATTGCTTTAGATGTAGCTGAGCGCAAGGGAACAGCTTCTGGATATCAGGTCGCATAATCCACGAGGACTAATATATATTTACGTCCTCGGCCTGAGGGCTCCAAGGGTCCTACAATATCGACCCCGATTTGTTCAAAGGGGACATCAGTTAAGGGAAGGGGAATGAGAGGAGCATGGTCCTTTCTAGGAATTTGCCGCAATTGACATTCTCAACAAGAAATACAAAAATGGCGAACCTCCTCGTTAATTCCCGGCCAATAAAATCTGAGCTTAATCCGCTCTAAAGTTTTTTCGGAGCCTAAATGGCCTCCAAGGAGGTGAGCGTTTGCTAATTCACAAACCTGCCGCCGGTAAGTTTGTGGAATTAACAACAGTTTCCGAACCTCCACCCCATGTTCCGTGACCCAATATAATAGATCATTTTCTATTACAAAGTGAGGTCCTTGTGGCATGGGCTGGTGTGTGTGTTGGCTGTTGACATGGACTACTGCATTTTTAGCAAATTTTAAGGAGTCATCGTTCCACTGCTCCCTTTTAAAAGAAGCCGGTGTTTGTTTGACCTGAAAGTAAATTTTGGAGAGAGGGTCCGGTCTGACCTCAAGGGGAGGGGATTCCTCCGGAATCGTCGAGGCGTGGTTGGATTACGTATTCGCCTGCAACGGACCAGGAATCTCCCCGTCCTCCTCGTGGGCTTCCGACAGCTGTGTACACGGCGTGGAGACAGCTTGAGACGAGTTATCCCCATCTACAACGAGGCCTAAGTTTTTATCAGGAATAGTCAATAGTTTACCGCATTTATTTTCTGACCAGTCCCGTCCTAGAATTGCTGAGAAGGGAGGATTAGGGTGGATCGCCATGGGATGTTTTTTTTAGCGATCCTCCCTAACTCACAAAACATAGGGCGGTGTTGTACATCCAGATGTCTCCGTGAATACATTTAATACTGGTCCTTTTTTTTAATTCTCTGTCGCGGTAAAACATATCGGCAATCAACAATGGAAACGTTGCTGCCAGAATCAAACAGGGCAAGGAGTTTATAACCATTAATGACTACAAATCCTGTATTTGAGCACGTCAGGGGGTTGGCAAGAACACACAAACTATCTCCCCCCTTCCACCTACATCCTGCCTCGCTCCCGGGTAGGTTGCACACCCGGTGGCCCGGGAACTCAGAAACAGGCTCTGATGTATGTGTAAGAGACTTATTCAGTAGGACGTGATCTCAAGGAAATCCACTAGAGGGCTGTTCTGCTCTCCCAGATTTTGAGACTGGCTCAGGTGTTTTTAAGAGCTTTATAAGCTCTTCCATAGAATGGAATTCACCCCAGTCTGGCTGGGCAAAGTTTTTAGGGAGGCCTTTTAAAAAGAGGAGACAGGCTACTTGTTGAACTATTTGGCAGATGGTTAATTCAAATGGCCTTAGCCACACAGCCACTTTCTCCCAGAGGGCCATAGCCTGCTCCTGGGCTGATCTCTCTGGATCAAGTGTCCAGTTTTTTATTATTTTTACCTGCTGGACTGAGGATAGCCCATATTTATCTGGGAGCTCAGTTCCAATGGGCGGCTCAGCTCTCTTCTCCAAGAGAACATAATAAGCCCTTTTTGTTTCATCCCCAGGAACCAACCTACGCCTGTATCCCCCCTTCACATTCTCCATTTGGTAAGTTATAAGCCCGGGGTTGTATTTGAGGAGTGGAGCCTGTACTGAGTCCTTCCTGACCCACAAACGCACTCCCCTCCCAAAAAATCGGCCCCGGCACTTTCATACCTGATTCATTACATGTCCGAGTCCCGGTTTCTTCTGGGACTTCATCCTGCTGACTACGCCACTGTCATAAAAACTAGTCCAAGACATTATAAAGGTTTGGGGCAGCCACTCATATCCAGCTGCAAAAGGGTTTTCTTTATCAAATAAACAATGTGCATATCACAGAGTCTAAAACAGAACTGCTATAGTAGCCTAAGATGGAGGCTTTAAAGGTCTTGAGAGGAACTGATGTCATCAAAGGGGCCGGCTTCAGAAGTGACTTCATCAAAGGGGCCAGCTTTGGAAGTGACGTCATCAAAGGGGCCGGCTTCGGAAGTGACATCTTCAGAGGCGCCGGAACCTTGCAGGATTTCCCAGGAAAGGTCTGTAGGGAACTGAGAAAGACAGTCAGCGCACTCCGCCGCCCCCGGTCGGATGTTTTATTACAATTACTCAAGCCCTTTAGCTGCCTCCTACTCTCATGTGTGTGACACCTGACATGCACATCTTTGGAGTGTGGGAGGAAACCACAGTACTTGGAGGAAGAAAACCACTCAAGAAACCACTAGCAAAAGCCCAGGCTAGACCCCAAAACAACAAATGAATTTTTGAAAACTCTAAAGGTTAAATTCACTAATTTAAAGAGTAAGGACGAAACACAAGAGCTGAGGACCAATCTAAATGAGGAGGATATTGCAGAAAACCTCTTTTGTGGGGGGCGGCTTAAGAGAAATTTTGAAACAAGATATGTTTTCATCAAAAATAGCCTGCTTTGAAACAATTAGTTAATTAATAAAGAATAACATATACATTTTAAATGAATCATATGGTGTGAAAGAATCGAGAAAGGTTTGGGGCAGCCACCCATATACTCTCCCTGGCTGCGAAAGGGTATAGAAATAAGTTGAGATGTGCTCTCATTGAGTTTCAACCTGGCTTTAATGGCCAAAACTGGAAGTGACGTCATCTGTGGCCGGAACTGGAAGTGATGCCTTTTGTGTTGCCTGATCAGTAAGTGATATCATTCTTGCCGCCTGAACCGGAAGTGACGTTGTTGATGATAAATCAGGTAGGTTTTCCCATATCTGGCCTGCAGAGATAACAGAAGCAGGTTTAGCACACCCTGCCACCCCCTGCACTGGTGGGTAATTACCTCTGTTTGGTCCACTCAGCTTCCACCTAATCGCACGTGTGTGACAACGGTATAGTATAAATGAAATATTTGGTTAATCACTGTGTAAAAGGTAATGTCTTTAAAAATGTAGGGAAATATACTTTTAGTCTATGCTATATGTTAAAATAACAAAAGAAAATATTGCATCACCCCTCCAGAACAAGATTCCTGTTTTTTGATTAAAATCAGTTAGGGTGTTTTGAATCGAGGGTCTTATCTGTAAAGTTCTGAGCAGCTTACAAATGGTTTGAGCTTATTGTGTGGTGATTGGTTACATGGAGAAAGAAAAGGAAGGACAGGAATTGAGGGTTGGTACATTTGAAAGAGACAGTACTGCTGCAATAAATTATTTCATTGAGGGTCGTGCACATCCTAGCAAGCATCTTGCGGGAGACAGAAACAATCTCTGGACAGAGCGCTAGCTCATCGCTAGTGCTGCGTCACTGTCCCCCATGTTTAATACATGATTTAATTAATTTCTTCATGAAAAAAGTATACATCTCATCATAAATGTAATTTATTCTGTGTCCTGTAGGTGTAAGAGAAAGCCCGTTTAAGAAGCATGTAGCGATTCACATACACAGAGCACATAGAAGAACAAATAGAATACAAAGCGTTTAACATGCTACTTTAGTTACGATGGGATATGAGAAAATCTAGTAAATTAAACATTGATTTTAAAATTAAGTTTATGATGTTCTTCTTTAATGACAAAATAAACTATGAGATTAAAGTGGATATTTCAACCTTTTTTTTTTTTTTTACTGTGTCCCTATTTTTTTTTCTTTTCTCTGTATCCTCATACACTTCTGTATGACATTCGACTTTTCATGGCGACTTTGATATCTGACCACTTCTTTTTTAATTCTGCCGCTGTGTGACTCTCTGAACTTGAACTTTTGAGCTTCTCCACCACTCTGTATCAATCAATCAACTTCTTTTTGTTGTTTATACCACTGCTTAAGCCAACAAATAGTATGTTTTTCCTTGCTGCTACTTCATGTGCTTTTACCATTGTCTTATAACCAAATGCAGAACGGAAAGTGATATTCATATTGATTTGCATATTAAAATATGCAAAATTATGGGAGGAGTTGGGGTGGGATGGCAGGAGCGTGCACATGTGTTACATTTCACGCTGACCAGGATTGGTGGAGTGGAAGTGCGTAGAAGTTGGTTTATGCACAGTTTTATACATCTGAATTTTTTGTTCCATACACACATTTTCACTTTTGTCTGTATGCCATGTTTGAGTGTGACTTCTATGCACAGTATTATGCAAGAGGTCTCTGGTGCTAGGACTAGAGGTTTGTAACTGCAAAAGGACATTTAAAGTCCTTAAGGTCATCAGCACCTCCCAATAGATCTCCTGGGAAAGAAAGAATAATAACATGGGTATCCCCCCCAGGTTTGGCCCTAGACAGAAATTGTCAGGAAATTAATAATTAGTGTTTTCTAACGTTTCATTCTGAAAATTGTATTTAAGCCATAATAAGGCACTTTGATATCTGATAACTGAATAGTAATTTTCATTAATTAAAGAAAGCACTTGGCTTCACAGATATCTGCTTTTTCACATTAACATTAGTCCTAACATGCTTCATGTGTAAGCCTGACTCTTGTCGATTCTGCCATTTCAGTCTGAAGGGCAAATAGCACCAAGGTGATGGAAAATCAAATAAACCCTGACAATTGTAAGACTAAGACACTCACCTTCCTACTCTTCAGTGTTCGTGATGAGTGCTCTTCAATGGCTACACTGCCGTGAAGTCATTTGTTAAAGGCATGTGAGCAAAATTCAGTGAAATAAATCAAGCCACAGTACTATTGATTACAGACAGTCAGAGGTTAATTTGAACTTGAGAACATAAATAAATAAAAAAATATTAAGAAATAAATAAGTATATAAATCTACATCAATAAAATCATAAGCTCTTTGGATGTCAGTTCATTTGTCTAATTGTTTGTTATTTACACAATATTAGCAGAAATGATTTTCATTACATTTTCTAATGGTCTGACTTAAAATAGGAGCTATATGTTATATGGAGTGTTATAACAGGAGGGAAGCAACTCAAACACCAGCAACAATGCAAGGACTACAATTCCTGTCAGGCTGCAGGAGTGTGCTGTGACTGATAGAAGACATCATTATCAGTTTTCTATTGGACAAAGTATGTTCTTAAAGACCTTAGGTACAGTACATACAACGTTTTCGTCTCAAATAATCTGGATAACAATTTCACTTTCTCGTTGGATTGCAGCTTTTGTCTAACTTTTTGGGCTATGTTTAGCCATGCTGAATTTCCAAAAGAAAGTTTTTCCTTGTTTATTTATACTGGTAATAGTGGGTACTTCGGCTAATGAAAATAAAAAATGAAATGGCAAAAAAGAATGAATGAGAATATATGAACTTATATAAAACTGATAAACATGTAACAGACAGAAGCAGAGTTGTTAGTTATGGAATGAAGTGCCGAAGTCTCTGATGATTATAATAAGTAGATTGTTATCATCAGAAATTCCAGCTGACAAGGGAAAATATGCCTGCATGGGTTCTAAGAGCAAAGGACCACCCAGCCTGTACTGGGTATTCAACCCAACAAAAATGTGCTTAAGTAGTTCTGTATTGTTTCTTAAGTTTCATCCTAGATGAGTTGATTCAGTGGGTCTCATCAACAGTTTGAGTGTCCAGGTTCCGTCCAACACCACAAGTGGCTATAGTGTCCTTGGATCAGATGGTGGTGGTGCAAAATGTCACTGCAGAAAGCTGAAAAAGAAAACCGTGATTAGTATAGATTAATAAATGATTGCAAATCCTAGAAGTATATGATATTAATTAACATTAAAGTATTCCCAGCCATAAAAGTCACTGGTTAACTGAAGAAGACTGACTGGGAGTTACCACGAGATCTCATAGACATTGAGGGGTCTTATTGCCCCTTCTTATGTGAATGCTAAAAAAGAGTGCCAGCTTTCCTTCAAATGAAGATGTGTTTTTGTTTTTGTTCAGTATTTTTATTGAACCTGAAAACTACATCACTGTATTCCCAAGCATGAGTGGTAACTCATTTAAAATAATAAACACAGTCATGAATAACGGAGCCTCTGTAATCTGAACTGTACATATGTTATGCAGATGCTATGTCTTCTTGTATTTTATTTATTTACAGTGGTTCTTTGTTATATTTTGCTAAGGTGGACTTCTGCTGTTAACTTTTGAAAAGTTATTCAACTTTGTGATTTTTTTTTTTACCTTAAACATTTTTTTTTATCAGAGATAGACATTACTGTATATCCGTTTTCTTGAAATATGGCAATTATCTCAGCAGCAAATGTTACTAATCCTTCAGTAATTACATTGTTAATATCCTCTCTCAGGATGTATTTTATCTTCATTTGCACCATCAATTGTTCTCCATAATTTTGGTTAAAAGATTATTCTTAAATGTTGATATTCCATTAAGATGTGATCGTCCAGTGAAAATGAGCATTCATGCCAATCTGATGATCAGTTGTAAATTAGTATTAATGTAAAACAATGATGTAAACAATACAAAGTAGGTGATTTCATGTGATAAAACTACAAAATTTATATGAAAAGGCTACTCGTCAAACTATAAGCAGCAAGGGGTCAGGGTGCAGCATCTACTTTACAAGTATGCACTTTGCAGACACTTTTATCCAAAGCAACTTACAAGAGTGATCAACATATTCAAGTAAATATCAGTCTGTTTGGGAGCAAATGTTACAAGATGAGGTGACCATCACAAGTGAATAGCTGTACACTAAACAGAACTCAAAGGAGACCGTCTTGTATTTAGCAGCATCACACCACTGCCATTCAGTTATTATTGTTTCCCTAAGGTAACCATCCCAAGGACTTTAGATGTAATATTTTTGCTTACTCATAACATGTGTTTCAGAGCTCCAAATAAATTTAGTATAGTACAAAAAACAACAAGAGTAAACACAATACACATTTTTAAACAATCTTTTGATTTAGAAAAAAAAAATTCACCAACAACTATTTCACCTACGGTATGTGATCATGTAATTGCCCCCTCAGACACTCAGTCAAACAGTGAACTAAATTTAAATAATAATGAGTCAAATTGGACTAGACATGATCTAGTTTGACTGCCGTCAGCCCTATTAAACCTAAACATTAATTCAATACAATCCTTCCAACAATGTGAAGTTGGCTAAAAGGTCTCAACAAGGTCGCTGAACTGGAGGGGGAGTTGGCTGTTTTCATTTACTACACAGAAATGGTCATGGTACATGCTAAGATAAATCAGATAGCTCATATTATATAGTTTTTATAAATCCTATGCTGAAATTACCCCAAGATTAAAAGCTCCCCTTTGTTGTTACACTGTAGGGATCCTCATCCCTCTCACACATTCAAGCCTTGCAGTGTATTTGATATTTATGTACACCAAAAACAGTTACTTAAGTGATAGCTGGAGGAACTTCATAAGGGATATACCAGCATTTGTTACTGTTAGTATTTATAGTCTATATTACTGAAAACAAACTCCTTGGTGGCAGGGCCCCGGGGGTGTCTTGGACTGTCTTGGTTGACACGTCTCTGCAACATTGCATGGACATCGGGGACAGTGCCTCTGGATTGGCAGACCGGGGTGGTGGTCCCCCTCTTTAAAAGGGGACGGAGGGTGTGTTCCAACTACAGAGGGATCACACTCCTCAGCCTCCCTGGAAAAGTCTATTCGGGGGTTCTGGAGAGGAGGGTCCGTCGGATAGTCGAACCTCGGATTCAGGAGGAACAGTGTGGTTTTCGTCCTGGTCACGGAACAGTGGACCAGCTCTTCACCCTTAACAGAGTCCTGGAGGGTTCAGGGGAGTTTGCCCAACCAGTCTATATGTGTTTTGTGGACTTGGAAAAAGCGTTCGACCGTGTCCCTCGGGGAATCCTGTGGGGGTTGCTCCGGGAGTATTGGGTACCGGACCCCTGATAAGAGCTGCTCGGTCCCTGTACAACCAGTGTCAGAGCTTGGTCCGCATTGCCAGCAGTAAGTCGAGCCCGTTTCCAGTGAGAGCCAGGGCTGCCCTTTGTCACCGATTCTGTTTATAACTTTTATGGACAGAATTTCTAGGCACAGCCAGGGTGTTGAAGGAGTCCGGTTTGGTGGACTCAGGATTGGGTCACTGTTTTTTGCAGATGATGTTGTCCTGTTTGCTTCATCAGGCCGTGATCTTCAGCTCTCTCTGGATCGGTTCGCAGCTGAGTGTGAAGCGGCTGGGATGAGAATCAGCACCTCCAAATCCGAGCATGGTCCTCAGCCGGAAAAGAGTGGAGTGCCCTCTCAGGGTTGGGGGAGAGATCCTGCCCCAAGTGGAGGAGTTCAAGTATCTCGGGGTCTTGTTCACGAGTGAGGAAAGAATGTAGTGTGAGATCCACAGGCGGATCAGTGCGGCGTCCGCAGTGATGCGGGCTCTGCATCGGTCTGTCGTGGTGAAAAAGGAGCTGAGCCGTAAGGCAAAGCTCTCAATTTACCAGTCGATCTACGTTCCTACCCTCACCTATGGTCATGAGCTATGGGTAGTGACTGAAAGAACGAGATTGCGAATACAAGCGGCTGAAATGAGTTTCCTCCGCAGGGTGTCTGGGCTCTCCCTTAAAGATAGGGTGAGAAGCTCAGTCATCTGGGAGGGGCTCAGAGTAGAGCCGCTACTCCTCCGCATCGAGAGGAGTCAGATGAGGTGGCTCGAGTATGTGATCAGGATGCCTCCCTGATGAGGTGTTCCATGCATGTCCAACAGGTAGGAGGCCCCGGGGAAGACCCAGGACCACTGGAGGGACTATGTCTCCCAGCTGGCCTGGGAACGCCTTGGGATTCTCCCGGAAGAGCTAGAAGAATTGGCCTGGGGAGAGGGAAGTCTGGGCCTCTCTGCTTAAGCTGCTACCCCCGCGACCCGACCTTGGATAAGCGGAAGAGGATGGCTGGATGGATATTACTGAAAAAGGGAAAATATTGTTCACTTCAATAAATGAAGGTGCTTTAATAAATAGCCATTGAATGGGATTTTTGCTTATGCTTGAAAAGTAATTTCACTGGTATCAATATTACATTCCAAAATCTGGTGCTATGACACCTCTACAATGAAATATAAGAAACCCAATCTGTGCTGATTTTCACTCAGATTTTTTAAATTTTGTATCCATTCAATTGATTAGTTTGTGAGCTGTTCACTTCATTTTTCATTCTTATTTTTGTATTTTATTTTATTGTTCCTCTTTCTGGAAATACTTCTAACCATAGTAAAAGTTGCACTGTAACTTTTTGTCAAATATCATTTCTGAGTACTTTTACAACTCAGATTTTAGTAGTAAATGAACAGTCAATGAGAAGATGAAGTGTATTGGGAATAATAAATGGAAATCAAAAAATACAGACTGAAATAGCAAATGCTCTGAACTTGCATTTTTCAGGGGTTTTCACAAGTGAGGATGTGGATAACCTCCCAGCAGTAACAGGGACTACTAAGGAGGTACTGAGTGATTTTGAAATTGTAGAGGAAGAAGTACTGCTTGGACTAAATAGGCTGAAATCTAACAATTCTCTGGGACCAGATAATATTTACCCTCAAGTGCTTAAGATTAGTGAATACATATAATAAATACAATAAACACAATAAAAAATATATTCTAAAATGTTTTATTTTTATGCTGTATTGAGGATTTGTTCTGTTCTGTGTATTGTATTGCATTGACCCCCTTCTTTTGACACCCACTGCATGCCCAACCTACCTGGAAAGGGTGACCTGCCTTTCCCAAGGTTTCTTCCATTTTCCCCTACTGTACAAGGTTTTTTGGGAGTTTTTCCTTGTCTTCTTAGAGAATCAAGGCTGGGGGGCTGTCAAGAGGTAGGGCCTGTTAAAGCCCATTGCGGCACTTCCTGTGTGATTTTGGGCTATACAAAAATAAACTGTATTGTATTGTATTGTATATATAAACCCTTACTATATTTATAGGATGTCACTGAGCACTGGGGAAATTCCAAAGGATCAGAAAATTGCTAATATTATCCAAGTAACAATAGGCCAGTAAGATGAATGAGCATCACAGGTAGAAAAATTGAAAGAAATACTAAGGACAAGATTGCAAAACACATGGCAACAATAACAGTTTTACTGAACAGTCAGCATGGATTCATAAAAGGGACATCATGTTTTACTAACATGCTTAATTCTATGAGGAAGCAACAAAAGGATATGATCAAAGTGGAGCATGTGATATTATTTATCTGGACATACAGAAAACATTTAATAAGGTGCCACCTGAGAGGTTTAGCATCAAACTAAGAGAAGTGGGAGTTCAGAGTGTTATGTGTAAATGGGTGAAAAATTTGTTCCACAAGAGTCAGTCCTAGGGTCACTGCTATTTATATATTGTGGACTGGGACCCGGACACAGGCAGATGGACAACATGGTTCCACCACACACTGTTTATTTATAAGACTTATTTACAAGTTTTTTGTGCACTCACACACCCCAGTGCCTCCAGCACCGATTCCCCCAATGTCCAGGCCACACAGTCTCTGTGCCTCTCTCTCCTGGCCGCCTCTAGTCCTCCCTCCAGCTCCGTCCTCTTCCACCTGACTTCTGCCGATGACTGGAGGGATGCGGCCCCTTAAGTAGGAACCCGGATGGGCTCCAGCTGCTTCCCGGCACTCCCCTTTGGACACACCCCTATGTGGCGGAAGTGCCGGCTGTGCCACACGGGATATTCCGGCACCGGGGCGCCGCCTGGGGGTGGCCACAGGTCCGTACACGACTGGGCTTCCAAGCCCTGTACCCGAGGCCCCCAACATAACCAGGACGGACAACCCCTCGCGGTCTGGAGGAGGCACAAGCCCTCCTCCGGTCCTCCTGGGTGTCCCGGCCGGGGACCACTATATATATATATATATATATATATATATATATATATATATATATATATATATATATATATATATATATATATATATATATATCGGAAAGTATTCAGACCCCTTCATTTTTCACTCTTTGTTATATTGCAGCCATTTGCTAAAATCATTTAAATTATTTTTTTTCCTCATTAATGTACACACAGCAATCCCATATTGAAGGACAAAAAAAAAGAATTTTTGAAATTGTTGCAGATTTATTAAAAGAAAAACTGAAATATCACATGGTCCTAAGTATTCAGACCCTTTGCTCAGTATTTAGTAGAAGCACCCTTTTGAGCTAATACAGCCATGAGTCTTCTTGGGAAAGATGCAACACGTTTTTCACACCTGGATTTGGGGATCCTCTGCCATTCCTCCTTGCAGATCCTCTCCAGTTCTGTCAGGTTGGATGGTAAACGTTGGTGGACAGCCATCTTTAGGTCTCTCCAGAGATGCTCAATTAGGTTTAAGTCAGGGCTCTGGCTGGGCCATTCAAGAACAGTCACAGAGTTGTTGTGAAGCCACTCCTTCGTTATTTTAGCTGTGTGCTTAGGGTCATTGTCTTGTTGGAAGGTAAACCTTCGGCCCAGTCTAAGGTCCTTAGCACTCTGGAGAAGGTTTTTGTCCAGGATATCCCTGTACTTGGCCGCATTCATCTTTCCCTCGATTGCAACCAGTCATCCTGTCCCTGCAGCTGAAAAACACCCCCACAGCATGCTTTTTTTTGTCTGTCAATATGGGGTGCTGTGTGTACATTAATGAGGAAAATAATTAATTTAAATGATTTTAGCAAATGGCTGCAATATAACAAAGAGTGAAAAATTGAAGGGGGTCTAAATACTTTCCGTACCCACTGTACATATACAGTGGAACCTCGGTTCACGAAAGTCTCGGTACACGTACAACTCAGTTTACAACCAAAAAGTTTGCCAAACTTTTGCCTCGGTTCACGACCACACACGATATACGAACAAGCCAGTTTCCCTTTTGGTTTGTGCGCGCTGATGATTTCTGCACGTGTTACATTGTTCTCAGTCAGATGTGCCTGCTTGTGCGTGCTTGCACGTGCGTGCATGCTTTCGCTGTGAACTCTTTGTGCTCTATTTCATTTCCCTTCCAGTTCATACACGCCGATTACTGTATTTAAGCACGTGTTGAGCCGCTCCCTGTTCATTGTTCTCAGTCAGACTTGTGCGCTTTACCTGTGATCTCTTTGTGCTCTACTGTATTTCATGTGCTTTTGCAGTTAACTATGGCTTCTTAGCAAGTGAAGAGTGGTGAGAAGAAAGTTTTGCAGAAAATTGAAATCGAAGTAAAGAAAGAAATTATTGAAAAGTATGAGCGTAGCGTTTGTGTTACTGATCTTGCCACCAAGTACAAGAAGTCAAAATCTACAATTTCGACTATTCTAAAGCAGAAAGAATCTATTAAAGCAGCTGATATTGCAAAAAGAGTTACAGCGTTAACCAGGCAGAGGCTTCAAGTGCTGGAAGAGGTGGAAAAACTGTTTACCAGTTTACTCATTTACCAATCTGAGAACCCTCGTGCTTTCAAGCAGCACAAGGTAAACAAAGTCAGACTGCCAGTAATGTGGAGGGCAAACACAAAGGGTTGGGTCACAAGGACTTTGTTTTTGGAATGGCTGCATGAGGCTTTCACTCCCACCAGCTAAACAGCTAAATACACCAGAAACCCAAAAAAACACAAGAGAGAAAACACCTGAAGGAAATCATCCTTTCATTGCGGAGCCAGACTCTCCCTCAAAACTGTAATCTCCTCTCCACCCAGTTCCTCCTCACTTCATGCCAGAACTCGACTCATGCAAGGTTAGTTTTCTTGGTGGTTTATGGTTTTTGTATTACGGATTTTTCAAATGTTCATTTTTCGGTTCGTAGCGTGAATTGTTGCAGTGTAACTTTTCACTTTTTTCAAATGTTCAATTTTTTTCCCCCTCTGCTTAAAACTCATTAAAAAGGTGTTTACAGATAGATAGATAGATAGATAGATAGATACTTTATTAATCCCAAGGGGAAATTCACATAATCCAGCAGCAGTATACTGATACAAAGAAACAATATTAAATTAAATAGTAATAAAAATGAAAAAAATGAAAAAATTAAAATAAAATTAATGTTAGCATTTACTCCCCCGGGTGGAATTGAAGAGTCACATAGTGTGGGGAGGAACGATCTCCTCAGTCTGTCAGTGGAGCAGGACAGTGACAAAAGTCTGTCACTGAAGCTACTCCTCTGCCTGGAGATGACACTGTTAAGTGGATGCAGTGGATTCTTCATGATTGACAGGAGTTTGCTTAGTGCCCGTCGCTCTGCCACAGATGTTAAACTGTCCAACTTTAATCCTACAATGGAGCCTGCCTTCTTAACAAGTTTGTCCAGGCGTGAGGTGTCTTTCATCTTTATGCTGCCACCCCAGCACACCACCGCGTAGAAGAGGGCACTCGCCACAACCGTCTGGTAGAACATCTGCAGCATCTTACTGCAGATGTTGAAGGATGCCAACCTTCTCAGAAAGTATAGTCTGCTCTGACCTTTCTTACATAGAGCATCAGTATTGGCAGTCCAGTTCAATTTGTCATCCAGCTGCACTCCCAGATATTTAAAGGTCTGCACCCTCTGCACACAGTCACCTCTGATGATCACAGGGTCCATGAGGGGCCTAGGCCTCCTAAAATCCACCACCAGCTCCTTGGTCTTGCTGGTGTTAAGGTGTAAGTGGTTTGAGTCGCACCATTTAACAAAGTCTTTGATTAACTTTCTGTACTCCTCCTCCTGCCCACTCCTGATGCAGCCCACAATAGCAGTGTCATCAGCGAACTTTTGCGTGGCAGGACTCGAGTCATATTGGAAGTCTGATGTATATAGATTGAACAGGACGGAGAAAGTACAGTCCCCTCGGCCCCTGTATTGCTGAACACAATGTCAGACCTGCAGTTCCCAAGGCGCACATATTGAGGTCTGTCTGTAAGATAGTCCACAATCCATGCCACCAGGTGTGAGTCTACTCCCATCTCAGTCAGCTTGTCTCTAAGGAGCAGAGGTTGGATGGTGTTGAAGGCGCTAGAGAAGTCCAAAAGCATAATTCTTACAGCACCACTGCCTCTGTCCAGGTGGGAGAGGGATCGGTGTAGCATATAGATGATGGCATCCTCCGCTCCCACCTTCTCCTGGTATGCGAACTGCAGAGGGTCGAGGGCGTGACATGCGGACCTGTGGCCTCAGGTGGTGAAGCAGCAGCCGCTCCATGGTCTTCATCAGATGTGACGTCAGAGCAACAGGCGGAAGTCATTCAGCTCACTAGGGCGTGATACCTTTGGGACAGGGTGATACAAGATGTTTTCCAAAGCCTTGGGACTCTCCCTGTTCCAGGCTCAGGTTGAAGATGCGCTGTAGAGGACTTCCCAGTTCCAATGCACAGGCCTTCAGCAGTCGTGGCGATACACCATCTGGACCGCTGCTTTGCTGGCACAAAGTCTTTTCAGCTCTCTGCTCACCTGGGCTGCTGTAATTGTGGGTGGGGATGTCTCACCTATGCTGGTATCAGCAGAAGGATGGTTGGAGGATGTAGTACTCCGAGGTGAGAGTGGGTTACTGTGATCAAACCTATTAAAGAAGTTGTTCATTTGGTTTGCTCTCTCCACGTCTGTCTCGATGGCGCACCCGCTTGAGCTGCAGCCAGTGATAATCTTCATCCCATCCCACACTTCCTTCATGCTGTTGTTCTGCAACTTCTGCTCCAGCTTTCTCGTGTACTGCTCTTTCGCCGCCTGAGCTGGACTCGGAGTTCCTTCTGCACGCACTTCAGCTCATGCTGATCACCGCCTTTAAAAGCCCTTTTCTTCTGGTTCAAAAGGCCCTTGATGTCACTTGTAACCCATGGCTTGTTGTTAGCATAGCAGCATACTGTTCTTACTGGAACTACAATGTCCATACAGAAGTTGATGTAATCAGTTGTGCATTCAACAGCCTCTTCAATGTTCTCACTATGTGACCTCAGCAATATATCCCAGTCTGTAGTTCCAAAGCAGTCTCTCAGAGCCTGCTCTGCCTCAGGGGACCACTTCCTGAATGAGTGTGTAGTTGTAGGTAGCGCCCTCACTCTTGGTTTGTATTGAGGCTGAAGCAGAACCAGGTTATGATCTGCTTTCCCAAGCGCAGGCAGTGGGGTGGCGCTGTATGCGTCTTTAACGTTTGCATACAGTAGGTCGATAGTCCTGTTTCCCCGAGTGTTACAATCCACATACTGGGAGAAGGCAGGTAATGTTTTGTCCAGCGTTACATGGTTAAAGTCTCCAGCGATTAGCACAAGTGCCTCAGGGTGCTGCGTTTGTAACTTAGCAACTGCGGAATGGATGATGTCACTCACCATCTCCGCGTTTGCTTGAGGGGATGTAAACAATAACAGCAATCACGTGTCCAAACTCTCTGGGCAAGTAATAGGGACGCAGACTTACGGCCAACAGTTTGATGTCCCTGCAGCAAGTGGAGATTTTAACGTTTACATGTCCTGAGTTGCACCACTTTGTATTGACATAGAGAGCGAGTCCTCCTCCTTTCTTCTTTCCGCAGGTACTTGCGTCTCTGTCCGCTCTAACTGTGCTAAACCCGGGTAGCTCCACGTTAGCATCTGGGATGGTAGACGTTAGCCACGTTTCACTAAAACACAGCCAGCTGCATTCTCTGTAGGTTCTGACATTTTTCACCAGCACAGCCAGTTCGTCGATCTTATTTGGTAGTGAATTTACATTTCCCAGGATCACAGAAGGCACCGACGGTCTATAACGCCATTTATAACGCCATTTTCTCTCAACAGCGAGTGGTTAGTAGCGTGATTTGTTGCAATGTTACTTTTCTTGGTGGTTTATTAAATTACAGATTTTTCAAATGTTCCTTTTTTTCCCATGTGCTTAAAACTCATTAAAAAAAATTACACATTTTTTTATACAGCAATAGGTTGCAAGGTTATAGTGCAAACTATTGCAATGTTAGAGAAAAAGAGAGAGTGCGGGCTTGCGTGCTGGAGAGAGAGAGAGAGAGAGAGGGAGAGAGAGAGGGCGAGTGAGCCTGCGTGCTGGAGAGAGAGAGAGAGAGAGAGAGAGAGAGAGAGAGAGAGAGCCTGCGCGGGCAGCTGAGCAGGGAGCCTGGGTGTTTTGTGTCAGTGTTATTCAATGTTTTTACATTTAGTTTACTATTACACTGTGCATTCTATGGTGTAATTAACTATATTTGTGCTTAAAAATCTTAAAAAAAATATATATTTACATACAGTTTGTACGGTCTGGAACGGCTTAATTGTATTTACATACAATCCTATGGGGGAAATTGACGACCACGACCAAATCGGTTTACGACCAGAGGTTTGGAACGAATTATGGTCGTGAACCGAGGTCCCACTGTATATATATTTATATATATATATATAGCATATTATACTGTATATATATATATATATATATATTGTGGCAGTAAGGGGCGATAGTGCTCCCTTGAACCCTCAGGTACCACGCAAGACACTGGATAAAAGTCCCAGACTCTTTATTTTTTTGTTCCTCAGTGCACCAAGCACCTTCCACACTACTCATAAATTATCAACACTACGATACTCTTAATCAATCCTCCAACTCCCAGACACTTAGCCACCCTTCCTCCCAGCTCAGCTCAGTGTCTGGACTTTCCCAGGGTCCTTTTATAGCCCCTGACCAGGAGGTGTTCCTGCCCAACCAGTTCCTTATTCCTTCCGGGTCAGGGTAAACAGTCCTTTTTCTTCAACCCGGGAGCACGTTGTTTCTTCCAGTCACGTGACTGTGACGTACTCCCGGGTTATAGGGCACATATGAGCCCACGAGCCCCCCTACAGCGACTCCCAGCGGCCCCCAAGGTATCCAGCAGGGCTGTGTATAAACACTACAAGGTCCGTGATGCCCTGCTGGAAGTCGGGGCACGATCCTGCTGTCGGGAGAGCTCCTCCTGGCGGCCTGGGGGTGAGGACCGGAGTATGAAGCCGGCAGTCCTCCACAATATATACAGTATATAAGTGATTTGGATAGGAATATAAGTGAAAAGCTGGTTAAGTTTGTAGATGATACCAAAATCTGTGGATTGACAGATAATCTAGAATCAATTGAATCATTACAGAGGGACTTAGACAGCATAAGGCTTAGACAGATTTGTGGAAGATGAAATTTAATGTAAGAAAATGTTAAGCATTGCACGCAGGAAATACAAAAATTAGATTTGAATATACAATGGGAGGTCAGAAAATTAAAAGTACACCTTATGTGACCAGCTGGGCTGGCTACTTTGAACATTTGTTCAAAGCTGATCCTCCGGCTAGGATATCTCTGGGTCCACGGTCCTTGAGGCTGATCATTCAATTAGCTGTGAACCACCCAATCTCACTGAGATTGCACAGGTGGTGAACCAGCTGAGGGAGGGTAAGGCTGAGGGATCTGTGGTATCCGGGGTGAACTTCTCCAGGCTGGTGGTAAGGTTGTCCTCATGACATTGCAAGCAAACTTTGCTTTCATTTGGGAGACTGGCATCATCCTAACTGACTGGAAAACGGTGCTTATCGTCCCTATCTGAAAAGGGAAGGGTGAGCGCCTGGATTGCAGTAACTATAGGGGGATAACACTGCTCTCTGTGGCGGGTAAGGTCCTTGCTAGGGCCATCCTCAATAGGATCCATGATCACTTGCTCACCTACCAGCAACCGGAACAGTCTGGTTTTACGCCTAAGAAGTCAACCATTGACTGCATCCTGGCCCTAAGGGTTCACATGGAGCACAAACGCGAATATTGGCAGAGTTTCTTTGCAGCCTTTGTCAATTTTTATAAAGCGTTTGACTCAGTTGATCAAGTGGTCCTCTGGGACATCCTGAGGGTTCGCGGTATCCCCTCAAGGGGGCTGGATACCATGACCAGCTTGTATACTGGTACTGTGAGTGCTGTGCAGAATGAAGGCAGCACCTCTGCGTTTTTCTGGGGTTCATCAGGGGTGTGTTCTTGCTCCTACTGTGTTCAATGTTTGTACGGACTGGGTGTTGGGCAAGGTTGTGAGGTCCAGCGGCTATGGGGCATCTGTTGGTGAAGAAAGATTCACAGATTTTGACTTTGCGGACAATGCTGTGATCTTTGCTGAGATAATGGAGGCTCTGGTTGGGGTACTTGAGAGACTGAGTGAGAAGTCGGAGTGTCTGGGCTTGCGAGTGTCCTGGATTTAAACCAAGATCCAAGCCTTTAATGACACCTTGGGCACAGCCATCAGCAGTGTGTCTGTTTGCAGAGAGAGTGTCAACCTTATCGAGAGGTTTACTTACCTTGGCAGTGACATTCATGTCTCTGGTGACTCTTCCTATGAAGTCAGTAGACGGATTGGGAAAGCATGGGGGGTCATAAGGTCGCTGGAAAGGGGTGTGTGGCGCTCCCAATATCTATGCAAAAGGATGAAGGTCCAAGTCTTTAGAGTCCTGGAGCTTCATGTATAAATGGTGCGTTCAAACAGAAATGTTGAGTAAGAACTTTTCCACGTTCAAATCATGATGTATAAAACCTACACTTGGCGTAAAGCCACACACTTTTCCATGGTACCTCATACCTTGTCGTATGCAAGTTCTCTGCTCGGTTTTGCAGACTGGTGGCACCCAGTATCAAAGCAGTACTACTCTTCCTGTGTGGTTACTCCTTATTTTCCTGATGCGGCTTTATAAATACACTGAAACTAACTGCATATTGTTTATTAGTGTAATGCATCTGATTGTAATTAACTTGTAACAATATAATGGTCCAGGGAATAGCCATAGTATTCCAAATACCATAACTGCTTTAGCGTTGTTACTGTCACTGCACCTTCTTCTTCTTTCAGCTCCTCTTGTTAGGAGTTGCCACAGCGGATCATCTTTTTCCATATTACTCTCACTGCACCACTCTTAAGTATTTATATCACCGTATCTGATAGTGAATCACAGCAGCAGCTGATCAGAAAGAGAATCATCGGTATACAGCTTAAAGAACACGCCGTCTCAGCCATGGCAAAACGTTTCAAAGCCTTCCCTGTACGGACCTCGCGGTTCAGAAACAGTTTCATCCCAAGAACTATAAACGCACTTAATCAATTGCTTCTTGTAGAACTGTTTGTACTTATAAGTACAATCACCCCACTGTAAACTTGCACTAGAGTTATAATAGTACAGAACCTGAGCCACTTTATAAAGCGCGTATTGCCATGTGATGACGATATCATTTTTAAGATAAAATGCAGCAAAATATGTTTATTATATTATACAGGAAAAAAACTAACTTCATTTAAATAATCTATATTCTTCAGTGAGACTGGCGTGAAGGATAGAATAATTAAACATGTACTACGAGGATAGTTCAATGTTCCTTAAACGTTTTGAAGAATCGGCGCTCTCAGCTTACAGATGGCTTAACATCTATTACAGAGCGGATTGTGTGGCAATCGGTTACTTGGAGGAAGAAAAGCAAGGACTGCAGTGGCGGCCACGCCAATATATATTGAATATAAAACAGAAAGAGAAAATAACGACACAGCTAAATATGCAGTGGCAAATTTCGACAAAAGTTACACGCTTGTGTCATGAGCACGAGGTGGCTATGCAGTGTCCGCAACAGACGTGGCCATCCACCGTGCATAAGATACTATATTGACATTGGCGGTGAAGGAGCCACCGATTCTTTCTCTGCCCAGGGCTGCCACAAGTCTAGAGCCGCCCCTGAGTACTACTGCAATAAATAATTTCATCGATGGTTGCACACAATCACTGCGACATGAAACCCATGTTTAATAACGTGCTTTAACTCCTATCATCATGAAAATGATATCACGTACACATCTCAGTATTTTAGTTATTCAGAGAACTGTAATATTACGAATGTAATTGATTCTGTGTCCAGTCGGAGGAAGAGAGCCGGTTTAAGAAGCAAGTAGTGATTCACACACATAGAGCACATAGAAGATCACATACAAAACAAAGCATTTAATGTGCTACTTTAATTACGATGTGATTTGAGAAACTGGTTAATTAAATGATTTTAAGATGATGTTTATGATGTTCTACTTTAATGACAAAATAAACTACATGATTAATGTGGAAATTTCGAGATTGAAGTTGACATTTCGTGCTTTTTTCCCCCACTGTGTGCCTTTTTCTTCTCTGTACCCTAATAAGCTTTCATATGACACTCAGACGGTGGGCTACGACTCGCCTTTTCACGGTGACTTTGATATCTGAGCTTTCAAGTTTCTCCAACACGCTATGTCACTCGATCAACTTCCGTTTGTTGATTATACCACGGTTTAAATAAACAAATAGTATGTTTTTCCTTTGCCTCCACTTGGTATTCACTAAAATTCTTGTATTTTCCCCCGTGCTTTTCCCATTGTCTTTTCACAGAAGGCTGAGCTTAAGGGCGATTTATATTGATCTGCATATTCAAAGAGGCGTAATTCTGGGAGGAATTGGGGCGGGACATAAGGCGCGTGCACGAGCGTTAATTTTCACGCTGACCAGGATTTATGTAGCTGAAGTATGTGGAAGTTGGAGTACGCACAGATTCCTCCATCTGGGTTTTTCTGTGCGTAAGCACATTTCGGCTTTTGTGCTTACGTCATGTTATAGTGCGAATTCTATGCACGCCATTATGCATGAGGCTTCTGTTGCTTCCTGTCTTGCTATATGGTATATTGTGAGACATTGACGCTATCCAGTCACCTGAGACGAAGACTGGACTGAGTTCGAAAATACCATTTTTGGAATTATGTCTATGTGTGTGTGTGTGTGTGTATGTAAACACTATAACTTGAGTACGCTTTCACGTAGGTCAACTACATTTTGCATACAAGTATTGTTTACTCCTCAAATATGTATCCTCATATCTAGATATACAAGAAAGTCTAGGGGAGACCACTCCCAATTTTTTCCTTGGCCACTGGCCTTTTGTTTGGGGATGCTTTATTGCTTCAGGGCCTGGTCAACTTGCCATAATCGAGGGAAGCACGAATTCATCTGTCTACAAGAAAGTACTGAAGAATAACGCCTGGTTATCAGCATGTGATCTGAAGCTCAAGATCAACTGGGTTATACATCAACCACTCCAATGTTGCCGAGTTAAAACAATTTTGTAGAGAAGTGTCTGCCAAAATTTCTTTTTTAGCAATGCCAAAGACTGATCTCCTCTTGCGGTAAGTATTAATTGCATTTGTTGCTACTAAAGGTGGCACAACCATATACTAAGTTTTTATGGCAATTTCTGTGTGTTAATGAACATTTTTCCGTTAAGTGAATGAAGTGATCATGCAAAAACTGTGTGTTGTATTTACTTTGTCTTTTGTATTATGCTAAATTTGCTTGGTGATCAGAAACAATCATGTGTCATGAATAAGTAAAAATAGTGGAAATTACTAAGGGAGTCAGAACACAGTATTCTGGTACCACTTTGATCAAGGAAATTAGCTGTGAGTGAGACACTTATACATTTTGAAGTTGCCAGCTACTCAAGGTAATATTGAACAGGCAAGATAAAGGACATGCAAACATCCCACAAACAGCAATCAGGCTAGGATTTAAAATCTGTTACTGGAGCTGTAAGGAGCCAAGCTGCCCATAATTTATTAGGAATCTTTAATTTTTACATCAACAATTAAGGTTCAAAGCTTGCTCTTCTCAACACCACCTAACTGTAACAACTGCAGGAACACTGTGTGTCTGCACTTGGGATACTAATATATCCTTGTGAAAATAAATTATGTATTAATCCTTGGTCAAGGTCAAGAAAAAGTATTATCTTTGTGCATAAAGCGCACAAACACTTGCTAAATGTCTCCAAAAAGTGAGCTCTGTTTGGAAAATGTGGATTGATTCAATGAATATAGCGGTTTAGAAATAATAGCAAGATTAATTAAGCCAAGAATCCAATTAAAAGTAGGAAACATTTGAAAAACAAACCCCTGCAGCTGCACATGTCCCCCAGGATTGAATTTAAGAATAATTGGTGTAGACTCTTTGAATGTGAACATGTGAAGTTGGCTCCATAGCTTTAAATGGATTAGTGGGAAGGCAGGTGAAGACCTTTTTCTAACCTATGATGAAACAACAACATCCAGGGGCACAGGTTAGAGCATTGCATCAACAGATTTTTATTCAATAGCATAAAATCACTTGAAACTGCCAAAGGTAAATAACTGTTAGAGCTCCCTGAAGTAGACAATGCTGCAAAAGGTTGTCATAAGCCATGCTGTATTTCTCTTTATTAAAATAACAAAAGGTAGGTAGAGGAAAAAGAAAAATCAGGGTGATTGATAAAATATGTCTTATCTATGGGTATTTCATTTTAAACAGAGTGTATTGATGAAACATATTTAACAAGGAGAAGATAAGAACTGGAACACAAGTAAGAAGGTATGCTACACACAGTACATCTGGTGGAAAAAACACAATATGTAAGCAGGTGAGATTTCAAAGCACTGCAGAGAAATTAACGAGTGTTAACAGAGTTTGTTTTAAGCATAAAATAATACTATACGAGGTGTGACAATTTAATTCCCTGAATGGCCTCATAGTGTCACCTATGACGTAATTGTATTGAAATCACATGAGTATTCGTATTTGAACATGTTTGAACTAATACGTGCGTAAATTGCAAGGTGATAGAGCCAGTTGTTAGCTGTTGGGAAGGTAATAGATATCTTCGTGTACACTTTGGCATAAAAATGGGTGATCGAAATTTAGAGCAACATATTAATATAAAATTTTTTATGAAAATTGTCAAACATGCTACTGAAACGTTACGACTCTTGCAAGAAGCATATGGTGAAGATGCTATGAAAAAGTCGAGTGTGTTTGATTGGCATAATAGGTTCAAAGATGGGTGAGAAGATGTGATGAAACATGCAAAGGAAATCCCCAGGTTCACCGTGCCCTAAAAAAGCATGCATGTCGCGCTCACAGTTTATGACCATGCTGGTGTGTTTCGTCGATCACAAGGAAATAGTCCACCAAGAATTTATTGAATAGGAACAAACAATCAACCAACAATGCTATTTAGAGGTACTGAACAGATTACGAGATTCAGTTCGAAGAAAAAGACCCGAAATGTGGCCTGATAAAGGAATCATTCATCATGACAATGCGCCAAGTCACACTGCACTCACTGTGAGAGACTTTCTGGCCAAAAAAGTAATTACCCAATTAGATTATCCTGCCTATTCACCTGACTTAGCACCCTGTGATTTCTGGCTATTTTCAAAATTAAAAGCTGTGTTAAAGGATGAAGATTTTCTAATATAACTGATATAACTGAGAATGTGAGACTGCTGCTCAACAATATTTCAGAAAATTACTTCCAATGCCTGCTTCCAGAAATGGGAACGCTGTTTAAGTCAGTGTATACATTTGCAAAAGGAGTAATTTGAAGGTGACAGTAGCCACTAGTGTACAGTTTCACATGTATATTTTTTAAAGGTACATTCCGGGAATTAAGTTGTCACACCTCGTATGTCTGTACAAGTCCAGAGACTTGTGCAGCAATTACATTTTCTAAAGATGAACTCAACAAAAAAAGAAAAAGAGGTAAACGCATTGCTTGAATAATTTAATGTATTTTCAGTATAAAGGCCTAAGCCACATTCGCCTTTTTGGTATAAAATAGGGTTGACTGATTTACCAACATAAAAAGAAAAGCACCAATGAGACAGCCAGGTCTAATTTGGAGAATATGTTAAAAAAGCAGCCTTACGAGTTTGTTGCTGCTTTACTTCAAGTATAACTCGACCTTAGAGGAGAGCGTTGGTACCGAAAACACTTTAGCACAGTGTGTAAGACAAGTTGCAATCACAATAACATCATCGATACTCCATTAAATCTCTCTAATCTCTATAATGGGGTCCATGTCTATTCAGGACGCCTTGTCAGGAACCAGCGTCAGTCCAAATATTACACCCAACTGGAAAGTGACTGCCCTAGATAGAGAAAGATGTCAAGAGAGAAACAGATTGAAAGAAAATGTTTATCTTTCAAGAGCAGAGGCAAAGGGTCCGTCAAGGGCTAGGCTTAGTTTGTTAGCAGAGAATCAAGAAACTGACATACCTAAATTTTAAACTAGAAAGCCAAGATTAAATCAATATCGAAATTAAATTCTGTAAAAAAAAAAAACTTTAAATCACAATTTGCCAATTTTTGTTATTAAATACAAAAACCTGGATGATGTGAGGGGCATGTGCAATCTTATCTTCTTTTTCTTCTTTACTTATAACAATAGGAATTGACATTAAAACATAATGCCACCACCAACACATGGCTAGTAACAGCTATAGTGACAACAAATAAGACTGGCAGCGCAAATGAAAAAACAATACAAAAGGGCAACGGCCAAGGGAAAAACAAAATGCTGTCTCTTAATTTGTTTAAATAATATAATAAAACTCCAGCAATATATGGCAGGCAGGAATGGCAGAATCATCATTAACAGCAGTTAATACAAGGAAGCTGGACACATCACCAGTGAGCTATGCCAATGTAAATCAACAATAAAAATGATTCATTAACATTGAACAGATAATAATAATAACATATTGCTAATTATTCCCAGAGCTCAGCAAATACATATATTTATTAACTGATTACATTATAGTAACATGTGTTAAAAAAACAAAATGTTTAATAAGATACTTTGATAAACTGACAAATTCTAACATATCTGAAAGATTTTTGTGGGCAAAATTTCAGAGGATGCAGTTTTAATCATCTAAGCTTGGACTGCATAGAGTAGTAATTTTAGACCAGCAGTTTAGTTTTGGCTAACATTCGAGTACATCACACCTTCCATTCTTGCTTTCATCATCTCAAGATGCTAGATTTTTGAGTCTTCTTGTTAAATTTTTTTTCTGAGGTTATTCAATAGATCTATCAAGTGTTACCTAATTGCTAAGAGTTTTAGGTGAGGCTCTCCAGTTAAGACTTTTACATACATCAGTAACAATAATTTCACACAAGACAAAAATATGGACACTCTAGAGCTTTATGTGTGCTGCGCTCATAGCTTAGCCTATCATGGTACTAAGAAGTGAACGGTGATCCCTGATCTAGCACATGAATGAAGGTAGACCATTTACATGCAGTAGGACATGTTATTAGCACTGCTCAGCATGACACACTATTTCAGTGCTTTGGGGAATAAAAATAAAAGAATCCTCAGAATATCTTTATGTAGAGGGGAGCAGAGAAGCATTACAAATATGCACTGTAGCTCAGTGAGAATGGGTGGAATGGGTGGAGAAGACAGATAGGATATCAGCAAGAGCGAAAGGGGGGGTCTACAGGGTGGTAGTGAGACCAGCTATGTTATATGGGTTGGAGACGGTGGCACTGACCAGAAAGCAGGAGACAGAGCTGGAGGTGGCAGAGTTAAAGATGCTAAGATTTGCATTGGGTGTGATGAGGATGGATAGGATTAGAAATTAGCACATTAGAGGGTTAGCTCAAGTTGGAAGGATGGAAGACAAAGTCAGAGAGGCGAGATTGCATTGGTTTGGACTTGTGCAGAGGAGAGATGCTAGGTATATTGGGAGAAGGATGCTAAGGATAGAGGTGCAAGGGAAGAGGAAAAGAGGAAGGCCTAAGAGAAGGTTTATGGATGTGGTGAGAGAGGACATGCAGGTGGTGGGAGGAACAGAGCAAGATGCAGAAGGCAGGACGATATGGAAGAAGATTATCCGCTGTGGCAACCCCTAATGGGAGAAGCCAAAAGAAGAAGAAGAAGAAAAATGTAGCTCAGTGAAAAATGTGGGAGCAATGAGCACTGAAACTATCCAGTGTGAGGCAGAAATGCTAACCACTCTTCATAATGTGGTTACAATCCACCAGGTGGTATCTTTAAATTCTATAAACGAAACCAGTTTTTCACAGAATTGACTTAATCATGTGAAAAAGAGAGAAAAATACAAAGCAGCAATAAAGTGTGACATTCAGCAGCTCTTCCTTTTAATACGAATTTACAATTACAACCTATTTCACATTGATGTGTAAACATGGCTTTAATGATTTCGTGTTTTTCTTTTGCCATTGTTACTTCCATGTAAATGGAAGTTTGGTGGTGGGATCAAAAATTTGGTGTCGAGTTTTGATTCTACGATGTTCAAAACTGATTTTAGCATGACATCTATATGTTTTAGCCAATCTTCAAACTACATACATCCTGTTTGTCTTGCCACAGGCTTCAGGCCTATTGTTTTTGGTCCTGGTTGGTCCCCTACTTATCTCAATATCCTTCAAAAACAATTTGGCTATGTCCAGTTACATCTTTGTTTAATTTAACCAGGATTTTTACAGTCAGCTCTATTTAGTCATAATTCCAGGTCTACTGATTTGCTAGTTTTCAAGTTATATCTTGTATTTAAATATACATAGATAAAACTTTATTTGTCACCTGGGGAAAATTTAGCTATTTACAGAAGCTTTTAAAATAGATTGACATGATTTTACCAACCCAGCTTACCACAGCATATAAAATGACACTGGCCATCACAGAGTTATAGAAGATGTGAAGGATGTCACTTCCCGTATGAAAGGAACACAGTCTCCTAAGGAAAAAGAGTCTGCTCTGCCCTTTCTTATATAGTTCCTCAGTGTTCTCAGACTAGTCCAGCCTGTCATTAATACTTAGGTACTTGTAGAAGAGGACCACCTCCACATCCACTCCTTGAATAGTAACTGGACATAAAAGCTCTTTGGTGCGGAGAAAGTCCATAACCAGTTGCTTGGTTTTGCTGATGTTAAGATGCAGACAATTCTCTTTGCACCAAGAAACAAAGTTCTCCTCCTGACTCCTATACTCTGCCTCATTCCCTTTACCAATACACCCCATAAGTGCAGAATCATTTGAGAAGTTCTGCAAGTGACATAACCTGGTGTTTTATTTATAGTCTGAGGTGTACAAAACGAAGAGATGTATACACACATGGAAGCACACACACATACTGTACATACATACACTCACTCACACAGTCAAAGAAATTTATAAGTGCTGACAGCTTGTTTGACCTAGCAGAACACATGCCGGATGATGAATAGGAAGAAATGAGTGAACACACTCACACACGATTAGATCTGTAAAGGTCAACATGCACAAAGACAATAAGCCACCCCTGTATACCAAACTGTCCTGTCTGTCGATTCAGCTTGTATACTTCATTTGACTAAATGTGTCTGGTTTCAATTTAAATAATATTTAAGTAGTTTATTGAATTTCTTCATTTTACTCTCCATTTATTTGTGTACATAATAAATATACATTAAAGTATTTGATTGTATATTACAGTATTCTGTATTCTGTTGAGTGACTTCCTGGAGTGTTGCTCAAGTGAAATTGACATGAAGGTACTGTATGGACCATTCCATGCTAGTTTTTAATAAGTTCAGTTAAGGTACGACTTTTGATTATAAGTGTCTGACGTTACCACTGGCAAGAATTCAAAATCAGGAGGGACATTGATCTACATTTTATGTTTTTTTTCAAGAGGTTAATTATGTGAAGAATAATGAATGTGTTTCATAGGATAAATTAGCCAAGAGATAAATAACTAATGCCAGTTTCTAGATAGATAGATAGATGGATAGATAATTTATTAATCCCAAGGGGCAAATTTACATAATCCAGCAGCAGTATACTGATACAAAGAAACAATATTAAATTAAGTAGTAATAAAAATGAAAAAAATTAAAATAAAATTAATGTTAGCATTTACTCCCCCGGGTGGAATTGAAGAGTCGCATAGTGTGGGGGAGGAACGATCTCCTCAGTCTGTCAGTGGAGCAGGACAGTGACAAAAGTCTGTCATTGGAGCTACTCCTCTGCCTGGAGATGACACTGTTCAGTGGATGCAGTGGATTATTCATGATTGACACTACTGATGCTGAATGACAACAGCATACTATTGTTGCATGTGAGAGTCGGCTCCGTGTCTTGCCTCATTGTTAATGCCTTAACCCAACCTTGACGAATATTCACGTTTTTTGGAATTGAGGGGACTACACCAGAAAACAAAGCAGAGAAGAAGTTCAAGATTAACATTCAGTTTGGAGGAAATCAGATTAGCAAGAAGGTTTCAACCTTTATAAGCCTTTAATATGGAAATGCAAAGGTAATTAAAACCAGTCATACAAACAAAAGCTTTTTTATTTCAAAAGAGCACAAAGCGTTGCTTCCATTTTTATTATAGTAGAAAATTCAGCACTCTTTTATAGTCTTCTTTGACTGTAAACTGGATAAAACAGGACAGTGAATGAATGGATAGATGGATTGATTTAAACTCCTACAGTATATTTTTCTCAGGAATTCCAACATATTAAAATAAATTCTGTTACATTTATAGAACCACATTAAAGTGACAGATATTTCTCCATACTGATGACACCCCTTTAATTCATATACAATCTTGCAAATAACAATTCACCATTTATCAATTGATTATTCAGTTCAAAATTGTCTACTAGATACTCTACTAGGATATTATTAATGATAAACAGGGAAGAAAAAATGTGTTTTCTTTTCAAAATTTGAATATTTAATAACATAAAGAAAAATTTCAAAGTAAACTTGCAAAGCTGTAAAGTGTCAACTTTGTGATTGTGTTTTACATGATGAGGGGGGCAAAGCTGAATAATGGCCGGACATAAAATCTCGGTCCAGCCACCACCCCACTGCAGACGCCAACAGTTGTTTTTTCTGGGCACTTCAATTTTCTGTCCCTCCAAACAACTGCAATTGCAAGAACAATTGTGTCTGTTTGTATCCTACAACGGGCTGAGGGTCCAGCTATGTATCCTACCTTGTGCCTGATGGTGTGGCGGAAAGTCCTGGCTGCCAATACTATCAGATTTTAAAGAAATCGAGAGTGGTCTCCCCTAGACTTTCTCGTATACTCAGATATAGGGATGGATATACAGTATGAGGAGTAAACCACATGATGATTATATTTTTATATTATGTACATTTAAGAAATCAAATTAATAATATATTGAATAATTATTATTAAAGTAAAGTTGAATAAATCGGACTCTGCAGCTGCATGAATGAAAGATAAAGTACCATTTCCGGTTAACAGAAATAGCTCAAAAGTTAATAGAAATCTACGTTTTGTACCTTTTACTTGTATGCAAAATTTGGTTGACCTAAGTGAAAGCGTACTCAATTTATCATGTTTACATACACACACACACACACAATAATAATGGTATTTTCAGATTCAGGGAGGACTAAAACATTGAGGTTCATCAAAATCTTGAAATGGAATTTTTTGAGGATTCCAATACTTTCCCTATACTTCATTTACAAGAAAGTAAAGAACAAGTTCAGTAGTATGTACTCTGGAGGAAGAATAACAGCATTTGGGGTAAAAGGCATTAGATAAAATAAAGTATGGTAAGAAAAGAAACATTTGATTTGCATTAGAGAAATATTGTCTTTGATACTGCACACTGCTGTTTTGGTGCTGACTACAAATCCAATTTTTCAAGTAAACAGTCCAAGGCCGTTGTTTCTGTATTGAAAAATTAGCTGTGCTATCCGTCTAAGGTGGCTTGAAATCTAAATAATCAAAGCAGACCTCAGGGTTAACACTTGCAGTACACCATCTCTGGTGTAAGCCATTTGGTATGGGATTTGTAAAAGCAGTATTAATATTTGTGATATGCTATCTATTGGAATGATAGAAACATAGCAAACAGAAGTATATACAGATAGACATACAGACACATCCTTTTATCAAGGTGGATGTACTAACAGTTTTCATAAATCAAGCCTATGTGAATGCAGTTTTTGAATGTAGTTTTATTATTAGCCACGGTGCCTGTCGAAGACAAGTAACAGAATAATTGAAAACATTTTGCTATCTTGTTCTATGTGTACTTTTCCTTTGTATTTGCATGTCTGAACGTCTCTTCACCGGCACTCCATCTTTTGATCGCACTCCTATAAAGCCTGCTTCTCAGACATTCTGTCATTATTTTATTGGTACAGTTTTTGCCTTCTGTCTGATTTTATACTTTGCATCTTTGAATGCAACTCTCTCAGCATGTGCCTTTACTCCTCCTCATGAGTCTCATACTATCTCTTTTTTTTCTCTTACCAAAGCCAAAATGACCAATTACAGCAAAACCAAACTGACCAATCAGATTGCTCTGATGGACTTGACACCTATTTTTTTTTATTAGATAGATAGATAGATAGATAGATAGATAGATAGATAGATAGTCACTTTTTCTTCACAGTTGTCTTACCTAAACTGTCTGAGTTATTATAGTTATAGTTATTATTTTCAGCTAGCTGAATTAGTCTCACTAATTGTTCAAGCTTACCCAGCTTTTTTTATTTCTAAACCCAATCTGTCTAAGGCTGCTTGAGTTTATCTTGGCTATTTAAGGTACCCATTGGAATAATATGCTCCTTCATACAGATTTATTAACAGGATCAAAACGATGTGCATATTTATTCTTGAATTTGTAACTGCTGTCATCTTGTCCCTTCCATTTAACATGAAACTGGCTCTTAGCTTGATCGTCCTTTAAGTTTCTTACCTGTATATAAAGCCACATCTCCCTTTAACCTGGACCATCATTTCTGTCTTGTATACTGTTATTCTTTTCAATGTTCAACTCTGTTTTCACACGTGTTTTGACTTTTCCCAAGAGATGCCAGTATTTAACATTGTAATTTTATTCAAATGCATTAATTTAATTTTGTACATTTCCATTTACAAATAATAGCCCTTTCATGCAAATATAATATTTTCTTAAAATACAGCATTGAGTACCCATTATATTAATTAACCATTATCTTGTATTTTCTTATAAAAGGAAGTTCATCCCTTTTGGTATATAAGCTCATTAGGACAGTTGCCAAGGGACCTAAAATGAATGGAAAACTGCATTAATTTCCTGCCCTGTTAATAATGTATTAAATCATAGTATAAGACAATGTTTTCAATATCAGTATCTTAAAAAGGTGCCTGCTTGCATAAAAATATCTTCTTCATTTATTTCCCTCTAAGCTCGCAGGATGCAGAACGAAGCAGCGTCGTTTGCTGTTGGTCTTAACTGCAATATTAAAAATCCTTTCTTGTGCTGCTTGCAGTAATGTTAAAATGTGTTTATATTTACCCAGCATTTACAGAGAATGTGAGTGTTGTTGAACTTGTCACAAATTTGAAAAATATATTTTAACAATTAATTAACATCATCACAACAATTTGTATGTAAAGATAGAACCCATTCAAATCATAATTAAAAGCATAAAATAATAAAGTACAATAATGCCTAATTACACTCTAGTTATGTAGCTACAGAGTGATTAACAACAGAACTACAGTCTAATAAGAGACACTTAGGCATTTAATGTAAGGTATTGCCAGATTAGTGGAAATAAGTAAGGGGATTTGATTTGGCCTCTACAGCTCTAAAACTGGCTCAGCAGGCAGAGTGCTTGATCAGTGGAGATGCGTAACGTGCAATTATGATAGCGACACAGACCAGTTCCATCGATACCCTGCAGCACTAACGAGAACAAAGACGTCTAGGAACTAACTGAGAAGAAAACTAACAGAAATGCTATTCATTTAAAGGAATAAGGCAAGAGCATCAGGCTACACTGGAGTAACCTCACTTTGGTTACCTGCTGGACATTTCTCTACTTGTTATGTGTTTGTTACCATTTTTAACATTTTTTTCTATATTAAAATGATTTCTTTTCAGATACAAAAGTTTGCTTCATAAAGTTGTTAACAGAGCTCAGCAAATTGACCAGAAGTTCATGAATAATTGTGAATTGCTGGAATTCACGTCCCACAACACTCCATTGGAAAAAAGGGATTTTCAGAATGAATTAATGTATATCTTAATTAAATATCAAATACAAATACATTTTTTTAAAGTTAAAGTTAATCATTTTTTTCTGATAAATAAAGTATAAAATTAGTCAAAACATCTTTTTAAATGCCATATAACTATTTCACAAGATTGGTGTGTTAGACTTACAGTATATTAAAAATGTTTCTTTTGCAGAATGTGTCTCTTTGTATGTTCTTTACGTTATAAACTGAATATATTTCTGACACTTGTCTTTACTTTCCACCTAATTTGGAACACATTATTTTGTGCTCACCAACAAACCAGAGCTACTCAGCATTTCATAAATATGAATTATTTGTTGGGTTGCCTCTTTTTAATCTTACTTGTTTAATGCATTATAATTGCACATCCTTTTAGTGTCATTACAGACTTTAAAGATGAATATACAGTATTGTCTGATTCTAACAAGATACCTTTTGTTTGTCCCATTTTTCAATAGTCTCCAGTTTGATTAACATTACAAAGTGTACCCACTGGATGCAATGTAAATATGTGTATTTCTATGTCCTGTTTTAAATTTTAAATCACAGTTTCTATAAATAGTGTTTGGCTAATGTAAAAAAAAAAAATATGAGCAAGAATAAAACACCTGGGCCTGCCATGAGCGTGCCATGTTACTGACTAACTAAACAATTAGCCTGTCCAGGATGATTAGCTTTGTTGAGCTCACTGTGCTTTTGTTCAAAGCCAGCTTGCTAATTCTTACTGAAATGGTGAAAAGAATCTGTTTAATATTCTGCCTTTTTACTGGAATAGAATGTCACAAAAAACACACATTTGATGGAAAAGGAGATCATGTGCTTTAGTTTATGTAAAAAAACAAACAGCAGAATTCAAATAATGAATCGTCTTAATGAAACCACAATTCTAATCCTCTTTGTCATGAATAGCTTATTTAGATTGGGTGCACTTCAAGTAGTTTTCTGGCAGGCAAACAGGGGAAAAAGTGGCAGTGGGTTCATTTCAGATGGATAGATCTCATCAGTGGCTATGCAGGTAAGTAGCAGCCCACAGTCAGGGCCGTCTTAACATATGGGCACAGAGGGCACTGGCTGGGGGCTCCAGGAGTGTAGGTGCCTATGATGTTTCTGATGCCTATTTATGTTTCTGTTTTGCACTCAAAACAGGGGCCTCAGCACACTGCTTAGCCTGGTGGCCTATGATGTTGGTGAGACAGCCATGCCCACACTAATAGATTGAGACTTCATCTTCACCCCAATGTGTATGGATGGAACTTCTAAGATGATGTAAGATCTTTCACTAAGGATGGCACCCAGAAGGGACATCCCAGTAAGGGAAAATGTTAATGCCCTGACATCAAACCTTCATGGTTCCTCCAGTCAGGGATAGGCAACTGCTAAAAGCTTGTGATGTTATTAATAATAACAATAATAATATGTTTTATTTATATAGGGATAGGCAACTGCTTGGCCCTATCTAAAAGCTTGTGATGTTAAAAATAATAACAATAATAATATGTTTTATTCATATGGCACATTACCTTTCTTGTGTTTTAAAGTTTTATGAAGATTTATAGATGATAAATTCATGATAAGAATGTTAAGAAGAATATGTTCTTTCTTTTTAGTTTTCTGCTTTCTTGAGCTTTTGACTTCTGTAAAAGCAACTTGTCTAAACAGCACTGAAAGAGGAAATGTTGGTAGAGACAGAAGCCATGAAGGAAGGATGTTTCTGCAGAACACAGAAAACCTTTGCAAAACAAGCAGGAAAGAACTTTTGCAGACAGGTAGGATCAGAGAAAGGTCAAAACTTTTAAAAATTGAAAAATTATATTTTAAGAAAGGTCATGTTGTAATGGCCATTAGCTGGACTTCCAATACGGAATTAAAAGTGAGGCCTATGAATCACTGGATACCTTTAATTCATAAACATGTACAGAACCTACTTCACCGTATTTCAAGGACAACAAAAGATCACACATAAATGTGAATGAGAACAAGTGTTTTGTGACATTACAATAATGCATTATTTTCCTTTTAGTGAATCTGTGATTGTTCTAAAACACTTTCTAAATTATCATTGAGTTCTGAAAAAATGACTCAGGCAGATACGGTATATTTTAGGTAGAGGGGGTCTAGGGGTGTTTACTATAGCCCCGATGAGCTTTAAATGCAGCAGAAGTAGCAAAAATATGACCAATAAGAGCCATGCCACCAAGTAGCATTGTAAACTAAAAAGACTGAATGCCGACACACATTTGATTTGTCAACCAGCATCGTCTGTGACAGCTTCCGAAACGTCCAGGTTGTATGGTATCACATGCATTTGCTTCGCTTCTGTTTTTGCCACATCAAGAAAATTAAGAATGTTAACAATACATTATCTAGACGTGCCTACCCTTCATTGGTTGCCTTGTTGCTCTATATAGCAGCCTGGGATCTAGAGATTAGGGGAGAGGGAAGGAGGAGTTGCATAAGCAGTCATCTCTAGGTGAAGCTGGACCAGAGTCCCAGGTGTAAGTTGCCTCTTTCCCAACTAGGTAAGAGCAAGTAGAAGAGGACAAGAGTTGGGGAAGAGGACATATCTTTTACTCTACATAAGAAACTTAGAATAGGGTCTCCCAAAAAGGTCTGAGTGGAGGCTTTTTGGAATTTGTTGGTCTAGATGAAGCAGCAAATGTACAAACAGGAAAGTGCTGTCCAGATACAGAGTAAATACAGTAATCTCAATTTTGCCAAATATGCATTTAGTGATCGTTCAAAACCCAGGAATTGCAAGAAAGCAACCTGGCCTTGAGGCTGCCATATAATTTCACCTGATTTCAGAACACACAACGAAGAGAACCTGAAATCAAACCACAGGATGAGTATACAGGCAGCTCCTTGCCTATGATTTAGCAATGAAACAATTCTTCTGGAATTTTTGGGACTCTGATAAATGAAAATGGCTCATTTGTCCCACACAAACATGGGGAGGGTGTCTGAGGGGAGAAGAGTTTTTTTCCATGAAGCTAGGGCTATAGAAACAGCGCACATGAGAAACACCAGGGCTTGCACTGTGATGTACTGTATGTTGTGAGGCCATAGATGTACAATATTGAAATTCCTAAAGTGTGCTTTGGAGTGAATGCATTTATTTTTGGTGAAGTTTTGTTATTTAAAGCATTTGCACAGATTGGTATGTCATAAAAACGAAAATATGTTATACATGAAAATAATGGTTGGCATATCAAAACCTACACATAGACAAATAATATTTCAAAGATACCAGAAGATCACAAGTAAAAGAGAATGAAAATAAATGTTTTGTGAGATTAGAATAATGCATTATTCTTCTTTAAGTTAATTTATGAATGTTCTAAAAACACTTTCTAAATTTCCATTGAGTTCTGAAATAAAGACTCTTTCAGAAATGTTTAGCGCTTAACAATAATCGACCAGGATAAGTTTAGTGTTCTGCTGCCCTTGAGTGGCAGTTACTCCAGCACTCTCATGAAATCCCTGAGAGCAGTTGATGTGAGCTGATCCTCAAGTCACACTGTGACAGCCGATTGAAGTGTATGCATCGTTGAAGGCTTTACTTTCTATACAGTATTTCTTTTATGTTTTTCCAGTTTAAATCTGAATTTTGGATTTTGATTCCATTTTTATACTCAATGAGTCCTCTTTTGAAATGAGTTCTATGTGCTGAAAAGCCAGCAGTGATAGGATGGAAAATAATTTTTGAATGATCTAAATCACTGTTGTTTTTTTGGCTGTGTTTCCTCCTGCCTCTGCTCATTCCCCCCACCTTATCAGATGGCTTTTGCAGTTTGTTGTTGGCGTCTTTCTCTCTCGAGGTCTAGGTGTCAGATCTGTACTCACACTACACTCCCACAGCTCCCGTGGTGGGTGCAGCACAATGCTGGGACTCCAAAACACAACTTTCATCATCACATGACCAGTTCACTATACAGTATCGTACATTGTCCTTTTAGGTATCTTCAAATGAATTAGTGTGAAATAATTAATCTAAATAAAGAAATTCACAAAATTTGAGTCAATGGCTGTTTTTATTAAATTATTGCCCTCTGTGGCATATTTTGCACTGGTGAGGGAAAGAGAATCTGTTATCATCCCAAAGGACAGAGACTGTGATTTGGAATGGCAATGCCAGCCTAAAAAAATATGGCATCTAACACAAAACCAGGGGTCAATATAGAAACATCCTTACTCATTTTGGAAATGAAAGGAACTTGAATTTAACAATAATTTTTCATTAACCATGGTGTTGAGCTCATTTATTTACAGTATTATGACTTTTCCAGCCCAGTGCACCTCATTTATTATTTGCCTATTTCATTGTTTTTAGTTTGCAGTTAACAGTAAATTGTTTTATACTGCTATCATACTATGCAGCTGCTGGATGTCGACAATTAATGGGGTAGTGCTCTGATGAGCTGGAAATATTACAGTTGTTTTGATACTACTTCTTACCGACAGACCCTCGGGAGCATGGCATTTACTTATAAAGAGGCTTACTGCTGTGTGCTGGTTGAAATGACAGCATTAAGAAAATCAGTGAGGAAGACTTTGAAAACTGAACCTTTTCACCTGTTATATAAATTACAGGCCTTAAGGTTGTACAAGCTTATTTAGTTTGATGTTAGTGATACTATCAGTAGGCATCAGGCAGTGTAGGGCTGCACAAAATAGATCTGCTCAACTTTGTAAATCAATCATGTTCACTTCTATTTCTTTTTTAGACCACTAGAACATTTGCAATGAGACCAGGACTTTCAGCATGACATAACTCAACAGTTTCTATTTACAGTGGGATGTAAAAGCTTGGGCAACCTTGTTAATAGTCATTATTTTCCTGTATAAATCATTGGTTGGTACGATAAAAAATGTCAGTGAAATATATCATATAGGAGACACACACAGTGATATTTGAGAAGTGAAATGAAGTTTATTGGATTTACAGAAAGTGTGCAATAATTGTTCAAACAAAATCAGGCAGGTGCATAAATTTGGGCACCGTTGTCATTTTATTGATTCCAAAACTTTTAGAACTAATTATTGGAACTCAAATTGGCTTGGTAAGCTCAGTGACCCCTGACCTACATACACAGGTGACTCCTATAATGAGAAAGAGTATTTAAGGGGGTCAATTGTAAGTTTCCCTCCTCCTTTAATTTTCTCTGAAGAGTAGCAACATGGGGGTCACTAAACAACTCTCAAATGACCTGAAGACAAAGATTGTTCACTATCATGGTTTAGGGAAGGATACAGAAAGCTGTCCCAGAGATTTAAGCTGTCTGTTTCCACAGTTAGGAACATATTGAGGAAATGGAAGACCACAGGCTCAGTTCAAGTTAAGGCTTGAAGTGGCAGACCAAGAAAGATTTCGGATAGACAGAAGCGACGAATGGTGAGAACAGTCAGAGTCAACCCACAGACCAGCACCAAAGACCTACAACATCATCTTGCAGCAGATGGAGTCGTTGTGCATTGTTCAACCATTCGGCGCACTTTACACAAGGAGATGCTGTATGCGAGAGTGATGCAGAGGAAGCCTTTTCTCCGCCCACAGCACAAACAGAGCCGCTTGAGGTATCCTCAAGCACATTTTGACAAGCCAGTTTCATTTTGGAATAAGGTGCTGTGGACTGATAAAACTAAAATTGAGTTATTTGGGCATAACAAGGGCGTTATGCATGAAGGAAAAAGAACACAGCATTACAAGAAAAACACCTGCTACCTACAGTAAAATATGGTGGTGGTTCCATCATGCTGTGGGGCTGTGTGGCCAGTGCAGGGACTGGGAATCTTGTCAAAGTTGAGGGACGCATGGATTCCACTCAGTATCAGCAGATTCTGGAGACCAATGTCCAGGAATCAGTGACAAAGCTGAAGCTGCGCCGGGGTTGGATCTTTCAACAAGACACCCCGAAACACTGCTCAAAATCCGCTAAGGCATTCATGCAGAGGAAAAAGTACAACGTTCTGGAATGGCCATCTCAGTCCCCAGACCTGAATATAATTGAAAATCTGTGGTGTGAGTTAAAGAGAGCTGTCCATGCTCAGAAGCCATCAAACCTGAATGAACTAGAGATGTTTTGTGAAGAGGAATGGTCCAAAATACCTTCAACCACAATCCAGACTCTCATTGGAACCTACAGGAAGCGTTTAGAGGCTGTAATTTCTGCAAAAGGCGGATCTACTAAATATTGATTTCATTTATTTTTTGTGGTGCCCAAATTTATGCACCTGCCTGATTTTGTTTGAACAATTATTGCACACTTTCTGTAAATCCAATAAACTTCATTTCACTTCTCAAATATCACTGTGTGTGTCTCCTATATGATATATTTAACTGACATTTTTTATCGTAACAACCAACGGTTTATACAGGAAAATAATGACTATTAACACGGTTGCCCATACTTTTGCATCCCACTGTAACTAACCCTTAAACCCTAACCCTAACCCTTAAACAATAAAATCAAGTATAGGTTTGAAGGTCCCCAAGCTCTTACTGACTACCACACTATCTGGTAACTTATTCTGTGTATCTGTGATTCCCTGCAAAAAGAAAAGCTTTCTTATATTTTTGTGAAATTTGCCTTTAACCAACTACCATCTTTGCCTCTGTGTTCTTGTTGAAGAATATTGGTTTTAATATTATGACTTGCATTCATCATACTAATTCCCCTCATAATTTCAAACAATTTAATAATGTCTTCCCTTTACTGTGTTTTGTTTCAATTAAAAATCTCCACTACTTTAGTCTTTCCTCATAGTTCTTACTGCAAAGTATTGGAATCAGCTTAGTCGCTCTTATCTGCACTTTTTCTAGCACTGCTATGTCTTTTTGGTAATATGGAGACCAAAACTACACAAGTTTTTAATAACAAGAAGAACACAAAAAACAAGTGTTGGGGCACCAAGGGTGAACCCTGTGTGGAACTGGTGGAAAAAAATGACAAAAAATATAGTGTCATAATAGCAGCTAATTCTGTAGAGAAACATCTTTGCACATGTGAGTCTATTGACTGCTGAGATTCTTTGAAGGTGGTCTATTTAAGTGCTTCATTGGTGGAAAGGGCAGGTCCAAGTTGTCTGAGCCAAAAATTATGTCATTGGTCCTCACACCAATGATTTTCTGGTCTGAGGGAAAAAGGACAGGAAAGGTAGTAAGTGAAAATGCCAACCCACTCTCCAAATTGAAATTACCAACAGATGAGCCCTGCAATAGTCTCCCAGTAGCTGAAAGATCCACAAATTAAATGGCCTGACCTTTGTACACTGGTGTTTGTGTTGTCAAATGCTGTGTATTGCTCCTTGGTTACCATAGGAACCGTTAAACATCATGCAGCACCTATACAACAAAATAGGCAAACATCAGAAATACACAAAAAATAATATAAATCATAAATGTGAACTGCAACTAGCAAAAAATAAATTAAAAAGAAAGCGAATCATAAAACAAACCAGGACTGGACAACCAGTTCATTGCATGGTAAACTCATATGCATACCCACATGCGTAGAATTGACATTTAGCCCAATTTGTGTATCTTTCTTCAGGATATGTATGAAAACCAGCATATCTAGAGAATAACCTACACAGACTGTGGGAGAACATGCAAACATCATACCAAATAATAGTCAGGCTGGGGTTCAAACACATTCTCCTGGGGCCATGAGATCATATGCTGTTTATTGTCCATTATAATTACTGCTAAAATAAGTCATTTCAAAAAGTGTTCTTTGATTCCACTGGAAATCAAAAAAGCCTTTACATTGATTGCTAAATGTTGCATTGTAGTTGAGCAATTGAAACTGCTCAGCGATATTTGATGTAGACCCATCAGTAATCAATGGTTAAGCACCTAATCAGTGACCATCAGGAGCTTTTATATCAAGGCGCTGTTACATTAGTGGATTAGAGGCTATGTTATTGCTAACAGTGAAATGCTGCAATTTGTAATGTACAATGCCATCATTAAGTACGTTACAGAGAGGGTAATATGTTTAAAATATCCAAGGGAATATTACATAATCTTCATGTGGGACTGCTTATGAACTCCTGGGAAGAAGTTTCCTCCTTAGCTAGCAACAAGTTCAAAACAAACAGACTGCATGGTTGCAGGACATCACTTGTGAATTACAAGTTGAATGATGTAGTAAACAAGAAGTTCTAATGCTTGTATTTTTTGTCATTTTTCATTACTCAGCAACATTAGTGAAGCAAAAGAAGAAGAACAAAACAAAACTCTGAAGACCTTCAACACCACCTTCAAGATGATTGATGTGAACGCAGAGATTCTCAACAGCAGTTCTTCACCTTTGTGGTTAGGACTTGAGTTAAAAAAAAAAAGAATGCATCATAGTCACTGTCATATTTTTGATATTACAGGCTGTCATTCTCCATCTTGAAAACTCTTGTGTGTAGGCTAACTAAATCAAACAGAAGAAGCAGTACTCAACTTCAGACAATGCCAATCATTAACCAAGAAAGAGACTACAGAAAAAGAAAAGGCGTCTATACGTAAGGTGTAGGAAAAATTACTGAAGGCAGCTGGCAAAGTACAAGATAACATAACATAATGTTCTCAAACCTGTAATATTATTTAACTTTTTGAAAGGCAAATAAGAAATCCGAGAACTGAAGAAAATTTGAGGTGCCAACTGGGCCACCCCATTTACTACTTTTGGTTTGTATGGGTTTTCTCCAAGTACTTTAGAATGATCACATATTCCAAACCCATGCAGATTAATTTTCAACTTTAAATTGGTCTAACATATTGTTTTGTGAATGTGTGTTTACGAGTGTCTTATGTTGGCCAGTCATCATATCCAATACCTGTAATTGCCTTCAATGCAATGTGCCCAGGACGGCTTCCAGCACCCCCCATTCCTGTAGCACAATAAACACATTCAGTGTCTGAAACAGACGCAAGGAAACATTTTTTTTAGGTTCAATGATTTCTTTAACAGATGTGTCAATAAATACATTTGAAAAGTTAAATGGGTTTAATAACTCTAAGAAATTTTATTACCATATTTTGTACTGTGTCTTTTGTCATTTTATATGGGTTTAAGTGAATGTTGAATATTTACAGATTCTTTGGTCTCAGATGGATGCTTTCATGTGTTATTCATCTAGGATGTTTTTTTTATCTTTTTTTTTATGGGACTGTGTGATGCATATTTTACTTACAAAGAAATAATGAAACCGTCTTTATTTTGTTAATCAAGAAATACACAATTAGCATTGTTATTTTCTACACCTATGATATTATTATTGTTAGTAGTAGTAATAGCAGTAGTAGTAACAGTAATTGCAACATGTGTACTCTATATTAGAAAAAATGACTTGTTTGCAGCAATGAAATCCGAATAGCTTACAGTGACAGACTTCTGTCATTGGATTGCTACATGTACTAAAAACAGTTTGGGGAGCCAGAAATAAACCTACCAGCAGCAGTGTCTGTAAGAGCTATTCGGGTAAGTTAATGTAAAGTTACTTACACATAAACATTTACCTACAGTAGTTATGTGACAGTGCAATATGCAATGATAATAATAAGAATAATTATAAGAAGATGAAGATTAAGTGTGTAGTGAGTGCTACTTGTACTGTTGGCATGTTTGTTTATTCAGTCCTTGAATGTATACCTGGAAATTTGGGTTGGTGTAGGTTTGCCACATGTAAAGAAAAAAGAGGATCTGCACCTTTAAGGAGGAGACACTTTGTGGACAGGATAGTTTGCCAAAAGGAAATTTAACCCAGAAAGGTAAGATGGGAGACAGAGAGGGATAGAGACATATGGAGGAGAAGCAGGGAGCAACAACACAGAAGTACAGGAAACATGAAGCAGAAACCACCTACTAGCAGTTGGATTATTACTAGTGAGATGCATCTCAGAAGATGACCTTTCTTTTATATTTTTGCTGGAGCGCCCAGCCATTCTTCCTGGTAGGACAGCACATTTATTTTATATTTGTGGTGCCTTGATGCTGCTTCCATTGTTCTCTCCAGGGGTCAGATTTATAAAGCTTGCATGCAGACGTTTCAAGCCTCCTTTTGTGCAACATAATAGTTGAGGTTTATAAAAGAAAACTTGACGGGAGACCTTGCCTGTGTTTACAGCAATTCTGATCCATCTGTATCCAGCATTTTGAAGTAACTGGCAAATGTTGACACCTATGGAAATAGTAATAATAATTAAATCTTTACAATATTACAGCACTCAAAACGCTTTACATAGTAAGTGAGGAGCCACTACAAATGCAGCCAAAGCTGCCAAATGACTACTCAAGTGTATAATATTATCAAGCTGTTATTATAATGTCCATTGAACTGACAAACATATTAAACCTGATGAATATGATGTACAGACTGTACATTATGCTATACATGATGGCTGGATTGTTTGTAAGCTATCTGGCAAAGACCTCAATTTTTTAATATGGCCTGTTCTATTTATTGTAACAGCGATCATGTCATTATAGATGCCAGGTGATAAAGGCTACCCTTCAGATACTGGCACCTTACGTCTTTCCCCAACCAAACGCTTCAGTGCTGTGTGGAGTGCACCAAAGGACTTAAACGCAGGTGCAAAGGCCTGGATGTGTCAGGTGGGAGGCTGCTCTACCAGCCAATGAAGGTCCTGCATTGTGATTGTATATATAGAAGGTTGATTAGCGTAGTCCATATATGGTTGTGTCGGGGTGGCAATCGGATGTGATTCAAGGCACATTCACATATGCACATTTACAAGATGATCGTGATTTATAAAGGGTAAATTGTATACAAATGTGCTTATGACAGGTTTTATAAAGATTTTTTTTGATGTACACATTTTCCTTTGTTTTGCTGCATGCAGATTTTATAAATGAGACATCAAGACAGTAAAGACTTTAAATGCAGACTGTTTTCATTTGAAATGGATTAACAATGGTGATGTCGCTGTACATCCTAATTTGTGAATTTTGAGCTTTGATTTGGGAATGTGATTGTTGTGTTTAGGGGTTTGTGTTGTAATGTTATTTTTACGTTGCTGTTAATGCATTTTTTTTATTCATATTACAGATTACCAAGTACTGGTCTGGAATTTCTGGTGCGTGGGTTAAACAATGACAAGTGTTCATCATTGATCCCCAAGTAGTGTTTAATTTGTAGTTAATATTGCTGTGCGTGAAACAGCAGCATTCTGATCGTGCAGTTGCTCTGGCTGTAGTAAAATTCCTTGTTAGCGGTACAAGAGACGGAACAGCCCCAGACTCAGGTGGCAGACTGAAAGCCTAGTATGGCCACTCACAACCAGACACTCAGCACCAGGTATGACCAGCAAAACACCTTGAAGCAGCAGTTCGACAGCAAGCACAGAATGTGAAGCAAGTTAAGGAGACCATCAGCAATATCATTGGCAACTGTACAGTTGGCTTCTACTGAAAACATAAACAGACACAACAAGGTTTCCAGCTATCTGCATAGGTCAATCTGCAGCATGCTAGGCTGAGAAATACCAGCAAAATAGTAGAAGCACACGCTGGAGACTGTCATCAACATTATGGACACTACCATCATGTGGGCCATGGCAGTGCAAACACTACCATTTAGCTAACCGTCCTGATATGGTGATCCATCAACAATTCCTGCTGATCAATATAGCAGTCTCAGATGACAACAACATCATGCTCAAAGAAGCTGAAAAGCAGAACAATTACAGATAGAATAGGTATAAGACAGATATAGACAGACTAGAGTTATGTTTGTGATGTTTGGGGCTCTTAGTATCATCAAGAAAGGATTCAGCAAGAATCTACAGGAGATGCCAGGATATCACATAGCCAAGGAATTGCAGAAGATTGCACCGGTGGGAGCCACATTCGCCACAAAGTGCCTGGTCAAACCTTTGGTCCCAGATCAGGATATGGGTAACCCAGCAGCCGCCAGCAAACTGCCGTGACAAAACTAATGACATACTAATATACAGGGAACACTTGGGGGTTGGTAGCAGGATTGGCACTCCAGCCACTGTAAAAAAACTCACACTGTTCCAGAGGGGTGCTGAGGTGTCACCTGCTGCACTCGAGTAACACGCTACCAGTACATAATAATAATATTTCACAACTCATCTTTGCTATGCTAGGTAGATTAAATAATCAAGAAATATTCTAGCTATTTTAATTTAAACACGTGCTAAATTACTTGGTCATGGACATCAAGACTACAGATTATGGAGCTTTCTTAATTACTTAATTTCAGGGTGAATGTGTTTAAATCAATATCCGTGAGCATCCATAAAAACTGTAATGCCTGCCCTTAAGCAAAAAACATGGCAGGCGTAACACACTACGGACAAATGTTTCTTGCTCATAATTAATAAAACACCACATGAATGGATGGTAATATCTACGATTTAGAATGAATTGAAATTAAGCATCTTCTTCTATGATTGCTTGTACAGCTGGACTTTATCAATAACCACCAGACATGGAAAGCTCACTGCTCTTGCAAACGTTTATTTAATAAAAGATACTAACCTTGATTGGATGATTTGTACAGTAGCTGCTTATCATGTGCTCGTTTTTTCATGCCTTATACTTTTACTTTTATGCCTTTAACTATTAGTTTTAGCAGGACGATGCAAAGATGGAATTGCGTGTTCTGGTTAACCCTAGATAATGTACAGTTTTCCCAGAATGAAGTTAAAATGCTCTTTTCCATAGTTTTTATATTGGCATGTACAGTATTTGATTTTTTTTTTTTGTTTTTCACTAACAACATGGAAAAATAGATTTAGAAGGTCAACAAGTGAATTTGTGGCATTGAATGCAGACATTTACAATATATGAAATGATATGCATTCAAGAAAAAAAAACGAAGGAGTATTTAATGAAGTCATTAGAATATTAAATCTCAGAAGATAAATAAAGTTTAAACAACTGTTTCTCTGGGCTGCTTTAAAAAGTCTTTATATAAAAGGCAGATCTGATTGTGAGGAAGAAGCTTTTCCACCACTACAGGGAAGCAGCAAGCAGGACATTTGCTGCCACTTAGCCATGGCATTTTCAGGTAACAAGTGAGTGTTTTTCTCTCTTGATATGGACACTCCTTTGTTCTGAAGATGATGGAGTGTAGCAATAAAGAAAAAAAGAGAGAGAGAGAGAGACATTGAATGTGAAGATGAGCTGCCCACACAAGCCCACCCACGGATGTTCATGCAATTGCTTTACAGAATCAAGAGCCAAAAACATTCAAAAGATAAACAAAATAATTTGAAAGATGATTCACCGTCTTTGTTAGAATAGTTGGTGATGGTGCATATAGAATGAGAGTTGATTTGATCCCAACAGGCCAAAGCCAACACTGGATGGGAATGCAGTTATGCTGATGGATGCCAGTGTTCCCTACTCAAAACACTTTCAACCTGATTTTAAATGTTAAGTCAGATAGAAATTGCAAAATCCATAGCCAAAGAAACTGAGTAAGTTAATTAGGAATCAAATAAAAAAGAAAGCTGGTAAGTCAGCTCTGCGTATTTGGACTGTGGGCTACATTGGCATACAAGAAGCAAATGTCATTGTTAGTAAGTTAAAGTGAATGCTAATATTGTATTTGGCATAAAGGATTAAGAGTAGTGTCCCGCATCTGATTAGTTAGCCATAGAAATGAGACTAATGAGTACATTTTAGGGATTCTTACTGTTTATATGTTGAGGTTGTGCTCCAAAATATAAAAAGTGAGGGTTAGTGTAACATAAGTTTAATATGTTACTGTGTTCTGTACAAATATTTTAGAAATCTATTTTTCTTTCTATTCACATTTACCGCTAATACAAAGCCAGATTTAGCACAGGGGCTCATCATTTAGAACTTCTAGGCAAGCATTAGAAGATCAGACAGGGACAACTCCGAAATGGGCATTGTATACTATTTGTTGTGTGTCAAAGTCAGCATGAAACTGTATTATCTTTGCCTTGTTTGGAATGGCATGATTCACATACTGTAAGTGGGGGCTGCACATGAAGAAAGAGTATAAAGCCTTGGAACATTGCCCAGCACACCTTTGAAGCCGAAAATCCAGAAAATCCTTCCAACGCAGCAATGAAAATGGCAGACTCTATACATTGGGCCCCCAAACTGGGTTCTTATCATGGCTTCCTTCGTCTGTTATGCCACGTAAGCCGTTTCACAAAAATGAGACATAGACAGATAAAGGTTTGGGGCCGCCACCCATATAATATGGTATCCTGGCTGCAAAGTCGTCTTTATCAAATATACAGCACTAATGTGCATCCAACTGAGTCCAGAACGAGACTGAGGAAAAAGGGAAAAAGGGCAGGCTTTTAAAGGAGAAAACAGGAAGTGAGGTCATAAGGATCGGGCACGTGTTCATCACTCATTGGATCAGGCCTGGACGTGACATCAGGGGCCGGAGCTGGTAAGGTCTGTTTCCATTGGTTCGGTCCCGGAAGTGATGTCAAGAGAGCCAGGTGGAGTCTCCCAGGAATGGTCTACAGGGAAGTGAGAAAAAAGAGTCAGTGCACTCTGCCACATCCCGACATACCTCAGAACTGCCTTCACTCAAGCCCTTTAGCTGCCTCCCATGCGCATGTGTGTGACAAGGCCTCCCCCTTAGCCCAGACCCGTCAGGTCTGCAGGGCCATCCACTGTAGAGGTGCATGGTCTATGACAAGGGTGAATTCCCGGCCCAACAGGTAGTACCTAAGCTGAGTAATCGCCCATTTAATCACCAACACCTCCCTTTCCACCGCTGCATACCTGGTCTCCCGGTCCAACAGTTTCCGGCTCAGGAACATGATGGGGTGTTCCACACCATCGACACTTTGGCTCAGCATGGATGTGTCCGAAGCGTCGGTCTGGAGGATGAAACGCAAAGAAAAGTTAGGTGCCATCAAAATAGTTGTGGACGTAAGAGCCTTCTTTAAGTCGCCAAATGCAGCGCCTGTCTTCTCAGTCCATACCACAATGTTCGGGGCCCTCTTCTTTATTAAATCAGTCAAGGGCGCCGCTCTCTCCGAGAACCGGGGTACAAACCGGTAGTACCCAGCTAACCCGAGAAAGGCTTGGACCTGCCGCTTGGTTTGCGAAAGGGGCCATTTCAAAATGGCATCAACTTTGGAGCACTGTGGCCTTATGGTACCCCAAAACACCACCAGGTAGCCCAAATATTTTGCCTCGCTCAATCCAAAGAAGCATTTCTTGGGATTGATCTGGAGCCCGGCCTCACCAAGTGTCCGCAATACCGCTCGGACATGCTGTAGGTGTTCCCTCCACGTGCTGGAATAGATGACGACGTCATCCAGGTAGGCAGCACTGTATGAGTTATGAGGCCGAAGCACTTTGTCCACCAGACGTTGGAAGGTTGCTGGAGCCCCGTGTAACCCAAATGGAAGGACACGATACTGCCAGTGTCCGCCAGGGATACTAAACACGTTTTTTTCTTTCGCGGAGTCCATTAAAGGAACCTGCCAGTACCCTTTTGTCATTTCAAGTGTGGTCAAGTATAGAGCCTGTCCAAGCCTCTCGAGGAGGTCGTCCACTCGTGGCATTGGATTGGCATCAAATCGGAGACTTGATTAAGCCGATGGAAGTCATTGCAAAACCTCCAACTCCCGTCAGGCTTGCCGACGAGCACAATTGGGCTGGACCAGGGACTATAACTTTCCTCAGTCACACCTAGCTCCAGCATGCGCTTGATCTCAAGCTCCACTTCAGCCCTTTTTGCCTCGGGAAGGCGATATACGGGCGTTCTCGGACAATAACCCCGGGCTCTGTCACAATGTTGTGCTCAACCAGAGAGGTCCTTCCGGGGTTTTCACTGACTACCTCCCAAACGGCCCGGATAACTGTTTCCAGCTCCTGCCGGCTGAATGGCGGAACTGGGTGTTTGACCCCGAAAGGCCTGCCCACGCCCAGGCGTTCGAGTTCTGGGGCAAGATGGGGCGCTGGCTACGGCCAGAGGGACCCCAGGCGCGGAAAGTGGTCGAACAGGTGGCCTGTGAGGGCCTGGTCAATGCCATGCCCAGTCCCTCGCCCAGCAGGTCCGGGGACACGCCTACCAAAACATGTCGGGCCTCCTAGACGTCCTGGAGCGTCAGATGGCGGTCCTCCGACTTGGGGGGTCAGAAAGGGCTGCTCGCGGGAACCGACAGGGACGGGCGGCCACCCCCGAGCCCTCTCGACGCGCGGCAGAAGCGCCACCAAGACTCAGAGAGAAGCCGGGACCGCCGCGCTGTTTCAAGTGTGGCGAGACCGGCCACCTACTACCTGCCTGCCCCCACAACATCGCTCCGGAGCCCATGGACTGTACCTGGACGTCGTCGGAGAGGTATTGTATCCCGCCGCATCCCTTGGCGAGTCCGAACACGGGAGTGGTGTTGCTAAATGGGCACGCCGTGGTGGCTTTGTTTGATTCCGGCAGCAACATTACCATTGTTGCTCGCCGTTTTGTCTTACCGCAACAGTGGTTAAAACAGCATTTGTTGGTCACTTGTGTGCATGGGGGGACTAGGTCATATCGTTCCGCTCACTGTTATGTCACCTGGAAGGGGGAACCAACCCAAATGACGGTCGCTGTGTTGCCAGAACCCCCCTTCCCAGTGATTTTGGGACAAGACTGGTCTAAAAGAATCAGCGGTAAGCCATTTGCGCTCCCGGGCCCTGTTGGATCTTGTTATGAGGGGAAAAGGCCCTCCCGCGGCCTCCACGCCGTGCACAAGGGCAGGCCCTATCGGCGCTGGTGTTTCGGGGGACTTTCCCTGGCCACGGACCTTGACCCGGAAGACTCCGCCGGGGAAGGGACTAGCCAGGGAACTCTTCCCAGGCCCAGGCCACAAGACCCTCTCGGCGCCTGGACCATCAATTTCAGTCCACGCCGGCCTCCTTTAAGAGGGAGCAGTGGAATGATGACTCCCTGCGCTTTGCCGGAATGCGTCGTTCTGCCTAACAGCTCACAGCGGACGGATCCACACCGCGGAACCCTTCTTTGTCCTTGAAATGATCTGTTGTACCGAGTGGCTACCCATGAGGGCGAGGTGCGGAAGTTGTTGCTAATTCCGCGTACCTTCCGGCGGGAGATATGCGAGTTGGCTCATGCTCACCTCCTAGGCGCCCACCTCGGGCCGAAAAAACACTGGAGAGAATTAAGCTCCGCTTTTACTGGCCTGGGATCAATGAGGAGGTCCGCGTTTCTGTCAATCCTGTCCGAGTGCCAGACCCGCCAGATTCCTAGGAGGGACCGTGCTCCTCTAGTCCCTATTCCCTGTGGACATCCCTTTGAAAGGATAGGGGTCGATTTGGTGGGACCCTGGAGCCCTCAACCCGTGGCCACAAGTATATCCTAGTCATGGTGGACTATGCCACCCGGTACCCAGAGGCGGTTCCCCTGCGCTCCGCTAATACTAAAAGCATCGCACGGGAACTGGTTAATTTGTTTTCACGCGTGGGCATACCCAAGGAGGTCCTCACGGACCAGGGTACGCCCTTCATCGGATACGTTCAGGAGGTGGCCAAATTACTGCAGATAAAGCACCTGAAAGCGTCAGTCTATCACCCGCAAACTGGCGGGCTGGTGGAACGCTTTAACCAGGCGCTTAAGCAGATGCTCCGCAAGGTAGTCAGCGCTGGCGGCAGGAACTGGGACCAGCTCCTCCCGCTCGTGCTTTTTGCTTACCGGGAGGTACCTCAGGCCTCTACTGGCTTCTCCCCCTTTGAATTTGTATAAGGGCGACAACCCCGGGGAATCCTCGACATCCTAAAAGAAGGCTGGGAGGCCGAGGCCCTTCTTTCCTCTAACATTTTGGAGTACGTAGCGCAACTGCGCGACCGACTCACAAAGATCAGGCCCCTCCTAAAAGAGCACGTGACTCGTGCGCAAGCAGCGCAGGCCGGTGTTACAACCGCAACTCCGTCCTCAGGGAGTTCCGCCCGGGGGACCGAGTTATGGTGCTCGTCCCGACCTCCCACTTTCGAAGCTGCTCGCTCACTGGCAAGGGCCTTACGAGGTTAAGGAGAGAAAAGGACTCGTCGACTATTTGGTGAAACAGCCCAATCGTCGACCGGGAGAGGATCTATCATGTCAACCTGTTAAAGCCCTGGAGATAGAGAGGAGCTTCCCAGCTCCCATAGGTCACTCTCCCTTTCACGAAGCACAACTGCCCTTAACCTCGGAGAAGAGCTGACCCCAAGCAGCGGCAGGAGTTAGCCCAAACCTCCGAGCCATCCCGAGGTGGTGAGCGAGTCACCCGGCCGGACCGCGCTGATTGCCCACGATATAGTCACGGATCCCGGTGTAATCGTCCGGGAGAGGCCCTACAGACTCCCGGAGGCAAAACGCGCAGAGGTCGAACTGGAGGTGAAACGTATGTTGGACATGGACATAATTGAAGAGAGCCATAGTCCCTGGTCCAGCCCTATTGTCCTCGTCTCCAAGCCAGACGGCTCCTGGAGGTTCTGTAATGACTTTAGGCGTCTGAATCAGATCTCCAAGTTCGATGCCTACCCCATGCCCGCATTGACGACCTCCTTGAGCGGCTGGAGTGCGGCTCGATATTGACTACCCTTGACATGACAAAGGGTATTGGCAAATTCCTTTAACGGCATCCGCAAAGGAAAAACGGCCTTTAGCACCCCTAGCGGGCACTGGCAGTACAAGGTCCTCCCATTTGGGCTGCACGGGCCCCGGCGACCTTCCAACGTCTGGTAGACAGAGTGCTGAAGCCCCACCAGTCCTATAGTGCCGCCTACCTGGATGACGTTGTCATCTATTCCGGCACCTGGGAGGAGCATCTACTGCAGGTCGCGCTGTCCTCCTAACACTGGCTAAAGCCGGCCTCCGCATAAACCCCGGAATTTTTTTGGATTAAAGGAGGCCAAATATTTAGGCTACCTCGTGGGACAAGGACAGGTGCGGCCACAGGACTCCAAAGTTAAAGACATCTTAGAATGGCCCCGTCCGAATACCAAGAAACAGGTGCAGGCTTTCTTGGGGCTTGCGGGTTACTACCGCCGGTTTGTTCCCCGCTTCTCCGAAAGAGCAGCACCCTTGACTAACCTGACAAAAGGCTCCCTATACGTGGTGTGGACCGACAAGGCAGAACACGCGTTCAGTGACCTAAAGAAGGCCCTAACGTCGGCACCTGTGTTACGGACGCCCGACTTTGGGCTCCCGTTTATTCTCCAGACCGGCGCCGGACACAGGCCTGGGCGCCGTGCTGAGCCAAAGCGTCGATGGTGTCGAGCACCCTGTGATGTACCTTAGCGGAAACTGATGGACGGGAGACCGGTATGCGGCAGTGGAGAGGGAGGCCTTGGCCATTAAGTGGGCAGTGACCCACCTCCGCTACTACCTGCTGGGTCGCGACGCTCTGGTGACTGATCACGCTGCACTTCAGTGGATGTCCCTGCACAAAGAGTGAATCCGCGGGTCACCAGGTGGTTCCTGGACTTACAGCCGTATAAGTTCACTGTCACTTATCGGCGGGCACCCTTCAGGCCAATGCCGATGCCCTCTCTCGTATTCACGACCTCTCGGTTAGGTCCGCCCGACCTGACGGTCCTGGGCTAAGGGGGATCGTGTCACGCGCGCCGATTAGGAGGCCGCGGATTGATTCGAGAACACCTGGGAAAACATTCGCCGCCAGGGAATGGCGGGGTATTAACTTTCTCCCTCTGCTTCCTTGTAGAAAAAGAGACCTTCCAGCACCATAGGCCTGGTTTGACCGCAGTGCGGTACTTCCGCCCTTCCTCCGCCATCTTGCCCTGACGTCATCCTTCCCATCCTCCCTTGCGGTCCTTCCCAGCTTCCCTCCACTTTCGGCTCCACCCCAATAAAATGGCCGCGACGCCAGGAGTCGGCGTCGCGTTATGAACTGTTTAGTTTATACTTTTGACCTTTTTTCATTTGAAAAATATTTGTTGTGTACAATATATGGGGCCGTGAAAACCCCAACTCTTATTGCTGTCTCCTCGGTCCTTTACAATATATATATAGTCAAACGTGAAGGAGTGGTGAGGGTTTTGTGCGGAAGGACTTTTAAGAGTGCATTGTTAGAAAAGCAATTTAGCACAAGACAGACATTTATCTTTCTTTCCCACCTCCAGAAATGAAGAACCTGTAGGATAGCCATAACCACACCTTAAGCCCTGTATCACTCTCCACTCCTTCAGTTAGGCCCACTATGTATTAACCTCGATCTGAAACTGACACCTCATAAGACTCCTGGCAGCTTCAGTCTTGGTCAAACATCTGAATAACCAATTTACCTATTAAATGCGATTTTCTTTTGGTTCTCCATACATGTCTTTTGTTTTGATCTTTTCACAGTGGCATATTAAGATGAGTGAACAGACAAGCATGTAAACCATTGTTGAGACCCTGTGGCAAATGCTAAAGCAGAGATCCAGGTGGACAACCAGCAGACCGTGTTATTGGAGGCTGAGATATGAAAATGTTTGATGGAAGAGGCACCCCTGAAGGGTAAGGAAGTGCTGCCAGCATAGGTACTCACTTCCTTTAAGCTTAAGGAAGACATCCTTGTATGTGTAAATGGTCACATTGTGAGTTTCTAACAGGAAATGCTCCAAAAGCCTACTCTGATCTTAGAGAGCAAAATGCAAGTGACTGTAATGTTCTAATAAAGAACATATAAGAACTCTAAGGCATGACTTCTAGCAGGCAGTGTGAAGAAATACTAGAAGTGGAGGTTTGACACAGGAATGCCTGTGCATGCACAAATATTTCAATTGTAGGAAGAATTTTAAGAAAGCACTCTTTATTCTAAACACCCCATCCATCCATATATTCAAATTTGTACATCATTTATATCTTGCACTCTACAACCCTTTTGCTTAGGGACTAACCACTGACTCATACTGTCATCTCTGTTCTTTAAATGAACCTTACGCATTCATGTTATGCAACTGTGCCTCTGTTCTCTTTCTGGTTGTTAATTTCTAATGCTTTTTCCTCGATTCTCTCTATTGACTTCCTTTCTCTCGCCCCTTGTTTTTCTCCTTTAGGACTTTTTTTTCTTTTACTTCAGTTAAGCAGATGATCCTTTCTTTGAGTAACATTGCTAGAAAGGTAATATTGACCACTGATTGCAAGGTCCCTTAACTGTCTTTCTGACAATTCTTTGTAGTCCGCTTTTCACCAAGTGGCACTTCTTGATCTTTCTGCATGCCATACTAACAGGGCATCAAGCTCCTTTTTTAAGAAATGGATGTTTGTAGTTCAGAAAGTGGTGTGCTGGTTACCCAGTGACTAGTAATGTTGACGGTTTAGCCTTTAATTTTGGTGGGATTGTATTCCTCTCTTGTGGCTATTTGGGTCTTTATTTTGTCTTTTCAGTAACTTCTTTTTAGGAAGGCTTGATAAGTGGTGGGAGTGTGGTATTGGATAAAAGCGGGCAGGTTTCTCTGTTTTTACCCACTATTTATTTGAAATTAATTGTAATTGCTGTAACAAATTGACTCCAGACAGTCACAAAGGTTTGGGGCAGCCACCTGTATAATATAATCCTGGCTGCAAAAGGTTTGAAAAGTTTAGTTGTTTACAAGACAAAGTCCCAAACAGAACTGATTAAGTGGAGGTAAATTGGTGGTTTTAAGGGCTATGTCATCTATGCCGGAACCAGAAGTGACATCATCAAAGGCCCCGGGACTGGAATTAACGTCATCAGATGCACCGGAACCAGAGGTGGCGCGTAAACAGAGCGCCTGAACCTAGCAGGATTTCCCAGGAATGGTCTGTAAGAGAGAGACAGTCAGCACACTCCGCCACCCACCCCCTAGTCTGACGTAGTATTACAGTTACTCAAGTCCTTTAGCTGCCGCCTAATTGCACATGTGTGATATTGCATATTTCTTTTTTGCATTTGACAGACTCAATAAATAGTTTATGACTAATATATGTTACAAACTTTTGTTTTTTCTGAAACCGCGTTGTTTCATTTTTTTTCTCACTGACACTACAGCAAAAAGTTTAAAGTTTCGCAAAGGCTTATAAGGATACCTACTGGGTGGAGAGGAATAAGAACAATCTTCATTCTTGGTTTCCTGCTGGTTTTCTGCGTTGGCTGGGCCAATGGTGGGCACTCACCCTGCTGTCTATGTGTGGATCTCAATGTCCCAGCATAGAGACAGGGACACTGTGTTGTAAAAATGGCACCGTCCTTCAGAAAAGACATAAAATTGAGGTCCTGATCCCTTGTGGTCATAAAAGATCCCTGGGAATCCTTCATAAAGAATAGGGTTTATCTGATGTCATGGCTAAATTTCTTATTACAGCCTTCTCATTCCGGCCCCCTAATCACCCTCTGTCTCTAATTGGCTAACTCTCTCTCATCACTTTTCCACCTAACTGCTAATGTGTGGTAAGTGTTCAGAAAACACAGGTACATACTGTGATAGATAAAATATGGACTAGTAGCTGAAACACTGTAATTTTCTGTAAACTGTTATTAGCATTCACATATTCTCATATTACTTTTAATAATTCTTTGCATTTATATAGTGCTTTTCTCACTACTCAAAGCACTCAGCAATTGCAGGTTAAGGGCCTTGCTTAAGGACCCAACAGAGCAGAGTCCCTTTTTTTTGGCATTTATTAGATTCAAACCGGCAACCTTCCGATTGCCAATGCAGATCCCTAGCCTCATTTCAGAATGAAAACCAAGAATTATACCTTCAGTCAAAGGCAATATAGAATATTAGGAGTAAAAAGAAACAATCCAGTAATATCTTGTTTTTTTGCAAGGTGAATGAATTAAATAAAATAACTTACAATGAGGAAAGACGAGGCATAACAAATGTTCACAAACTCGATTAAGTCTATTAAGGGTTGTGATGGGCACAAGGCACAAAACAAGCCCTTAACATTTCTTCTCAAACTTGACTCACACAGAGAACCAGTTTGGAATCATTATTTATATCATGTCATGCAGTCATTTATTTTAGTGAACACTGGAGGAAAGTCAGGAAGAAAATGCTACAGAACAACATGTAGACTACACATGGGCAACCACACAGCACAGGGTTCAACCCCAGGCATTGGTTCCATGAGGTGGCGTTGTAGTACCATTCATACTACAACGCTGTCCATGACAAGATATATTAGTAGTAAACATCAGTAGTTAAATGGTGGTTGAAGTATATGTGTACAAAAAAAAGTTTGTAGAAATACTGTAAATGGAGAAAAGAGCATGACAATGTACTCTTGGAGACAATTTTGAAAAGTAGTAGAATGTTGGAAGAAGGACAATGTACAGAGTAGCAGCTAAAGATGGGGTGAATTGAATATGGACTTTTTCAGCAAAAAAGGAGGAAAGGGCATAGACCACGGTAAGGGTGTAAAACTCAAACATGGAGTAAATTTAACACCATGCAGTTAGAGACGAAGAAGGGTTCCAGAGTAATGTATATAATTTTGAAGTATAAAATTCACTAAATTAGGAAGCCACCTTAAAGGAATATGCCTCCCGAAAATGATATATATTTTTTTATTATGTTACTTTCCCCATGTAATTTGTAAAGATGGCTGAGAAAAATATTAAATTTCATGTTTTCATGCAGAATAAAGATAATAAAGTTTCAGATAGATAGATAAGGAGAAATTTGGCTTTTTACAGAAGCTCTTTAAATACTGTCAATACATACATAGATAAATAAATAAGTACACACACACACACACACCTATGCTCAGAACACACACCAGAATATGACTAAAAAGAACGCAAATTTTAAAACAAAGAAAAGTTCACAACATCCCAAACACATGTATTTTTACTAAAATATTGATAAATAAACCACCTCTGGAGAACACTGAATGAAAATGGAACGCGATGTGACCAAGACATGACCAAGCATTTTTCACTGAAATACAACAGGAGAACGTTGCTGAACATTCATATCACTCTTCCTTTTGCATGAAGACAAATGCAGAGTGACTCCTAGCTTCCCAGCATTCACTGTGCACCTTTAAACATGCTACATACAATATTTAGATGTGGCTGTTCTGATATTTGGTGTTAGGAACATGGTTGACAACTGCATTGCTCATATTTTGTCTCTCTTATATTTTTGCCAGTTGCGCGGCATATACAGTCCATCAAGTTTCATCTAGCAATAAAGAAAAAAAATGTTAGGGAGCTACTGATGTGAATTGTAATTGGACTTTTTACCTTTGTTTGTTGGTTTGCATTTGGCTTAGAAAAAAGGTCATGCTGACTTCATTTTCTGATCCTTGTTTTGCCATTTCTTTTGAGTAAACATTATGCTTAGTTTAGATTAGGTCACAGATCTTTATTATCACTGATGTGAACTGCAGAAGGTCAGCCACACTGAATTTGGAGGAGTTTGTGATCCTGGCAAGTCAGGTTACCAAATCACACCGTGATGCATCTGGTCAGGATACTTTTAATAGTGCAGTGGGGGAAGTTCACTACTGTTTTAGTAAGAACCCCAAAGCTCTTTAGCTTCCTCAGGAAACATAGCCTTTGCTGCACCTTTTTGAGCATGTAGATGGTTGTGGCAGACCACGAAAGGCAGATGGTGAACTGGACACCTGGGAATCTAAGGCTGCTACCTGACTGAATGGGGAGATGTTTATGTGGAGTGAATCATGATTGCCGTTGTTCTTTCTAACGCCAACAATGGCCTCCCTTGTTTTGTCAACATTCAGGGAGGTTATTGTTATGGCAGGTGAAAGAAGAATTAGACTTAGGGGTCACATAGTCATTTAGGATAAATTGTTGTGTTTCACATTAAAATATAGCATCCACATTAGAAGTATACTGTAAAAGGGTTAATAAATGTCAAAAACCTTTTCAGGAATATCAGAAAACCACATAAAGGTCAAGTGAACAACAAAGACAAGAATGTACCAGGGGAAGGTTGATATAATACAGAGATCAACATATATGAAGAAATAATCAATTCTTGACTGACAATAATGAACTTGTGAGAAGAAGGAATAAGATTAGTATTTAAAAACCTCCATGGGCCTGATAAGTTCTGATCTATTACAAGCTGTGTAATTATTTTTTCAGTATTAAATATTATCGCCACTGCAGCTGAAGACCTATCCAGGTCTGGATTTAAACCACAATTAAAGTCTCTGGCCATTATAATTTTATGAGTGTACACATTAGGAATAGATGTGAATACATTTTAGATTAAATCTCTATCATCCACGGCAAGTGCATAAACATTTATCAGAATCACTTTAGTAATACCTTTTTACTATTTTGGAGAAGTTTGGGTTTGGCCCGAACATTTGTGCATGGATTAAATTACTGTATACTAACCCAGAAGCTTCAGTTTGCATCAATAACATTTGCTGAGACTACTTTAAACTAGAGCGTGGCACAAGACAAGGATGCCCCTTGTCACGCTGCTGTTTGCAATTGCCATTGAACCACTGGCAATACATTGTCGAAATACCGATCAGATAAAGGGGATTAGCAGAGAAGAACTGGAACAGAAAATCTCATTATATGCAGATGACATGGTACTGTATATATCGGACCCAGAAAATTCTGTGCCTGCAGTCTTAGCAGCACTCACAGAATTTCAAAAGCTCTCTGGTCTCAGAATTAATCTGAATAAAAGTGTACTCTTTCCGGTGAATTCGCAAGCATATAATATTAGATTAGACACCCTTCCTTTTATCATTGCAGAACAGTTTAAATACCTCGGGGTAAACATCACAAGTAAACATAAAGCTCTTTATCAACAAAATTTCGTCATGTGCATGGAAAAAATTAAACAAGACTTGCATAGATGGTCAACCTTCATCTCACACTAGCTGGAAGAATTAACACTGTTAAGATGAATATTCTTCCTAAGCTCCTTTTTTTATTTCAAAACATACCAATATACATTAATAAATCGTTTTTTAAGCAATTAGATTCAACAATAACCTCATTTATTTGGAATTCTAAACATCCACGCATCAAAAGAGCGACTCTACAAAGACAAAAGGTAGAAGCGGTATGGCTCTACCTAACTTCCAGTTTTATTACTGGGCGCAAATATACAGTCGATAAGAACCTGGACACAAATAGAAGAACATACACAGGCATGGACCGCAATAGAAGTAAAATCCTGCAGTACTTCTTTGTATTCCTTGCTTTGTGCACCAATAAACACCGTTATCGGCAATACACTAATAACAATTGTGCTCCACTCACTTAGAATCTGGAACCAATGTAGAAAGCATTTTAAGACGGAGAAGCTTCTTTCTGTGGCACCCTGCAAAAGAACCACCTCTTTCAACCCTCACAAACATGTGCAGTTTTTAATATCTGGAAAAATTTTGGAATTAACTTGCTTAGGGATCTTTATATAGACAACGTCTTTGCATCCTATGAACAATTACATTCCAAATTTAACATTCCAGCTACAAATTTCTTTTACTATCTTCAAATCAGGAACTTTGTTAAACAGAACCTTCCAGATTTTCCTCATCTGGCACCCTCATCCACGCTGGAAAATTTATTGCTCAATTTAAAGGAGTTAGACTCCATCTCTATAATATATAAAATCCTTTTACAATCCCTTCCTTTCAAAGATCCAAGAGGACACTGGGGAAATGATCTCTCAATTAATATATCAGAAAAGGAGTGGAAAGTAGCAATGCAGAGAATTCACTCGAGCTCCATATGTGCAAAGCATACAATTATACAGCTCAAAATTATATATCGAGCACATCTGTCTCGACTAAAACTCTCCAAAATGTTTCCAGGACATGATCCAACCTGTGAACGCTGCAAATTAGCTCCAGCCTCACTAGGTCACATGTTCTGGGCCTGCACCAAATTAACATTATTCTGGACAAAAATTTTTAATTACCTCTCAGACAGTCTTGGACTCACAATCCCTCTAACCCATTAACAGCTGTGTTTGGGGTTCTTCCAGAGGGTCTTAAAGTGGAGAAAGACAAACAAATTGTGATTGCATTCACTACACTTTTGGCACGCAGACTCATTCTGATAAACTGGAAGAACCCAAACTCTCCTCTTTTAAGTCAGTGGGAAACTGATGTGTTATATTATTTAAAATTGGAAAAAATCAAATACTCAGTTAGAGGATCTGTGCAGACTTTTTTCAAAACATGGCAGGATCTAATCAGTAATATTTTGAAATAAGTTTATAAAGCACAGAGAATTTGTTGATTTAGGTATTTTTAAAAGCCTTAAATTTTACACCGTTTGGCTTGCTCTCTCTCTCAAGGGTGGGGATCGATCTGTTCTTAGCATAATTCTTTTTTTTTTTTTTTTTTTTGTAAAAATGTGATTGCTATGTATTGATTGTAATAAAATTAATAAAAAAAAAAAAAAAAAAAAAAAAAAGAATCACTTTAGTATTGGAGTTGGTCTCGTCCGATGCGAGAGATGGACGTATGAAGTGGAGCTCCGCTAGCAGTGGTGTTATTTTTCATATTATTTGCTTATTATTCTGAGATATCCTGTATTTATTCAACCCGAGAGGGACTGCTATAGTATATGTAAGCACATATAAACATGGCCAACAAGAAGGGGTTTGAAAGAATCGAAAACTAAAGCTACATCCAAGCTGCGATCAGCAAGCCCCAGTTCAAGATACGGCCTATCAGAGACAGATCTGGATCAGATGGGCGAAAGCACAGACTCCTCGGGACCACGGTCCGCTACATCGTCGCCGGCTGAGAGCGAAAAGGGGAGCGAAGGTGTGATCGTGAGTGCAGATGTGGATAGCTCGCCGATTGGAGAAGATTACCTGAAACTGGAAAGGGCTGGGAAGTCTGTGGCTTCAATTACACAATTACGCGAGCCTGGAGCAGCGGGGACACCGGCTTCAGCAAAGTCTGCTGCTTCATCTACGGTACAAGAAGGCACAATTGAACTATCTGAACTGAAGGTGTTGCTCGCTGAGCTCACGCAAGATATAAAGAAAAGCGAGAAGGCTAATGAGAAAGCAACGGCAAAGGCACTTGAGAGACTGAAACAGGAATTGAAACAGGAGATGAAACAGGCCAATGAATGGCTGCAACAGGAATTCCAACAGGCAAATGAAAGGCTGCGACAGGAACTCCAACAGGCAAATGAAAGGCTGCGTCAAGAGGTGCAACTTGAGCTTCGACAGGTGCTGGGTAAAATTGAAGAGCGCATTCAGGAAAACTCGGTTAAACTGAGCACGCTTGCTGATCAATTGGAGCATCTTAAGGAGACATTCACGAATCGGATTGAAATGGCCGAACATTTAGCTGCCAGTGCCGAGGAAAGAGCAGTAAATGTCAGTTCCAAATGCAAAAAACTCTGAGAAAAACTTGGAGACAGACTGGCTGCTTTAGAAGATGGGAGTAGAAGGTATAATGTCAGAATTGAAGGTCTGCCGGAGAATCGAGAAAGTTCAAACCCTGTGAAATTCGCAGCTGAACTTTTTTCTAAAATAATCGGGGGCGACTTTAAAGCAGAATCTGAGATAGCAGCGGCTTACGCACGCGATCAAACACCGTCAGACCCGACCAAGATCTTTTATAGTTCGTTTTGAACGATTATCATTTAAGCTAGAGGTGATGGCACTCCTCAGAAACAAGGAAGATATTATATATGAAAATAACCACATTCGTATCTTCCCTGACTTCTCTCCAGCAACAGCTATTAAATGCAGCCTTCTATAATATTAAACAGCGCTACGGCAAGCCAGTGTCAAATACAGCCTCCTGTATCCGCAAAACTGAAAGTGGAATGGCAGGTCATTTCTATGTCTATGCTAGCAAGGAAGAAGCAGAAAATGAATTAAGAAAGCTGATCCCGGGACTATTCTGATACATAATAGTGAGTCATGGCGGTAAATGATAAAGCTAGGATTAATAATCTACTGTCTGATCTATTTGTTTTAAAATACGGGTTTTTTATCAGCATATATTCTCATATATCTTATTATTACTTAGTATTACTAGGGCGCTATCTGTTTATGTTTTATTGTGCTTAATTACTTTTTCCTCCTTTTTTTTTTTTTTTCTTTTCTTTTCTAATTATTTCATGTCTACCCTAAATGAGACTGTTCAATATCATACCCTTGGTTTACTGTTATTGCTATTACTGCATTAAGACTTGTTATGCTTATTTTGGACACATCTTTAACACCATCACCTGGGTTTATTATCTGGTGTATCATCTTAATGCACTAAAATTGCTGAAGACTATATATATATATTTAAGTGCAAAATTCTTTTTTTTTTTTTTCTCTTTTAAAGACTATATTGGTAACAGATATCTCTATCTTTTAACCATAAAGCGCCACTGCATGGGGCTTGTTGTGCTTTGGACGTGCTCTGTCTCTGGGTATGTCAGAGGACTGGGACTGCGTGAAGTGGGTTTTAGCCTCACTTGGGGAGGCAAAAAGGGAGGGTGGGGGTTAAGGGGAGAGAAAGAGAGCAGGCTTGATCTATACCTAATCTATCATCTCAATCTTTATAATTATAACTATCAACGTAATAATAAGCTGCATGGCAACAACTCTTGGGGAAATAGGAAATTAAGACCTAAACTATCTCACTTCCAGTTAAGACTATAAAATGACATCAAAAACTCAGAATCAGTGTCTCCATGATGGGACAGTTAACTTCGTAAGCTGGAATGTTAAAGGCCTGAATCACGAATTAAAGAGAAAGAAAGTACTTTCTCACCTAACAGGTCTAAATGCTAAAATAGTATTTTTACAGGAAACCCACTTACTAAGCAAGGATCAGTTCCGGCTGCAAAAGACTGGACTGGCAAATGTTCCATTCTAGTTTTACAAAGAAAACTAGAGGGTGGGAATTCTCATACATAGAACAGTACCATTTGTAGCATCAGATGTAGTATTGGATCCTGAAGGGAGATATGTAATGGTCATGGGAGACTTATCTAACTGTAAAATGATTTTGATAAATGTTTATGCACCTAATGTTGATGATAAGGAATTTATACAAAATTTATTTGCATCCATTCCCAATCTGAACACTCATAAAGTTATAATGGCTGGGGACTTTAATTGTTTTTAAATCCACTTTTAGATAGACTTCCTCCACAGGGGAACGCAACTAACACTGCAAAGATAATTACAAAGTTTATAACTGATCACAACTTATCAGATCCCTGGAGGTTTTTAAACCCAAATTCAAGAACATATTCTTTCTACTCACCAGTACATCATTGCTACTCAAGGATTGATTACTTCTTTATAGACAATAACTTCTTGCCTAAGATTAAATCTTGTAAATACGATGCTATTGTTATTTCGGACCATGCACCTATGATCTTGGAGCTGAAATTACTAAGCCCCATACACTCACCCTCAGATGGCCTCAACCGCTTCTATTAGCTGACGAGAATTGTACTGAATTTATATCCAAACAAATCAAATTCTTTCTAGAGACAAATACATCCCCCCGAGATCTCTGCAGGAATACTCTGGGAAACTCTTAAGGCCTTCTTAAGAGGACAGATTATCTCATATCTTTCCCACAGAAATAAATCCAAGCAAGAAAGTAGCAGAGATAAAAGCGAAATTACTAAAATAGATGAAGAACATGCCAGACTACCAAGCGAGACTCTACATAGGAGGAGGCAGGCTCTACATTCAGAATTAAACCTCTTGACAACTAAAGAAACTGAACAACTAATTTACAAATCCAGACATCATTACTATGAACATGGAGAGAAAGCTAATAAGCTTTTAGCTCAACAAATTCACAAGCAAGAAGTACGTAACGCAATCTCAGTAATCACTAACACAACGGAGATAAAATCATCGAACACAAAAATATAATGCACACTTTCAGAGACTACTATAAATCCCTATATACTACTGAGTTTAAAGAAGACAATATACAATCTAATGCATTTCTGGATACATTACAGATACCACAAATAGACGCTTTTAGTGTGGAGGAACTTGATAAACCTCTGGCATTATCAGAATTACTAGATGCTATAAAGTCACTCCAAGGTGGAAAAGCAGCAGGCCCTGACGGCTACCCTGCAGAGTTTTACAAGAAATTCTCCGCTCAGCTAGCTCCCTCCTATTAGCAACATTTACAGAAGCCAGAGATAACCAATCTCTTCCACAAACCTTTCGCCAAGCACTAATCACTGTCTTTCCAAAACAAAATAAGGACTTATTACAATGTGCATCATACAGACCAATTTCACTTCTGAATAACGACGTTAAAATACTCTCTAAAATCATAGCTAGAAGGATGGAGAAAGTGCTCCCTCGTAATATCACAAGACCAAACTGGATTTATTAGGGGCCGACACTTATCTTCAAATCTTCGAGCCTGTTTAATGTAATATACTCACCAACTAAATCAAACACCCCAGAAATATTATTATCATTGGATGCAGAAAAAGCATTCGACATGATTGAATGGAAATACCTTTTTACTATATTGGAGAAGTTTGGGTTTGGCCCGAACATTTGTGCATGGATTAAATTACTGTATACTAACCCAGAAGCTTCAGTTTGCATCAATAACATTTGCTCAGACTACTTTAAACTAGAGCGTGGCACTAGACAAGGATGCCCTTGTCACCGCTGCTGTTTGCATTGCCATTGAACCACTGGCAATACATTGTCGAAATACTGATCAGATAAAGGGGATTAGCAGAGAAGGACTGGAACAGAAAATCTCATTATATGCAGATGATATGGTACTGTATATATCGGACCCAGAAAATTCTGTGCCTGCAGTCTTAGCAGCACTCACAGAATTTCAAAAGATCTCTGGTCTCAGAATTAATCTGAATAAAAGTGTACTCTTTCCAGTGAATTCTCAAGCATATAATATTAGATTAGACACCCTACCTTTTATCATTGCAGAACAGTTTAAATACCTAGGGGTAAACATCACAAGTAAACATAAAGCTCTATATCAACAAAATTTCGGCGTCTGCATGGAAAAAATTAAACAAGACTTGCATAGATGGTCAACTCTTCATCTCACACTAGCTGGAAGAATTAACACTGTTAAGATGAATATTCTTCCTAAGCTCCTTTTTTTAATTTCAAAACATCCCAATATACTGTTGTTTCCTGCAGAGGCATTAGCTCTCTTGGAAATGTGTTCTTTTAATATTGTGGCTTATTAAATAATTAGACAATATCATAATATACCAGAAAAGGCGATATCCCTCCCATAATGATTACGGCGGTACAAGAATCACATGAGACAAAATATCTTTTAGCTTACATTTACTGACGTTTTACGCAGTTACAGATGGGGAGGCATATGGACAGACTTTATCCAGGTGGGAATCTGGATCAACACAGTCAGCCATTTTTTCCGTCCCTACGCTGGGAGGGTTTCCAACACCTATTGTTGGCACAGCCTCGAAGGGTCTGGCCACTGTCCAGACCTTTTATATGGTTCTTGCTTCATTTGCTGGTCTTCTCGTTTCCAAACAAGGGCTGAATTCCTCTCCCACAAAATACAGAAATATCATAGTGCTTACATGTCGATTCTCATTCTCCCAAGAAGGAAAGAAGGTTTGTGCTTATAGAGGACAGAAATACCCTAACCTGTGTTTAAGCTGACTATACAAGCCTCCAGTTGTCTTTGGCTATCTAATCCAATGCTTGGTCAGCAATTCTAACTGCTGAGCCTCTGTGTGCCACAGTTAACATGCACATGTGAATAAAAATCATAACAGTATTGTCCAGATACAGTGACATAAAGAAAAATGTAGTATTACAACTGTACATTAATAAATCGTTCTTTAAGCAATTAGATTCAACAATAACCTCATTTTTTTGGAATTCAAAACATCCACGCATCAAAAGAGCGACCCTACAAAGACAAAAGGCAGAAGGCGGCATGGCTCTACCTAACTTCCAGTTTTATTACTGGGCGGCAAATATACAGGCGATAAGAACCTGGACACAAATAGAAGAACATACACAGGCTTGGACCGCAATAGAATCCTGCAGTACTTCTTTGTATTCCTTGCTCTGCGCTCCAATAAACACAAGTTATCAGCAATATACTAATAACCCAATTGTGCTCCACTCACTTAAAATCTGGAACCAATGTAGAAAGCATTTTAAGACGGAGAAGCTTCTATATGTGGCACCCCTGCAAGAGAACCACCTCTTTCAACCTTCACAAACATATGCAGATTTTTAATATCTGGAAAAAATTTGGAATTAACTTGCTTAGAGATCTTTATATAGACAACGTCTTTGCATCCTAGGAACAATTACATTCCAAATTTAACATTCCAGCTACACATTTCTTTCACTATCTTCAAATCAGGAACTTTGTTAAACAGAACCTTCCAGATTTTCCTCATCTTGCACCCTCATCCACACTGGAAAAAATATTGCTCAATCTCAAGGAGTTAGACTCCATCTCGACAATATATAGAATCATTTTACAATCCCTTCCTCTCAAAGATCCAAGAGGACACTGGGAAAAAGATCTCTCAATGAATATATCAGAAAAGGAGTGGAAAGTAGCAATGCAGAGAATTGACTCGAGCTCCATATGAACAAAGCATACAATTATACAACTCAAAATTATATATCGAGCACATTTGTCTCGACTAAAACTCTCCAAAATGTTTCCAGGGCATGATCCAACCTGCGAACGTTGCAATCAAGTCCCAGCCTCACTGGGTCACATGTTCTGGGCCTACACTAAATTAACATTATTCTGGACAAAAATTTTTAATTACCTTTCAGATAGCCTTGGACTCACAATCCCTCCTAACCCATTAACAGCTGTGTTTGGGGTTCTTCCAGAGGGGCTTAAAGTGGAGAAGGACAAGCAAATTGTGATGGCATTCACTACACTCTTGGCACGCAGACTCATTCTGATAAACTGGAAGAACCCAAACTCTCCTCTTTTAAGTCAGTGGGAGACCGATGTGTTATATTATTTGAAATTGGAAAAAAATCAAATACTCAGTTAGAGGATCCGTACAGACTTTTTTCAAAACATGGCAGGATCTAATCAGTAATATTTTAAAATAAGTTTATAAAGCACAGAGAATTTATTAATTTAGGTATGTTTACAAGCCTTAAATTTTACGCCGTTTGGCTTGCTCTCTCTCAGGGGTGGGGATCGATCTGTTCTTAACTCAATTCTTCTTTTTGTAAAAACTTGATTGCTTTGTATGGATTGTAATAAAATTAATAAAAATAAAAATATTAGAATCACTTTAGTATTGAATAAATTGCCCACTACCATGATGTGTCACCCTTCACAGATTACGTTTGACGCTACAAATGAGATATTTCTGTGTATTAAGATTCCAACACCCCATTTTTCTTTATACAGCTGGAGTGAAAAATTTGTAAAATCCAATCCCTTTGCAACCAAAACTTGTCCTTACTTATTATGCGAGTCTCCTGTAAAAATACTATCTTGGCATTTAAACCTGTTAAGTGAGCAAATACTTTCTTTCCCTTTAATTCATGATTGAGACCTTTGAGATTCCAGCTCGCAAAATTCACTGTTTGATCATAAAAACGTACCTTCTGAACTTTTGTTGACATTTTATAGTCTGTAGTACATTTTTGCATATGATGACTTTGACCTAGATTTCATATTATTGCCAGGTGTTATGGCTATGAAGCCTATTGTTATGTTGGCACTAACGGTTATTGGGGTCAAAAGGATAAACAAGAAATAGTCAAGCTTTCTTTCTCTCTCCCCCCACAATGCCCTTTCCATTTGCCTTCCAGAGTGAGACAGACTACACTTCATGAAATCCTCGTCCTCTGACAGGCCAAGAGAGACAGAGCACATCTAGAATAAAACGAACCCCCCAGGAATGGTGTGCATAAGGTTGAAATTGAGGTATCTATTAAAAGTACAATCCCAATACAATAAACCTAGGGAATGATGATAAACAGTTCCCATGGAGACTGAGATAACATATGATGGTACATTCCTATTCAATAAAGCAAGGATGTGAAATGAAAAAAAAACCCTGCATATGGCTAGTTACTTTGAAAGAAATTTCAATATAATAATTAAAGTTAAAAAAAGGGAAAGGTGGCCGAAAAGGAAAGAGAATGTATAGTTATGGCAAATGTTGAATTACAAATGGTCCAAGCTGCAAGTTGCAAGCAGAATCTTTGCTTTATCAGAACACAGTATGACTCATTATTATGTTTCAAATAGATGTCAGGATCCATCTGCTTAGCTCTTTTTCTATTTCATTCGGAGGGCTAAAAATGTAACACTGACTCTCAATATTCACTTTTAATTTGGCAGGGTACAAGAGGCTGTATCTGATATCATTGCTGCATAGATGCTGTTTAATACTGTAGTATGCGGCGCATTTAGACGCTATTGCAAAGGGGAAATCTGGGAAAATACAAATGCAGTTATTTTCAAATATAATCTCCTCTTGCAGTCTGAGAAGGGACATAAAGTTTTGTTTGGCCTGTAGTTTGTTGAAATGGACAATAGGGCATCTCAGGTTTTTTTGCCCATTATCAAATCGTGTAAGTATAATGCTATTGTTATCTCCAACCACATCCCTCTGATTTTGGAGTTTAACTTACTATGTCCTACACATTCATCTTGTAACTGGAGTCTTAGCATCCGTTTATTAGCTGATGAACACTGTACAGAATTCATATCCAAACTGATTATTTTTTAGAGATAAATGCGTATCCAGAGGTCTATGCAAGAATACTCTGAAGGTATTTTTAAAAGGATAAATTATTTAATTCTTTATCATAAAAATAAACCGGAAACTGCGAAGGCGTCTGAGTAGTCAGCAAAATTCCCAGAATAGATCAAGAATATGCCAGGTCTCCAAATGAAGCACTTTATAGGACAAAACAGGTTTTGCAATCAAAATTCAACCTCTTCCCTAGTAAAGAAATGGAACAGCTCATATTAAAATTGTGACATCATAATTATGAACATGGAAAGATGGCCAATAAGATTTTAGTTCAACACATGCACAAGTAGGAAGTCTGCAATGCAGTAACAGCAATTACCAACACAGACAGAGATAAAATCATTGACCATAAAAATATAGCCCACACATTTAGATTGCCCTTATATTCTACACAGTCTAAACAGATAAGACACAATCTAATGAGTTCCTTGATTCATTACAGATACCACAGCTAGGTAGTCTTAGTGCTGTGGAACTGGATAAACCTCTGACACTCTTAGAATTACTAGACACTATAAACTCACTTTAAAGTGGAAAAACAGCCAGCTCCGATGGCTACCCAGTGGAAATTTATAGAACATTTTCAAATAGGTTAGTTCCACTATTATTAGCAACATTTCCAGAAGCTAAAGACAACAAAATTCTACCTCAAACTTTTTGGCAAGCATTGCTTTCCGTCTTTCCTAAGGAAAATAAGGACTTACTACAATGTGCATCACACAGACCAATCTCACTCCTGAATAATGATGTTAAGATACTCTCCAAAGTTCTAGCTTTGAGAAAGTGCTTCTTTCTGTAATATCACAAGAGCAATCAATTTATTAAAGGCAGACACTTAGCTTCTATTTTTCAAAGTTTGTTTAATATATTTGCTCATTAAATCTAATACCCCTGTGATCTTACTATCTTCGGATGCAGAAAAAGCATTTGACATGGCTGAATGGGACTACTTATTCACCCCAATGCACAAATTTGAGTTCAGCTCAGACATATGTGCATGGATCAAACTAGTCTATACTAGTTCAGAAGCCTCCGTTCGTATTAACAACATTATTTTAGACTACTTCAAACTTCCCCTATCACCATTGCTGTTTGTAATTGAGCCATTGGCTGTTTACTTTCAAAATGCATTCGGGATAAAGGAGATTTTCAGAGAAGGACTTGAACAGAAAATATCATTACATGCAGATGACCTATATGGTACTATATATATCTGACCTACAAAATTCAGTGCCAGCAGTCCTAAAAGCACTAGCAGATTTTCAAAAGATATCTGGACTCAGCATTAATTTGAATAAAAGTGTGCTTTTTCCAGTCAACTCTGTAGCATACAATACTAGACTGGACACCTTCCTATTTATCTAAGCAAACCAATTTAAATATATAGGGGGTAAATATCACAAGTTAATATAAAGCTTTTTTCAACAGATTTTTGCATCTGCAAAAAAATTAAAAAAGATATGAATAGATGGTCCACCCTCCTTTCACATTAGCAGGTAGAATCAGCACTGTTTGGATGAACATCCTTTCCAAGTTTCATTTTCTATTTCAAACCATTCTCATATATATTAACAAATCTTTTTTAAGAAATTTGATTTAATCATAACCTCATTTATTTGGAATTCTAAAAATCTACACATCCAAAGGCTGACTCTACAACAACCTCAAGGAGAAGACGACATGGCACTACCTAACTTTAAATTTTATTACTGGGCGGCAAATATACAGGACATAAAGACTTGAACATTGACAAAAATTGATGAATATACACAAGCCTGGTCTGCAATAGAATTAAAATCTTGCAGTACTTCTTTATATTCCCTGCTCTGTGCCCCAGTACTTACAAATTATCGTCAATACACTAATAATCCAATTGCCTTTCCTTCACTCGGAATATGGAATCAATGTAGGAAGCACTTTAAGACAGAGAAGCTCTTATCTGTCGCACCTTTACATAACAACCACTCTTTTCCACCCTGTCAGACGTACACAGTATTTAATGCTTGGAAAATGTCTGGGATTAAAACAATTAGAGGCTTTGATAATGTTTTTCATCCTACAAGCAATTAATCTTCAAATTTAATTTCTCCTCAAACAATTTTTTCTCTACTTTCAAGCTAGAAACTTTTCTAAAGTGAACCTGTCCAATTTCCCTCACCTTCCACCAATTTCTATTCAAGAAGAAATATTGATCAGACTTCAAGACTCAGATAGCATCTCTACAATTCATAAAAAGCATTTTAAAGTATCTTCCTTTCAAAGATCCCAGGGCACAATGGGGAAAGGATCTTTCACTTAACATTTCAGAAAAGGAGTGGAAGACAGCCATGTACAGAATACACTCTAACTCCAAATGCATAAAGCATTTAATTATTCAACTTAAAATCTTCTATCGAGCACATCTGTCTCATTTTAAAATTATCCAAAATGTTTCCAGGACAAGATCCAACCTGCTAACATTGCAATAAAGCTCCAGCTTCATTCACTAAGCCATATGCTTTGGGCGTGTACCAAATTATCATTCTGGGCAAAAATTTTTAAATGCCAATCAGACAGCTATAGTGTCACAATCACTCATGACCCATTAATAGCTGTGTTTAGTGTACTCCCTGATATGCTTAAAGTGGAGAAGAACAAACAAATCGTAATTGCCTATATAGTGAAACCTCAGGTCACGACCGTAATTCGTTCCAAAACTCTGGTCGTAATCCGAAGTAATTTCCCCCATAGGATTGTATGTAAATACAATTAAGCCGTTCCAGTCCGTACGAAATGTATGTAACTATATTTAAGATTTTTAAGCACAAAAATAATTAATTATACCATAGAATGCACAGTGTAACAGTAAACTAAATGTAAAAACATTGAATAACACTGAGAAAACCTTGAACAGAGAAAAGTAACATTGCAAGAATTCACACTATAGCCTTACAAACTGCTCACTGCAAACACTTTTTTTTAATGAGTTTTAAGCACATGGAAAAACATGAACATTTGAAAAATCTGTTATTTAATAAATAACCAAGAAAAGTAACATTGCAACAATGCACGCTACAAACCGATCGCTGTAAACAGAAGTGAAGTGGAGGTTAAAATCCAATAAAAAAAAGTCTTCATTAAATACAACACTTGAATCTGTCTTTTTAAAAACAAGCATGGTGCATTCTTTAACTGCCTTCTTAGCCTTACACGGCCAGCCCTCCCTCGCTCGCTGCGCGTGCATGTGTGGAAATCATTGGTGCGTACGAACCGGAAGGGAAACTGGCTTGTTCGTCACCTGAGTGTGTGGTCGTGAACAGATGCAAAAGTTTGGCAAACTATTTGGTTGTAACCCGATTTGTACGTGGTCCGAGACCTTCGTGATCCGAGGTTCCACTGTACTTCACTTCTAGCATGTACTGTAGATTTATCCTGTTCAAATGGAAGAATGTTCTGTTATTCTTTAATTGGAAAAAAAAATCTCACTCAGAGAATCTATTCAAAATAATTTTAAAATATTGCAGAATTTAATCAATATCATTTTAGAATAATCTATACTAATAAAAGGCAAAGCCCTCACTCACTCACACACTCACTCACTCACTCACTCACTCACTCACTGACTCACTCACTCACTCACTGACTCATCACTAATTCTCCAACTTCCCGTGTGGGTGGAAGGCTGAAATTTGGCAGGTTCATTCCTTACAGCTTCCTTACAAAAGTTGGGCAGGTTTTATATCGAAATTCTACGCGTAATGGTCATAACTGGAAGCAGTTTATCTCCATTTACTGTAATGGAGATGAGCTTTAACGCCGTGGGGGCGGAGTTTCGTGTGACATCATCACGCCTCCCACGTAATCACGCAGTACATAGAAAACCAGGAAGACCTCAAAAAAGCGCTCAAGAAAACATGCATTATATAATTGAGAAGGCAGCGAAACAATAAGAAGCGAGCGAGTGACATATACAACCATATTCATGAGTTCTGCTACTTCGGAAACAAAGCACGATGTAAGCCTACACTTTAAATTAAGTTCATAGACAGGCTGCTGCTGGCGTTGGTAATTTAGTGCCTGCCCATATAAGGCTGTCCGTCAGCGGCAATCCAATAGCAAACTGCCACGGGTAAATATTCACGGGTGAAGGACTGTGCTTATGGAGAGGAAGATGAGATGGTCAGGGTGGTGTTTGACACAAACTCAGCGAAACTGCGAGAGAAAGTTTTAAGTGCCAGGACTAAGGTAACATTAAATACAGCTATGGACATAGCACGAGATGGCACCAGCACAGCTGGGAACCTTCGATGCAAGTACACCGAGTGGCTCACGTGAACTGACGCGAGTGCACAGATAAAAGGCAACAGTTCCAAAGAGCTGAACAAAACCGAATTACACAATTGAAAAGGCAGCAAAAAATATGAAGCGTCTGATAAGCATATTCATAAATGCAGCTACTGTGGAAACAAAGCACACGGTGGAAAAAGTCAATGTCCCGCTAAAGGAAGACAGTGTAAAAAACCCGTGCATGCAGTGTGTCAGGTCTCAGATAAAAAGAAGACGAGCTGTTTATTGATGCAGTAAGAAACGAATCGATGAATGAAACCTGTCATCTTTACAACGATTGACAAACACGGAATGTAACTTGAACACAACACATCCTACAAATACGAACCTGATTGAAAGAAATAATGATAATCAAATCCTTGATGACAGCAACACTCAGTAACACTCACAAAACAAATACTGTATATTGACAGTCATGTTACGTTATTTTTAAAATGTTCCCTTTTCTTTTTCTACCTTTTTTAACACACTACTTCTCCGCTGCGATACGCGGGTATATATATATACAGTATGTATATATATATCCCGCTCTACATACTCGAATAATGGATACTTTATTCGCCATCAATGATTGTTTTGGTAAAGCCATACTCAGTGTATTCATTAGATGAACGGTAAAAAGTAAGAGCGAGGGAGGATGACTCATTGAGGCATGCAGGCTGTAGTCTTGGCGTCAACTCTATCTGAATTGCGCGATCACATTTGAAAAAATATATCTTTTCAAGTTCTATTTAGTCCATATGTGTCAAACTCAAGGGCCGGGGGCCACATCTGGCCCGGTGTAATTATATCCGCCCGAGATCATTTTATATACTGTATTATTATTATTAATGGCCCGGGTATATGAAGCGCTGGTAACACAATAAACTACAGATCCCATAATGCAGCGCTTCAGCTACCTTGCCGAACACTTACCGCTTACTAGAGTTATTGCGCACTGAGTTTGCACGGCGCTTTGGTGACTTTGAAGAACAAAAAAAGTCCGTCTACATGCGGCTCGAACCTTGTGCATGTTTGGTAGCACATATCTGTGTGAGAAGCTCTTCTTAGTGATAAAGACTAACAAAACAGCACACAGGAGTCGCCTCACTGATGAGCACCTGCAATCCATCCTGAGAATCTCCACAACACAGAACCTCACACCAAACAGAAACGAACTTGTGGCCAAAAAGATGCCAGGCGTCCAGCTCTAAAATGACATATGAGCAAAGACAACTGAATGATTTGATTTTTTATTGCACGTAAGAGCGGAAGTCAACCGTTTTAACAAACAGTGTATTGCACTGATACGAAATAGCTGTGTGTGTATACTGTATATGTAGATATGTATGTATATGTATATATATGTTTATATATGTGTGTGTGTATGTATGTATATATATATATGTATTTGTGTGTATGTATGTATATGTGTGTATATATGTGTGTGTATATATGTAGATATATATATATATATATATATATGACAACAACACTCATCACTCACAACAGTGACAAAACAATTACATTGACAATCAGGTTACGTTATTTTCAAAATGTTTCCTTTTCTTTTCATTGCTTCTTTAACACACTACTTCTCCGCTGCGAAGCGCGGGTATTTTGCTAGTCTTCTATATTGGTGAAAAGGATACTCTTCCTCCCTTGCTTCTTCAAAGATTTACCTTTTTTGGCTGGCTCGCCTCTCTTTCTTTTGTGGGGGTTTTGAATGGTTTTGTTATGTTTGGTTTGATTGTATGGATTGTTATTTGCTTTTAATTAAAATTTTAAAAAATTAAGACCAACAGATATCACAGAAACAATAAAACTGGGCAGTTGTCGCATACAGAGAGAGTTCAAGGATAATATCTAAACTAAGATGTATTGGAGAACAAAGATATAATGGAGAAAGACTTTTATTTAGGCTGGTTGTTCTCTGTGCATATGAAACGTATGCATTGATTGACACAGTATGTAAATTCTATAATTTAAAGAATGAACCTATATCTTTTGATTTGGTGACCATTCTCATCATACTGTAACAAATTAATGTGAGAGATGCTCTCACCTCAGCTTGGTCCTGGAGGTGCAATAAATAATGCAGATAGATAAGCTTTTGTCCTGGATGATTACTGACTCAAATGTTTTATCAGATTTGTCATTTTAGAGGACAAGTTTCTTTCTTTAAGATGTTGATTTCTACCGCAGGCACCAAATAGTCAGGTCTTTTACCTCTCTCCTGTCAGCAACTTCATCATTGTCACTGATGAGGCCAATCACAGTGGTGTTTCTAAGAATAAATTATTTTTCAAAATAGACATTGCCATCCATTCAAATTATGCTAAATATTTGGTCAGTTGTACTCCTTAATAATGAAAGTGTTTGGATCCAAATCTTTGGGTCAGCGTATAATGTCGGATCAATTAATATTTTCTTGTAGGCCAGGGCCCAGTTGTTTTATGGTTGTGAGTACATGAGAGTTGCACTTCTTTAAAAGGAGACCCAATGCGGAACTGTGTGATCACCACCCATTTGTAGGATGCAAACATAGGTTTCTATTACTTGTTTTTTCCTCTCAAGCTTTCATCCCAGGTTTTCCTGCCTCTTAATTGGTACAAAAAGTTAACACATGCCAATGAACCAAAATCATCTTCTGTGACACCAGCAGTCTGCCTGTAGGTATGGAGTTTTCTATTAGGAATGAGCTGAAAATCCAACTGAAGCACAAGGATCCAAAGATGTAAAATACAGATAAGCTTTGATAGTCTTTAAAAATGATAAGATTATATTGAAGTTGCTATACAGGCAGATTGGCAAGTATACAAAATAAAAATATTAGGGTACAGAAAATGGTGGAATACTGAAGAAGAAGAAGACATTACATTTATATTTTGCTTTTCTCACTACTTAAACTGTTTACATAGACAGAAGGGAGCCTCTTAAACCACCACCAATCTTTAGCATCCTCCCGGATGATGAGATGGCAGCCATTTATGTCCCAGTGCACGCAACGCACATTAGTTAGATAGTTAGTCTGCCAAGAGTAGGTTGGACTCCAAACCTTCTATAGTCAAGATTGGTCTTTGGCAACCCAACCTCATCTGGTACTTAACAATAATCTACCACAAATAGAGATGAAGCGGATTTTTATAAAAAAGGATGGGGGAAGAAACATTGTTAAAAGTGGTGCAAAATTCATTATCTGATCTGTCGTCAAGTGTAAAAGTAGTTCCAAAAATCAAAGTCAAAAGGAACAAAGCACACAGTCTTAAGCCAGAAAAGCATTTTAAAAATGCAGATACCATAAATTTAGAGTTCTTAAAGCTAACTTTTATACCTAGTTGTTGCATTTACCGAAACAAAATGTCAGCACCTATAATAATACAATATGGTGTTGAGGGGCACTGCTAAAGTACATCTTTAAATAAGTATTTAAGCAAAAACGTAATCTGAAAGAGATATGCAAATAATTTAGAACCGTTAAATAAAAAAGAAAATCCAAAACAAAAAATTGAAACAAACAAAATTGCAACAAATTGGGCTGCAGTTGCAAAATCGGAAGCACAAAGGAAATACGTAACTTGGCTTCCTTTCTTGCTCTAGCATTGTGTGATTTTTTAAAGATATTTTTGAATTCAGTGTATTGATCGTTTTTTGCTTGCTGTCAGTGTGTTTCTTTCTTCTTGATAGCCAGTGTTGTGTTATTTTGACACTTTTACCAACTTGTTGGATTTTCTATTTTACATTTCCCCTCCCTTGACATAGGTTCTCAATTACCTTCTGTTCATTCAGTTTTATTTAAAAACTAGAATGTGCAGTATGCTGCCGGCCTACCTTGACAGGACAGGACAGCCCTCAGCTTACCAGTCTTGTGACTCAATGATTCTGCCTCAGAAGCTCAAGTCAGGGGAGTTCACTGAGCAGGTGCCTGACTCTATCAGTCTATCTTCATCTACGCCTTTGATGACGGAGTACAGTTCTGTGCTGTGCCTTCTCAGCCCCTTGTTTGAATTACTGCAAATTAGTTTGCAGCGTTTTCCTTCTGAATGTACTGACAGATTACAGCAGGCTCAAAAGGCTGTCAGAACAACACAGATGAAATACAATGAACATATTGTCTCTCAGTTGGTTTGACTACGCTGGCTACCTGTGTGACATCTTACCATTTTCAGAACTCTGGCGCCTGCTTGCAATGCATTCCATTCGTGCACTCCTGCCTCGCTGTCATCACTGCTTGCTTTATTTTACTTTACTAGACGCTGCTGATCATTTGAAGGTTGGAAGCTTTCCATTCTCCCAAAGCTAGCTTGAGAAGCTCTTGGTAAACACTCTTATCCCAGGTCAGTAAGAGGCACTTCATCTGGACTAATAGTCAAGTCGAGCCTGACTACGCACCTTTACTTTTTTACGTCTTATTGTCCCCTGTGCCTTATCAGGTCATTTTTTAAAACTCCTTCCAGAATTTACAGTATTTCTGTGTTGCTTGTCACAGGTTTGGCTTACATGATATTATCTTCTTATTTAGATTTGTACTATTTTGTGCTTGGTAATGTGTCTTAAGATGGTGGTGCTCTTTAAAGTTTTGTTGATTGACTTCTTGAGGAGTAGCATCGTTATAACTCATTAGTCACATGCAAAAACTCTTTCAGGTGTGATGTAATAAAATAGCACAAGACTGTTTTTGTTATTTATAAATTATTTATGTCAGGATATAGAAGATTGGCTAAAGTAGGAGAAAAAAAATCATAAACTCTCTGGAAGGTAAGTCGATAAAGAAGCTCTGTTATAAAACACTACAGTAGAAGTTCACTTGTTAATTCAACCAGAATTTTGCTACTGTACTAAATATAAGTAATAGAATAGACAGGGATTGATTTTGTAACAGGGCCAACATGTGTGCTTTTTGTGTTGAAGTATAATGATTTATGTTTGCTAGTATCCATGGTCATGTATGCTAATTATATTCATATAAGAATGGTAAACAGTAGTGAAAGAAAACTTTATCAAAGTCATTTAATACCATCATCTTTTCCTATTTATGTTTACTTTGATATGAAGAGGAATTTGTGAAAGCAATCTAGCTGAAATGTAAGGAGATGCCTTGAGTTAGGATAATGACTGAGCTATATCTTGCATATCCTTTGGGACCCTTTAAGAGACCAATCTTGACATGCATCTAAGGATTTCATTTAACTCCAGCTGACATTAGAGCGGTGCAAAAATAACCCTGGGGAACACATTTTTTCAAATGTTTTGCTTCCCAGGATTTTTTAGGTGGTTATGATAGACCACTTCAAGCTGAAGATAAATATAATGTCTGATTGATTGTTGTGACATAGCAATTTAGAAAAACACAAGTTGAACTTTTATTGAAGTTATCATTTTTAATTACTCACTGAAGCTGATATTACATTAGTTCAACTGAAGCAAAAATGCTTTGCTCTGGATTTTCACCTGTACTCAATATCTAATGCTTCTTGTTTCAGTGTCCCTCGATAGTTGGCCAGTATTGACGATTCCACTTGTTCTGATCTTGCTTTTCCATATTTGTCAGTGTCTGCATCAAGATAAGAGGAAAGTAGTCAAAGTGTGAGTGCAGAAAGTGAATATTTAGTGACATGTTGCCCTGGTTTTGTATGACTGAAGCATGCTGTCAACCAGCTGGACGTAGTTTGGTGCTGTGTAAAAAAAATTCTCAACAACATCCTTGAATGCCTTCCATGCGGTTTTGTCTGGTCTCACTTGTAGATCTTTGATCTTCTCTTGATTCTGTCTGATTTTGGGACCAACAGAAATGCCTTCCTTAATCTTGGCATTAGTTATTTATGGAAACATCTGTCTCGAAAGTCGATATATTTGACCCTTTTTGTTCATCGCTTTCCCAAAACTTTTTCATCAGTCCAAGTTTAACATGAAGAGGAAGCAAATCTTTGTTGGGGTGATAGGTGATTTATTTGACACACTTTTCTCCCTTGGGACCAAATGGAGTGATCAGTTCCTCTTAATGTAATAAGATTCTTTAGCAAGGCTATCGAGGTGATAAGCATACTAAAATCCATACGACATACCTAAAAAGGTTCAAGAAGTAAAATCTTCATTGTCCAGTGTAGCTGTTTGGACTGTGTGTCATTTCGTTTTGCATTTTTTAAACATTTTATGTGCATTTGTTCATTAATTGTTTGTTTATGACAGCACAACATATGCAGAAATATTTTTGATTTAGTAGTAGTAGATATAAAGTAAAAATCACAAAGTCTTACAATTTACCACTAGCTGTTTTCATTAATTTTCCAATAGTTTTAGTACTTTGGACAGACTGTTGCATTCTTTGCACAAACATGAAACATTTGAATCAAAATAGCATCTATATTTATATGCTGGCACAAAGTTCACTTCTGAGATTAGTCATGCTATTCAAATTCCATGGCTGTAAAATTAGCCATTTTAATTAAAGAGACAAAGCAGAGGCAATAATTAATAAAAGAAATAAAAAAATATTGCTTGCTTCAGAAAAAATAATGTTATAAAATAAAACCCCATCTCTGCAAAGATTTATATTTATAGCTTTTGTAGGCAGACACACAGCACTTGGTATTTCATTTATTTATTTCACGATTTCATAATGTGCTTATTCCAGTACAGTCGTGTGGGAGCCAAACACTAAACCTGCACGAGGTGTCAACCCCAGACATGGTGCCCTCCATGAAAGAGGAAACTCACACACATTCACAATGGCCAATTTAGGGCTTTGATAAGGAACTCAGGGTATCCACAGAAAATTCACATGGAAAGAATCTGTAAAGTCCACAAAAAGATTTCAACTTACAACTCTGGAGCTCTGTTGCGTGTGCACAAAATCTCTGCTCTTCTGCTTGACATTTGAGTAATGAAAAGCAAAACACTAACAAGGTACCTTGTAGAGGATCTGTAAATGTGGTGACCCTAATTTCTGTAATCTCATATTGCTGGTCTGATGTGTTGTTGAAAACCATCTCATACAAACAAGTAAGAATTTTAATGGAGAGGAATGACCTGCAGTCTTTTTTGAATGCTTTGTCACAACCCAGCTGTTGGAATAGATGTGCTGCTGGTAGTTTGTGACCATAGAAGACCACAAAAAGAGAGTGCAGATAGGGAAAGATGGTTGTGGCAAAGAAGATGATTTTTATTTAAAACAACCAGTAACAGTGCGCTGCACTTGACTTGAGCATTCATAGTTTTCATATTCTTTCTCTGTACATTTAGAATTTGTTTGCTAAGAGGATGATGCGCTTGCTGCTTCCTGAGCAGCTCTTCTTTTCTCCATCCTAGTGGCCCGCTTCTTCTCCTCTTTAGTCGGCATTTTTCATGTTAAAACTGATTAAGGCAGTGTTTGTGTTGCAATTACTTAGTATGTTTTCTTTAATTTTTCACTTAAGCTGGCAGTTAAGTCTTCAATCTGCCTCAAGAAGGATTTAAGGTATAAACAGGTAGGGGAAGTGACAGCAAAGGTGGTAGGGATGAGCACCTGTATGCATGCCCTTCTGGCTGCTGCCGAGAGTTGATTGTACAATAAAATAAAATAAAAATAAAAAGAGGAATAACCTTGGAGGTCAATCATCACCCCGAAAGCGGATAGTAGACGTCACGTAGTACAGTGGAACCTCGGTTCACGACCATAATTCATTCCAAAACTCTGGTCGTAAACCAATTTGGTCATTAACCGAAGCAATTTCCACCATAGGATTGTATGTAAATCCAATTAATCCGTTCCAGACTGTACGGACTGCATGTAAATATATATTTTTTAAATTTTTAAGCACAAATATAGTTAATTATACCATAGAATACACAGTTGTAATAGTAAACTAAATGTAAAAACATTGAATAACACTGAGAAAACCTTGAACAACAGAGAAAACTAACACTACAATAGTTCGTGCTATAGTGCTAGGAACCGCTCGCTAAAAACACTTTTTTTAATGCGTTTTAAGCACAGGGAAAAAAATGAACATTTGAAAAATACGTAATTTAATAAACCATCAAGAAAAGTAACATTGCCACAATGCACGCTATGAACCGATTGTTGTAAACAGAACTGAAAACAAAAACAAGCCTTTTCTACCTTATGCGTCCAGCCCTCCCTCTCTCGCTCTCTCGCTCGCTTGCTCTCTCTCTCTCTCGCTCGCTCGCTCGCTCTCTCTTTCGTGTGTGCGTGTGTCTCTCTTTCATGAGCCTGGAGCGCCTGTGTGTGTCTCTCTCTAGCGCTCCTGTGTGTGCGCCTCTCTCGTGCGCGCCTGTGTGTGTGCGCCTCTCTCTCGTGCACCTGTGTGTGTGTGTGTGTGCGCCTCTCTCTCGCGCGCTTGTGTGTATGTGTGTGTCACACTCTCTCTCTCTTGCTCGCTCGTTCACTGCACAGGAAATGCACAGGGAGAGACTGAACATGTACAAACCGAAAAGGGAAACTGGCTTGTTCGTATACTGGGTGCGTGGTCGTGAACCGAGGCAACAGTTTGGTGAACTTTTTGGTCGTAAACCGATTTGTACATGTACCGAGACGTTCGTGAACCGAGGTTCCACTGTATATGTGTACCAAATTTCAGGTCAATAGGTCAAACGGTTTGTGAGCTACAGGTGATTTAAAATCCTGGACAGACAAATGAACAGCAACGGTAGCGTATTATATAAGAAGATATATGTGCTGCTGATTTAATGTAATCCAAGATAATTCCAGTTATTTCTATTTAAACCAACTCTTTAAAGCTGTTTGTATATTAACACTTTTTAAAGCCTGGTTTAACCATTTGGTCAGGTTTTTAATATTTGCAATTGTAAAATTTATATTTGCATAATTAGCTAGTAACTACTAAAGATTAGTCAAAGTAATTCAAATATCAAATGTCAAAAACACATGGTGCTTTAATTTTCCAAATCTGTTCCTTTTTTTTCTTTACATCTTTCTCAGATTGGAAGCTTCCCATGTGAAATCAGACTTGTCAATTTTACATTTATTCCTTGTTTTATGGATTTCAAGGTTTCTTATATGAGTTATCAGATTTTTTTATTGCTTATGCCTGTGTACAAATCCAAAATAAGTAAATTAAGTTGGCACTTACAGTAAGTCTTCAATCTGCCTCAAGAATGATTTAAGATATGAAAAGTTAGGGGAAGTGACGGCGAAGGTAGTAGGGATGACCGCCCTGCTGGTCGCTGCCAAGAGTTGATTCTACAATAAAATAAAATAAAAATTAAAACAGGAATAACCTTGGAGGTCAATCATCACCCCAAAAGTGGATAGTAGATGTCAGGTAGTATATGTGTACCACATTTCAGGTCAATAGGTCAAACGGTTTGCGAGGTACAGATGATTTAAAATCCTGGACAGACAAACGGACAGCCACTGTAGTGTATTATATAAGAAGATATTTTTTATTCCACACTCTGAGTGCAAAAATATGTACAGTGAAAACAGTAAAAAAAAACTAAAAAAAGAAGAAAAATGATCACAAAAGAAAAAGAGACTTAAACACACTCAACACTGTTTCTCAATAATTAAGTGAAGAAGACACAGATGCAAAACTCTAATATAAACTATACCCAATAGAGTGACACCACGGAGTTAATCATTACAAAGCATAACAAATCCAGAAAATAAAGTTTAAGCTAATAGAATCAATTTATAACTAATACTGAATGTAGTGAAATACACTATTAATACTTCTATCCTTATACAGAATATGAATAACATGTAGCAACAACCATGCTTGACCTTCCACGTCTCAGTCAGATCGCACGTGCGTCAGCTCATTACACCACATTTTAACCTCCTTAGAGTTCACGAGCCTGAGCGTCACTCAGGCTAAAAAAAGAGCTAAAAAAAATGAGCTAGACGCTCATGTAAGATCCAAGATTTAGTCGGGCTATAAAAGTGCCAACAGCATTAGTGCTGAGCATTACTTGGGCAACAGTAAAGACATCAACAACAACAACAACAATATTTATTTATATAGCACATTTTCATACAAATATGTAGCTCAAAGTGCTTTACATAACGAAAAATAGAAAAATAAAAGACACAGTAAGAAAATAAAATAAGTCAACATTAATTAACATAGAATAAGTAAAGTCCGATGGCCAGGGAGGACAGAAAAAACAAAAAAAACTCCAATTGACTAGAGAAAAAAATAAAATCTGAAGGGATTCCAGACCATTAGACTGCCCAGTCCCCTTTGGGCATTCTACCTAACATAAATGAAACAGTCCTCTTTGCATTTAGGGTTCTCACAGAAGGACATGATGATAATGGTCACGTAGACTTCTGGCTTTTAGTCCATCAATGTTGGAGCATCATGATGCTTTAAGTAGGTAACCGGAAAAAGAAACAGAAGAGAGAGTAGGGGTTAGTAGGGAATTTAGAGCCACCATGAATAGTTATTATAATGAATTGAACATACAGAGTATCAGATTAAATTAAAGTGAGGTTATGAGAAGGCCATGTTAAAGTAATGTGTTTTCAGCAGTGTTTTTAAAGTGCTCCACTGTATTAGCCTGGCAAATTCCTATTGGCAGGCTATTCCAGATTTTAGGTGCATAACAGCAGAAGGCCTCCTCACCACTTCTTTTAAGTTTAGCTTTTGGAATTCTAAGGAGACACTCATTTGAGGATCTGAGGTTACGATTTGGAATATAACGTGTCAGGCATTCTGATATATAAGATGGGGCGAGATTATTTAGGGCTTTATAAACCATAAGCAGAATTTTAAAGTCAATTCTGAATGACAGAGGTAATCAGTGTAGTGACATCAAAACTGGAGAGATGTGCTCGGATTTTCTTTTCTTAGTTAGGATTCTAGCAGCTGCATTCTGAATTCGTAGCAAACGATTTATGTCTTTTTTGGGATGCACCTTCCCCTAGACTCATAATGGCATCTTGTAAGAAATGCCTCTTATCAGCAGTGATGAAGAAGTGAATCCGTCTTTGGGCAGTGAAATTGAAATGGTCAGTGAAACCGAAAATGATTCTGGGAATCCAAAAGAGACACTTGTGTCACTTGCACGCGTGCAGTATGCTGTTAATATTATTATTATTATTGTTTGTATCATTATTATACTTTATACACTTCTGACTCTGTACTTTTAGTGTTTTGCATTTTTTACAGTAGAAAGATGAGATTTAATAAAAATTACAAGCCATAAAATGCAACACTTTTTACATGTTTTTTTAAGAAAAAATGTAATGCTAATGTGGCTATGTTGCAAGCTAGTGAAGCGCGAGCATAAACAAGTGTGTGTGGTGACGGCAGCGGAGGCCTGCGGAAGGTAAAGGGTACCAAGCAGAATGTCTGCCTATGAGTTATGGTGAAAATTTACATAGTTTTATCTTTTTTAATGAACATGATGCTTTAACTTTATAACACCTGGATGTCCTTTGAGCTGTGCCAGCAGCATGATGAGGCTTTTGGATGTTCCCACTTGAAAAGTACTAGGAAATGCAGGTCCTCTAGTCACGTACATAAAATTAAGTCAGGAAGAAAAAAGAAGAATAATTTGTTCTTAACTCAATTCTTCTTTTTGTAAAAACTTGATTGCTTTGTATGGATTGTAATAAAATTAATAAAATAAAAAAAAAAAAAAATGAAAGAAGAATCAGAGCAAATGTCTGAGGCACAGTAATGCCATTAAGAGGTATGATTTTCACCTAGCGGCATGAAACAAAACTTCACCGTCTATTCAAGTGTTTCCTTTTATACAAAATATAACATGTCAGTAGATACCAGTAACTAGAGATACTAAGACATGATGACACCACAGAAACAGAGAACTTTAACTAGAAATTAAATATACTGTATAGTCAAGTTCACACACAGATTAAGTTCATCATTATGAACACAAGCATACTTTATACTTTAAGCCTAAATCTCACTGTAGCTCATGACAGAATGATAGATTCTTGCTTGTAACTCAGTATTCTGTCTTCTGATATGTACAATTAACTTAAAGGATTTGCATGCATCAGTGTAATTTTTTTTTTTACATTTTTATCAAGATAAGAAATAATTACGTACAGTTTAGCCAAAGATACAATAGTGAAAAAGATACAGTAATACAAACTTTGTGTTTAAACAAATTACATTAAACTTAAAACACAACGTACCCTCCCCATACAGGCTTGTTTAAACTGTAAAAATGTTATATTTAAAAAGCTTTTGGTAATTGTTAAATAAAAAGGAGTTTTATTATATGACTAAGAAGGGATGAACACAGAGAACCTGATAAATTTAAAAAAGAGACCAGAGATGCAAAATTTAAACCATGCACAAAAATGGCATTCATTTAGTAAATGTCTGTATAAAAAAAGAATTGATTGATAAGCAGCTTGAAGAATGGTAATTAATAAACTGTACTTTTATTTCGGTAATAAAAAAGGGTTAATTGGATTCAGTCAGGCATTTTTTTCAGGTACTATGTTTAGCCCACAGGATATTTTTATAGGCCACCATGTAAAACGCTTTGATCACAGCTTTAATAAGCCTGCTGAGAGCACAATATAGAGCTATTCAAATCATAACTTGCTTTTATAGCTTGACAGCTGTGACAGTACTGAGAGTGAGCCAATAAATTCTACAAGAAAGCAGCAAACATAATGAAAAGACGGCAAAATGTTTTTCCACCATTTGAGTGCAGGTTGTATGATACAGATAGGTGCATGCAGAAAATAGAATGAGCGAATTCTGATTGCAAAACACCATTTCCTGATATCTGTATGCCTAAGGAATCCTTGGGTGCAAAATGTTCATTTTTAAAGGGAATAAATTCTATGGATATCCAGTGTTGCATAAGACAGGAAACGATATCTAACGCTTGATTTTTTTCATCTGTCTTTCGTGGAGCCCTTTTGAGTGTTTTCAGATTTAGACTGAAAGTAAACTAAAGGAAAATGAGACTCAGCTGGGAAAGCTAATAAGTTCTTATTGTTTTTAAAGTGTAAAGGGTTTCTTAGGCAGCTGTAGTGCAGAATAGAATATTCACTGCTCATTATTTTGCATGATGAAAGAGAGAGGCTTATAGCTGTAACATGTGCTAAAAAGTAAGAGGTTTACAAAAAGACTAAAAATATTCATCCGTTTCCTGAACTCACTTTCTCTGTCACAGGGTCATGGAGAGCCAGAGTTTGTACCAGCCGAGACAGAAATACACTCTGAGTAGGATGGCAGTTGATAGATAACAGATAACATAACACCACTCACTCATGCTGGGACAATTTACACTCATAAATGTTTTGAACAAGAATGTTTTTCTGTGGTACCTCAATAAAGGCCATGTGGTCATAAAAAGCAAACTCTGGAGAGAAGGGGATAGGGGCAGGAATCAAATCTAATCACTGGAAGCCATGATCTAACAATGCTGGCCAGCATGACATCATTCTGGCCAAAACTAAAAATAGGACACTTATAAAAGTCCACATTTGACGTACTCATTACAAAAATGCTACTCATTAATTGTCAACTGAAATATTATGAGTTTTCAAAACAACTGAGGATGATCAAGGGAAACGCTTGCTTATTCTAACTCTTGACTGCTGTCTGTATTGCTGTGGACTCAAACCACAAAACATCTCTGATCACAGATTTGCACTGTGGTGAACTGCTGGTGGTCACTTGCAAAACCATAATGTCTGACTCAGAAGCAGTCTCCTTATAGCTGCTGTATTTCAGCCCGGCTAGAGTCCACATACTCTTTTTTTGTTCAAATATGAGTCTTTGATTTATATTAATGCTACTTTTTCTTTATTATTTTCTGTATTTCCTATGCCTGTGTTATGTTTTGTGGGTGGTCCTCTAAGATACATGACCACCTGCCCTTCACCACAAGAAACTGGCCTAAGCCATTTAAAGGCAGGAGCAACCCACAGTCCCTTGCGATTCATTTGATTGTGCTTGGAAAGGGTGAGTTTCTGGAATTGTGATTTTATATGTTTTTGTAAATTTAATTTTGTTTTACTTTGTTTGCCAGATTTGCATTTGGGAATTGTTCATCTTGGTTTGACTTGCCTTTGCAGGCATTCCGTGCTGTGGCTCTTGTGTTTTTTTGGGGGTTCACTGTGTGACAGAAACTTTCTCTCTATTCAGTTTTGCAGATATTATCTCCTAATGGGCCAGGATATTTTAATCAGCTGAAGACACTCTTGAGTTCTCCTTTACTGAAGTTGCTGCATTTCATATGTGGGCACTCAGGTGTGTCACAGGTAATGGCTATGAAAACCCTGCACCAGTTCTTGCCTGAGTGTCCTCCCTGGCCATTGGACCTTACTTTTATTGTATGTTAATTAGTGTTACCTAAATCTATTTTCTTATTTATTTTGTCTGTTTTCTCTTTCTTCATCATGTAAAGCTCTTTGAGCTATATCATTTGTATGAAAATGTGCTATTTAAATAAATGTTGTTGTTGTTGCCGGTGGTCAGGTACGAAGCATGTACAGATTTTTATTTGTACAACTGCCGATATATAAACAGACACGAGCATTAAAATTGACTCCTATAATATTTCAGAGAGCTGTGAAAGCATAATTTTAATTAAAAAAAGTAAAGGGTTCTAAGATGTTGAGTAGTTTTTTGATTAGCTGTACTCCAGCTCAACGACAGTGGAAAAATTAGATTCTCCTGCCAGTGCAGATAAAGCATGACTCATATACATCATGATGGTAGTCCTCTTGAGGCTTTATTAATTAAAAAAGCTTCATTAAATCACCTTGTCAGTGGAGGGTTGAATTGTACTAAGCGTTTAGTCATTTTTTTTCCATTTTCATTCTTTTGTCTTGAAATAAATACTAAAAAAACATGCTAATACTTCCCACAATCTTAAACTTTAGTCACACAAAGACAACAAAAAGTGGACACACTAGCCAAAAGTGAGCAAAGGTGAAACAAAATCAAGGAACAAAAGAGAAGTTCTAAAACCTGGAGAGTAGAATGTCACAAGTATTAAAGGAAACTGAATAAGAAAATGTCTTAGCTCGTGATTCAATAATTGTCTTTGTCAGGTAATGGCAAGCATGAGGTTTGGAATGACATCTTTAACCATAAATAAACTGTAACTAAGGATAACTTCACCCTTAGTGCACTCTGAGGCTTGAACCTTAGACCATGTAGTTAACTTTGCTTTCACAAACGGGACTTAGACTGCAACAGAAGAATTGTATACTTTCAAAACTGCTTCATTTATTCTTGCAACAATACAACACCCTTGGAAAAAGCTGTCCAAGTACTTTTCCCCACATGCACCATGCTAGTCTATTCTATCTGAAATACATGCAGACACAATTCAAAGATGAACATCAGGAGGCATGTGACAGGTTTATTTGGTGCACAAACCATGACTTATAGTCACCTCCATTCATAGCTCTGATCTGGGTGACCAATACATAACAGCATCGTAGGTTGGTGTATCTTTGTTCTACCACACTGACGGCCCCATCTTTTGCTGATCCATTTTTGGAGTCTGCTTATTCAAATTAAAGGTTGCAGAAACCGTGATTCATTTGCAAAATTGCAGGTACCACTTCTAAACGCATTGCACACATCAGACCTTCAGTAAATAGGACTGTTCTAGAGGGTGGTCCAGATCTAATTATGCAGATCCAGATCATCTGGATGACTTTGATTTGATTCCAGTTCGGCACGAAGACGATTCTTCATGTTGTCAGTTCACACACTTCTCGATGGTCCGGGATTTTTCAGGTGATTTTCTATGTAATAAACTTAATAAATTATAGCGTAATGAAAATTGCATAATTAGATCTGGACCACCCTATACAGGTCTTTAGTATCTGTGGTAAAAACCAGAGTATCCGGAGACAAACACTGTTTACACAGGATGCCCTGTACTCAGACACTGACCACTAACCCAAGCCAAGGACTGCTAAATAGTGCCTCACCATGCTTTATGCACTGTATTATGAGACTGTTATAATTGCTGAAAGAAATGAATTATTTTGGCAAAGTAACAAAAATGTTAACAAAACCATGTTAACAAAATAGAATATAAGCATATGCATATAGTTTGCAGTCAACATAATAAACCATAGGAACAAATTGTGTTCAGTATGATTAAAAACAGAAGTAGAGTACCAGTAATTTCTGCAGTGTCGTTAATTCACTACTCAGTCAAAAGCAGTTATACTAAAAAGAAAAATGAAAATAAATTTAAGTAATGGGTATGGTGTCAGGTCGACAATTAGAAGGTCAAATGGCCATAAAGGAACAACAGTGTAAAACCCTGGATTCTCTGCAATAGATAAGCATATGTAATATCATAACCAGGAAAAAAAACCCATAACTGGTTAGACTAGTTTTTAATACTCCACTGCGGTTTATTTTGCTGAAGAACATTATTAACTAGATTTTTCCACCTCCATTATCCTATTCTTAGATCATGTTAGCAAGATTTCTTCCACATTTTTGGGACAGTAAATGGACCACTATATCATCATTCATTTAATAAGTCAGAAATGTTAAATTTACTCATACAGCAAGTCAATATTTTTTTCTGAGTACCAAGGAATCACCTACATCTTTATTTATTTTTCTTTTTTTTAACATACAAACCTTTAAATAAATGTATGAGTGTACAGTGTTGCTTTATTTCAGCTTCTGAAATGATAACGTTTTGTTATGAACAATTAAAGTTTAGGGTCAACTATCAAATTTTAGTCCTTACATATAAGGCTATTCATAATCTTGCCCCTACATATCTCTCACAGCTCCTACAAGTCACTAAACCCTCTCGCATGCTCAGATCCTCTTCTTCCATCAACTTAAATAATCCACCAGCACGTCTTGTCACGATGGGATACCAAGCATTTAGCAGATCGGCACCCTCCTTATGGAACTCATTACCTGCTTACCTGAGGAACATGACTACCCTTCACCAATTTCAGGTTAATCTTAAAACTCATCTGTTCAAAATTGCTTATTCACTGTAATTGTTACTGGTGTTATTTTATTTGGATTTTAAATTTTTAAGTTATTGAATGTTTAATTTTTATCTGATTGTACAGTGACCTTGAGTTTTTTGAAAGGCGCTTCAAATAAAATGTATTATTATTATATTTTGCAAGGCATCCCTATTTACTTGATACATTATTGTGGATATGTCTGTGGATCCATCCATAGATTTTTCAAACCTGCTTATCCTGAACAGATTCCCGGGAAATCTGGAGCCTCTGTCAGCAACCACAGGGCACCAGGTGGGAACAATCCCTGAACAGTTCATCACAGGGTGAGCCCACTCACACACAAACAAACATTAAGGCCAATTTAGCAACACCAATTCATTTAACTTGTCTATTTTTAGACTTTGGGGCAAAACAGGAGTACCCATAGGAAACCTGCATGGACATTGGGAGAATATGCAAATTCTAAGCAGGTAGCACCCGGAACACAAACTCCAGTCTTCTTATTGGGAGGCAGCAGTTTCTACAACTGTGCTGCCTTTGTGGATGTATAAAAAGTGTAGTACACAGGTGGTGGATATTCTTTCTAGTGGTTATTTAGGATACAGTTTTGAATCTGAAATCTATATGAATTACTGTGAAAGTTAATGCATACACAGTGTAAGGTTTAGGAAGCTGGATACATTATTTTGAGCCCTTGTGTTATTTAAAAGAGGAGGCTAATATCCATTTGTAAAATGTGGAGGAGTGTGAAACTGTGGACTCCGGTTGGAGAGCTAGAACAAGGGCAGCATTAGTCAGCTTGTTGTGGAAATGCAACTATGTGCAAAGAAGCCATGTTTTTTTTTGCTGACATATCCTAATGTGTGAAATTTACAAACCTTTGAGAAATGACGGCATTGCCACTTCAGCAAGAAAAAGTTATTTTCATATCTTACCATATCAGGCTTCAGCAGAATGTAATAGGTCTGAGTCTGGCAGATAAATGTGTACATGATGCTTATGTGTGTAACTTTTACCTCAAATGTAACTTTTCTTTAATAAAATATGCAGAATTAAAAGCAGTTTATACTGTTTTTTGACAGACTATTCAGATGAACTGTACTAATAAGGGTATACTTTGGGTTAAGAACAGAAAGAAAACTCATCTGCACTTACCAGCACAGATAGGCATGTATTAGCTAATAGCTGGGAAACACCTCTGTACCACTGTAATGACCGGTGCAATAAGATATTTACTTGTGTATTCTAATGAAAAGGCTCACCCAGGATGATTTAAAGAACACACAAAACTAGTTATGTTACACACCAGACAAAGCCCTTCAGTTTCTTTGAGCCGACACAAGATGAGTTTGAAGACCACACGTCCTGTATTTGCCATAGTTTTCCCTTAGTCAGTGCTGCCCCTGCTGATGGTGGTTCTTAAAGTGAAAATGGTAGTATAATCTGCTTGAAATTTACTTCAAAATCTGTCTATAGAAAACAAATTATAAAAATATAAAGAAAATTTTACAAATTAAAAAATATAAAGAAAAACAAAACAACATTCAGCTCTCACCCTAGAGAAAGAGAAAAAGAAGAGATACATCTAACTTATTAACATATAGTCACATAGTTAATAGCATAACATAGTTAATTACAGGCCTGACATGTGTATTCTAAAGTTATAATAATTCTTACCATATTTTTAATTTTGTCAAGTTTTGGACATATTCTCTAAAAATAATGATTTTTTTCTAATTTGAGATAATATCCTACTGAATTAAGTCTCGTACTCTTTCTTAATACCTCTTGGAGCTTAGGGCCAAAAGGGTTGACTTGGACAGTCTATCTCATCTCTGATTAGGAAGGGCAATTCCTACACATTGCAAAAAAAAAACCCAAAATGTTAATGTGTATTTTAATTTGTGCAACTAAGTAGTGCTAACATTAATAAACAAATACAATACTATTTAAGTGTTTTACCAGAGCAGTAGAACAATTCTAACAAAAACTATTCAGCCTGGCAAGCTCACCAGTCCTATTCATTGAGATTCTCCAAAACAATACCAAGTCGAGATATGAAGGTCCCTGAAGTCTTACTCTCTACCACACTACTTGGTCAATAATTCCATGTGTCTATAGTTGTTTCCCTGAGGAAAAAGGAATATTGTAAAATTTCACCTTAACTAGTTTTCAATCATTTCCATGTCCTCTTGTTGAAGAACTCATTTTAAAGTAATAGCCTGGATCCATAGGATGCATCCTGGAGGTAATAATTCCTTTCATAATTTTAAACTTTTCGATCACATCACCTCTTAGTTTATGTTTGCTTAAACTAAAAATGTTTAACTCCTTAAGTCTCTCCTCATTGCTCATGCCTCTTAATCCTAGAATTGGCATTTTTTCTAAACTCTTTCTAGCATTATTACGTCTTTTTTGTAATATGGAGACCAAACTGAACACATTACTCCAGGTGAGACAACACAAGTATGTTATATACAGCAACTTGAGTATAAATCCTTTGACTTGTACTGTTCACATCATGCTATGCAACGTAACATTCTGTTAGCCTTCTCAATGACTTCTGAACACTGTCGGGAAGTTGATAGCTTAGAGTCCACTATGACTCCTAAATCCTTCTCATAAGGTGCAGTTTCAATTCTCAGACCTCCCATCGTGTATTCATATCTAACATTTCTACTTCCTACATGTAATACTTTACATTTACTTGAATTAAATTTCATCTGTCACAAATTTGCCCACATCTGTATTCTGCTCAATTCCCTTTGTAATGATCTGGCTGATCCTTTATCATTTGCCTTTCCAACTAGTTTAGAATCATCTACAAAGTTAACCAGTTTGTGCTTTATATTCTTATCCAAATTGTTTATGTATATTAAAAAGCAGCCGCTCTAGCACTGATCCCTGGGGGATACAATTTTTAACATCACCTAATTCAGAAAAGGTGCCTCTCACCATTACCGTTTGTACCATTACCAATTCTGGACCCACCTAAACACCATGAACCCTGCATTCCCACGTCTTTTATTTTGACAAAAAAGATACAAAAGGCTATAAATTAAAAACAGTCTATGAAAAACTTTACAGCTATTACTTCTGATATGAATGCTTTTCCAGATCAGCACTGAAGACAAACCCATTGCAGTTTAGAGTCAAATTACAAAAGTTCAGTGAGAACATCAAAATACAAAAAAGTGTTGGAAAAACACATGAAGTACATGCTCACAATGGTGACTTCTCTTTTTGGTCTCTAAAAGCAGAACATATGAGGAAAGGATGAGGCAGGGAATGAAGTTGTAACCACTTAAAATAATGATAAATTAAACTTGGCTGAGTTCAATGCAGTTCAGTTAATTTTTGTATAGTGTTCTTCACTGAGTTCAGGCCTAGAGTGCTTAGATATGTTTCCAGCTATAATGCAATGAAATAACTAATAAAACCATACAGTACATATACATGGATACATAAATCACATTCATTTCATTTCAATTTGATTGGCATAAACAATGAAAATATAAGTTGATCAATTTTAACATCTGGGAAATGACCATCTGAAAATGGTGGAGAGGAAAATAACTCCAGTCAGCAGCAGTCCTGGAGAAAATAAACCTTGGGGTGGGCGAAATCTACACTCAGTAGTCTTCTTCTTTCAGCTGCTCCCGTTAGGGGTTGCCACAGCGGATCATCTGTCCACATATGGATTTGGCAAAATTTTACACTGGATGCCCTTCCTGACGTAACCTTCTCCATTTATCCGGGCTTGGGACCGGCACAAAGAAACACACTGGTTTGTGTATCCTCTGTGGCTGGGTTGGGAAATCTACAGTCAGTAATAAGGAAAAAAACAAAGTCCAATGAAGACATATTACAAGTACATGATGGACAGTTTTATAAGATTAATTGATTTCATCCTTGGATTTCAAGGCTCCCAATTTCTCTGCTCTCACTTCCCATTTGCAGAAGTGGCAGCATGGCCTTATAGCAGCAGCACAAAGTACAACAGCTGGACATAGAATAGAGGAGGATGAGTAATACAGTATTTTATTATGACTGTCACACTTGTATTTTTGTGCAAATGACTAACAAACAGAGTTGCATTAAGAAGAGCTAATCAGCAGGTCTGTTCAGGATCTGCTAGACTAAATAATGAGTCTTCAGCCTGGATTTAAATGCTGGGGAGCACGGTCAGCAGACAGATCGTTACACAGCATTGGAGCCCTGTAGCTAAAAGCTTGACTTCCCTCTGTTGTTTAATAAGTTCTTGGAATCTTTAATAGACCAGCATATTGAGATCATAAAATTTAGCATGCTCAGGTATATATGATTTGATTAATAAGCAGGACTTAAGCCTTTAAAAACCTTTGCAATATACTGTATGTATGAAACAGAAGGATATCAAAACTACGTGTTTGTGTCATATCTAGAAACCAGTGTATAGACCATATTCCAATACTAATTTCTGCAGCAGCAGTTTAAATTTACTGAAAGCTTCCCACCAAACGATTCAGACAACTTGTGAATAATAAATTGTTATAGTAGAAAAAGATGCATGGAATAAGGCAAACTCCAAGCGGGCTGCCATGTGCCTTTTAGTAAGGAGTGGCTTCTGTCTGGCCACTCTACCACACAGGCCTGATTGGTGGATTGCTGCAGAGACGGTTGTCCTTCTGGAAGGTTCTCCTCTCTCCACAGAGGACCTCTGGAGCTCTGACAGAGTGACCATCGGGTTCTTGGTCACCTCCCTGACTAAGGCTCTTCTCCCCAGATCGCTCAGTTTTGATGGCCAGACAGCTCTGGGAAGAGTCCTGGTGGTTTTGAACTTCTTCCTCTTAAGGATGATGGAGGCCACTGTGCTCATTGGGACCTTCAAAGCAGCAGAAAGTTTTTTGTAACCTTCCCCAGATTTGTGCCTCGAGACAATCCTGTCTTGAAGGTCTACGACAATTCCTTTGACTTAATGCTTGGTTTGTGCTCTGACATAAACTGTCAACTGTGGGACCTTATATAGACAGGTGTGTGCCTTTCCAAATCATGTCCAATCAACTGAATTTACCACAGGTGGACTCCAATTAAGCTGCAGAAACATCTCAAGGATGATCAGGGGAAACAGGAGGCACCTGAGCTCAATTTTGAGCTTCATGGTAAAGGCTGCGAATACTTATGTACATGTGATTTCTCAGTTTTTTATTTTTAATAAATTTGCAGAAACCTCAAGTAAACTTTTTTCACATTGTCATTATGGGGTGTAGTGTGTAGAATTCTGAGGAAAAAAATGAATTTAATCCATTTTGGAATAAGGCTGTAACATAACAAAATGTGGAAAAAGTGATACGCTGTGAATACTTTCCGGGATGCACTGCATCTCACAGTGTTGATGAATACAGCACCAGATCGAGTTATTGTCACATTTATACCTTTACGGGATTAATTCCGAAACAAATCCGTGAGTGCCTTGAGAGCAAAAAATGTTTACTGGTCAAATGAGGTATAATTGTTTAACTTGTGTTGTCACGTACTTGTAGGAGAAAATAAAAAGATAACAACATTAGTTGGTTTTAATAGTATCCTACACAGCCCTATAAATGAATGGAGGCTTTGCATTCATTCTCCGATTGCAATGAGCATTTCTACAGATGTCCATCAGTCCCAGCATCTGTCCATTTCCTACCTGGTGTACACAGTTCAGGGTCATGTCAGGCTGCGACTTACATGCATCCACAATTGTGCATAAAGGACTGTGGTATGTGGGAGGTCTGCCAGAGCAAACAACAGTAGCATTGATTCAAAGTGGCTATTTGGCTTGTCTATACCAGCAATGACATGTGAGGCTCCATATGTTAATACTGTAATAACATTTATTTAAAGTTTCAATGTTTTGATGGTTAAGGCACATCTCCTATTAATACTTTTGCTGTGTGTTAACAGAGACATGTAATGGCCGAAACACACAGCAGGATAATTAAAACAACGTACGTCATTGCTAAATATGATTTTGCAAGCACTGAATTAGTGTCATTCATTTGGCTTTTGAAGGCAATCTAATGTTCATTAGTATAACCCGGGGGTGTCCAGTTCTGGTCCTGATGGGCTGCAGGTTTTCATTCTAACCTTTTCCTAATCAGCGAGCAGGTTTCACTGCTAATTAACTCCTTTTCCCTTCTTTTTAATAGCCCTGATTTTAAGGACTCAGTCCTCTGAATTGATTAGTTTCTTCATTAAATGGCAGCCAAATAGAAATGAGATGTGAAACATGTCAACAGATGACCAGCTAAACTGAAACGTCAAACTCCAGCCAATTTCACTCCAACCAGTTTCATAATGATAAGCCAAGTCTTGCTGTTAATTAAAGCCGTTATTGAATATCATGACTTGTTGCTGCTCTCATTCTGCCACAGCAGACTTTTGATTTTCTGTTTTTTCTAAGACCACCGTCAAGATGTTTTGGTGACCTCAGCAGTCCAACATGACCCAGACCTTCACCTTTCTTTGTTTTCAGGTTAGCTGGTCATGTGGTAACTTGTTTTGTGTTTCATTATTGTTTAAGGGAAAAGAAACAACTAAAGGGTCTGAGTCACATCAATTAAACTAAGGCAAAACAAGTTAATCAGAAACAAAAACTGCTCACTAATTAAGAAGATGGTTAGAATGAAAACCTGCAGCCACTTTGGCCCACTAGGACAAGACTTGGACACCCCTGGTATAATCTGTAAGTGAAAGCACCCATCTTATATTTTAATACTATGTGGAATGCTACAGGTAATGACAGCCCAAGTAATTTTCATATTTTAGATTTGTACACAGGCATAAGCAATAAAAAAATCTGATATCTCATATAAGAAACCTTCAAACCCATAAAACAAAGGCTACTTAACAGGAATTCTGAAATAAAGGAATAAATGTAAAATTGACAAGTCTAATCTCACACGAAAAGCTTCCAATCTGAGACAGATGTAAAGAAAAAAAGGAACAGATTTGAAAAAATTAAAGCACCATGTGTTTTTGACATTTGATATTTGAATTACTTTGACCAATCTTTACTAGTTACTAGCTAATTATGCAAATATAAATATTACAATTGCAAATATTACAAACCTGACCAAATGGTTCACTGACAAACCAGGCTTTAAAAAGTGTCAATATACAAACAGCTTTTAAATAGAAATAAGTGGAATTATCTTGGATTTCATTAAATCAGCAGCACATATATCTTCTTATATAATACGCTACCTTGGCTGTCTGTTTGTCTGTCCAGGCTTTTAAATCACCTGTAGCTCACAAACCGTTTGACCTATTGACCTGAAATTTGGTACACATATACCACATGATGTCTGCTATCCGCTTTCAGAGTGATGATTGACCTCCAAGCTTATTCCTCTTTTTATTTTTATTTTATTGTAGAATCAACTTTCGGCAGCAGCCAGCAGGGCAGCCATGCAGTGCATGCATACGGGCACCGTTCTCATCTCTACCACCTTCTCTGTCACTACCTCTTCATATCTTAAATCCTTCTTGAGGCAGATTGAAGACTTAAGTGCCAGCTTAAGTGAAAAATTAAAGAAAACGTACTAAGTAATTGCAACACAAACACTTACTTAATCAGTTTTAACGTGAAAAGATGCCAACGAAAGAAGAGAAGAAGCGGGCCATTAGGGTGGAGAAAAGAAGAGCTGCTCAGGAAGCAGCAAGTTCATCAACCTCTGAGCAAACTAATGCTAAATGCTAAATGTACAGAGAAAGCGGTGGAAAACTATAAATGCTCAAGTGTAGTCAAGTGTATTTGTGCAGTGCGCCATTACTGGTACTGTATAATAATGTTTAAATTTTTATATTTAGTAAGGATTTTAAGCAGTAGTTTTCAGTTACTGCACAGAATATGTTAGAGAATAAACTGAGAATGTACATGTTATGATAAAAGTAGTTCCTGATGATATCATTCTTCATAAACCCTATGCTGAAATCTCCAAAGATTATTAACTCTTTTTGTTATTACACTGTGGGGATCCTCATCTACATCACACACTAAATTCAAGCTTTGCAATGTATTTTGATATTTATGAATGCCAATACCAGTAACTGAAGTGACAATTGGGTAACTAGTTAGTGGATTTACCAGTATTTTAAAGGCTTTGCTACTGACAGTATTTATATATTTTACATTGTATTACAGAAAAAGGCACGGTATTTTTCACTTCAATAAATGGAGCTACTTTAATTAACAAAAAAAAAAACATTCAAAGGTATTTACCACAGTATCAAAATGCAGAAATGCTGGCACTGTGCCATCCCTAAACCTCCACAGTCAGAAAATACCTTTATCTATACTAATAAAAGGCAAAGCCGTCACTGACTCACTAACTCACTCACTCACTCACTCATCACTAATTCTCCAACTTCCCGTGTAGGTAGAAGGCTGAAATTTGGTAGGCTCATTCCTTACAGCTTCCTTACAAAAGTTGGGAAGGTTTCATTTCGAAATTCTACGCCTAACGGTCATAGCTGGAACCTATTTTTCTCCATATACTGTAATGGACTTCAGTTCGATGGCCGTGGGGGGCGGAGCTGCGTGTCACATCATCATGCCTCCCACGTCATCACGTGAACTGACTGTGAACGCAGTATGTAGAAAAGAAGGAAGAGCTCCCAAAGAGCGCTGAAGAAAAACACATACAATCTTATTCATAAGTGTAGCTACTGCTGAAACAAAGCACGGTGTAAACCGTAAGTTTAAATTAAGTTTATGGACACACTCCTGCTGCCGTTTGTCATGCCTTCGTCGAATACTTTATTCGCGAGATACAAGTTTAATGAGAAGACACGAGGTATAAACGAGACTTTGGATCACTTTGTAGCGGAGTTAAAATTGCTGCAGCGAGAAACTTTTAAGTACCGGATCTTAGCTAACATTAAATAAAGCCGTGGACATCGCAACATCACACAAGAGAGCAGCTCACGTGAACTGACTGAACGCAGTACGAGTGATCACTTCCATGAATCAAACCTGTTCAAAAAACGCATTACACAATTGACAAGGTAGGAAAAGAATATGCTCCAAGCTGAGCTCCAAAGCTAACGCGGTCTTGCGGAAGCAACCTCGTCACACTGCCACCAAATACTCACAGAAAAATCCACAAGTTAATACACATGCTGTCTCTAGAGTTTCTCCACACTCAATGTATTCCTCGCATACCCTCTGATCTCCCATTTCAATTCAAATGCCTTCAATTTCCAGTAAGGCTCTGCTTCGCGATGACAAGTAATAAGTCTCAGGGACAGACCCTACAAAAGATTGCCATTGATTTGAGGCAAGATTGCTTTTCTCCTGGACAGCTACACATTGCATTCTCAAGAGTGAGCTCGCACAGCTTCGTCATATTACAACCGGAGTGCTGAACTGACAACGTGCTATATAAAGAGAACTATTAACACCGTAATAAACGAACAATAAAACAGCGAAGAACCCGTGGATTAAATAAAAAGGCAGCTTTCTTGGCGAAGCAAGGAAAAAGGATGGCCTTATATGTTGTTCGTTTATAAAACAGCAGAGAAGCTGTGTAAAGGCTGCTTCACAAAAAACCAGCGGAGCGCCTTATATGAGCAGGCAGTCAGCTAAAGAAGGGAATCAATAAATATCTAAAATCGTAATAAACGAACAAAAATTAGCGTACAAGCCGCGGTTTAAATAAAGGAAATGGGTACCTGAACAGTAAAGTAAGTCTCAAATAGCTACACAATAACTATAGCAATCGTAATAAACGAACAATAAAACAGTACAGAACCGCGAAGCAAGGAGAAACGACGGCCTTACATGGCGTTTGTTTATAAAACAGCGGAGAAGCTGTGTAAAGGCAGCTACACAAAAAAACAGCAAAGCGCCACACTCTGAATGTATTCCTCGCATCACCATTATACCCTCTGATCTCCCATTTCAATTCAAATGTCTCCAATTTCCAGTAAGGCTCTGCTTTGCGATGTCAATTAATAAGTCTCAGGGACACACCCTACAAAAGGTTGCCATTGATTTGAGGCAACATTGCTTTCCTCCTGGACAAAACTATACGTTGCATTCTCAAGAGTCAACTCAGTGCACAACTTGGTCATATTACAACCGGAGTGCTGAACTGACAACGTGGTATACAAAGAGATCCTTAACAGATAGTTATTGGTATATTTTCCCTCAGTTTAAAAAGGTTTTATTTTCTTCTTAATAAAAATTTAAAAGCAGTTCTTCGTCTCTGCAAAGCACGGGGATTTTGCTATATACAGTATATATATATGTAGATATACAGTATATATATATACAAACCGGATTCCAAAAAAGTTGGGACACTATACAAATCGTGAATAAAAACTGAATGCAATAATGTGGAGGTGCCAACTTCTAATACTTTATTCAGGATAGAACATAAATCATGGAACAAAAGTTTAAACTGAGGGGAAAAATATGTTGATTCAGAATTTCATGGTGTCAACAAATCCCAAAAAAGTTGGGACAAGGCCATTTTCACCACTGTGTGGCATCTCCCCTTCTTCTTACAACACTCAACAGACGTCTGGGGACCGAGGAGACCAGTTTCTCAAGTTTAGAAATAGGAATGCTCTCCCATTCTTGTCTAATACAGGCCTCTAACTGTTCAATCGTCTTGGGCCTTCTTTGTCGCACCTTCCTCTTTATGATGCGCCAAATGTTCTCTATAGGTGAAAGATCTGGACTGCAGACTGGCCATTTCAGTACCCGGATCCTTCTCCTACGCAGCCATGATGTTGTGATTGATGCAGAATGTGGTCTGGCATTATCTTGTTGAAAAATGCAGGGTCTTCTCTGAAAGAGATGACGTCTGGATGGGAGCATATGTTGTTCTAGAACCTGAATATATTTTTCTGCATTGATGGTGCCTTTCCAGACATGCAAGTTGCCCATGCCACACGCACTCATGCAACCCCATACCATCAGAGATGCAGGCTTCTGAACTGAGCATTGATAACAACTTGGGTTGTCCTTGTCCTCTTTGGTCCGGATGACACGGCGTCCCAGATTTCCAAAAAGAACTTCGAATCGTGACTCGTCTGACCAAAGAACAGTCTTCCATTTTGCCTCACTCCATTTTAAATGATCCCTGCAGCAACACTCATAACAGTGACAAAACAATTACATTGACAATCATGTTACATTATTTTTAAAATGTTTCCTTTTCTTTTTCATAACTTCTTTAACACACTAGTTCTCCGCTGCGAAGTGCGGGTATTTTGCTAGTTGTCTTATATTTTTAAGGCGGAAAAAAGTAATTTTAAATAGTGCTGCAACAGTCAAAGATAATGCCGAAATTGCATGCTGATTCACTAAAGCTAACAGTTAACCCTACTGGTTAAACTGAAATAGGACCTTCTTACTGATTAATAACATTTTTTTTTCCTATGTATTCAAAGACAAGAAGTTATTAATGATCAGTTTTTAACTCACTGACACAATTAAAGACACAATAGGAGAAATGTCATTTGGTTTAAAGGAAAGATATAGCCGTGTATCATCTGCATAACAGTGAAAGTAAATATTATGATTTCTAACTAGTTTATATCTTCCAGTGAAAACATTAATGATCCAAGTGCTAATCCCCGAGGGACACCATATCTAACTAGAAAGAAATAATTAAGTATGACCATCCCATTTCTGTACATGCTGTAATTGATTTGATGAGCTAATCCACGCCAACATGGTGACTGACAGCCCAACATAATTTTCAAGCTTGTGTGACAGATTAGAGTGGTCACTGGTGTTAAGGGCAGCTCTTACATCTGACAAAATAATAACTGTAGCGTCTCCTTCATCAGAGGATATTACACTGTCATTGACAACACAAATTAAAGTTGTTTTTGTACTGTGACTGATGAGAATGTCATATTAAAACTTCTTAAGTGAGGTGCAAAGAGTAAGAGACTGAAGTTGAATGGCAGCTACTTTCTCAAGAACTTTGGAAAGAAAAAGTAAATTTGAAATTCATCTCTGTAATTGTTTGGGCCTAGATTTAATTTATTTTAATAAAGTTTTATTTAGTGCACTACAGACAAATGCATAACCAATCATATTAAATGAATACTGAATGAAAGTATATAGTGAGAGCAATAAACAGATCTGGAGAATCATTAAGCCAGCACGTAAAGACATGTGTCAGACTGACTGACATTCTATGATTTTCAATTCAGAATGACACAACCTCAATAAAATAGAATGTCAATTTTTAGACATAAATTGTTTTTATTTTTATTACATGCTTAGATTTTAAATTTGGGCAGCACAGTGATATAGTGGTTAGCATTGCTTCATCTTGACTCTGTCAACTGTCCTGGGTTGGTTCCTGCCTTGTGTCGTCTGCAAGCTGTGATAGGCTTCAGGCCCCTGCAACCCTAATCTGATTGGTCAGTTTGACTTTGGTGATGTGATTAAAGTGTGAGACGCATGAAGAAGAGTAAATGCCAATGCTGAGCGAGTCACTTTTAAAGGTGAAAAGCATATAACCAGACAGGAGGCGAAGAAGGCACCTCAAAAATTGAAACTGAAAAAAGGGAGTGCTGGTGAACAGCTGTTCAGACCCATGTGAATACAGAGGAAATGCACTGAAAGAACACGTAGAGCAAGAGACAGCAAATATTTTAAAAGCATTCTATTTACCTGTATTAGACAAGTACTGCAGCTATCCATCCATCCATTATCCAACCTGCTACATCCTAACTACAGGGTCACGGGGGTCTGCTGGAGCCAATCCCAGCCAATACAGGGCACAAGGCAGGAAACAAACCCTGGTCAGGGTGTCAGCCCATCGTAGAGTACTGTAGCTAGTACTTTATAAAATAAAAAATTGAAAACATGTACAAGCCAACTAGGAAAGTTGTTTTCAGTTGCTTAAGGTCTTGTGGTGAATAAGCTTTATTAATAATTACCTAAACCTTTACACAATAATAAACAGATGCACTCACTTGTACTGTATATAGACAGTCAAAAATGAAACTTAATTACAATTTAAAATCTTACTGAAAATTTAACTTCAGATTATTATATTATTAGGGACATGTAGTCTCCTATCCAGCTCTGATGGTTTAATACAAAAAGATACTAAATTCACATTTTCTTTAAGTGCACAGATTTTTTGAATCTTTGAAGTTTTATGGAGGGTGCTGTACAGCTATTGCTGTAGAGATCTGGATTTGACTTCTTTCTATGTTTTTACAGTACAGTATATCATTTGCTTTTCACACCTCAAATACACAGAGATAAAACTAATCAGCAAATCCAAATTACCCAGGTATGAGTGAGCGCCCGTGTGTGCCCTGTGATGGATTGGTGATACGTCTAGCAAAGGCCTGGGGTTCCCATGACCCTGAACTATAAGAAAAACAAGTTGGAAAATGGATGATTAAACACAGGAGTTCATTTCTGGGGGGATGTGAAAATACATAAATCATAATTCCATCTATAATCAGTCAGTTGGGACTGTCATAAAATGCATATCAGGGTGGGCTCAGACCGAAAATACACACTGCCAGGAAAGCACAAACAACCTAGCAGCTCTGGCTAAGAAAAGACATCTTGAAATTCTGCTTTACACATTATACCACAGCTGTCAGTAACATTGCTGACTGTTTTTGACATAATTATTTTAATAGTTTGTGGTTAGTGGTTTGAATCTGTGACGTGGTGTGCTTCTCTTTTTGTTATTATTGTTGGCTTGACATGTGTAACACATTGCCTTTGGGGCACTGCAAATGTAGCTTATATAATTAGAGTGGTGGTGCAGGATCTATTTCTAGTTCTATGTGAACAGTGTTTAAAAATGGGTAAAAGATTTGGATGTACTGTACCTTGTAATAACACCATTAAAGCAGAGAATCCAACCATTTTTTAAAAGTAATTACAGGTGCGAATGTTTATAAGCAACACTCCTGCCTCTCCTTCCAGCCCATCGTCCAAGGACATTATCCCCTGTCCACCTGTCCCATATTGGAATCAGGAGGATGTCTGCCCTTGGGCTTTCAACTCAGGCAATACAAATAATGGAGATACAGTATAGTCTGTCTGTAACACTGAAATATTAAGGCAGTATAAATATGGAAAAGTCATAGTCTTAAAACTGGAGAATTATATTACATTTTTTTTTATTTCCTTTAAAATTGTTTTTTTAAGTGTGAAAAGTTCGTAATCACATTACAGCTCTATTTCTGACTGCACGTCATTTGCGGCTTTTATTCTTTATAATGTTTTCTGATCTTTACCCAACTGTTGCACATTCTTTCTGATATTTCTGTACACAATGCAGTGAAAATGTATTGAATCTAAAGAATAGTGGTACCAGAATACTGAAACTTTGCTTTGCAAAATAAAGTCTTTTATTGAGAAGGTAAAATATATCTGATGGCTTGAACAGGTGAAAACAAGAGTATGCGGTACATCAACAACAACATTTATTTATATAGCACATTTTCATACAAACAGTAGCTCAAAGTGCTTTACATAATAAAGAATAGAAAAATAAAAGGCACAATAAGAAAACAAAAATAAATCAACATTAATTAACATCGAATAAGAGTAAGGTTCAATGGCCAGGGGGGACAGAAAAAACAAAAAAAACTCCAGACGGCTGGAGAAAAAATAAAATCTGTAGGGATTCCAGACCATGAGACCGCCCAGTCCCCTCTGGGCATTCTACCTAACATAAATGAAACAGTCCTCTTTGGATTTAGGGTTTTCACGGAAGGACTTGATAATGATGATGGTCACGTACACTTCTGCCTTTCAATCCATCCATCATTGTTGGAGCATCATGAAGCTTTGAGTAGGTGGAGGTGGTGCAGGCCACCACCACAAAGAAACCGGAAAAAGAAACAGAAAAGAGAGTTGGGGTCAGTACGGATTTTAGAGCCACCATGAATAGTTATTATGAGGAAATTGAACATACAGAGTATCAGGATTAAGTTAAATTAAGTTAGATTGAAGTTATAAAAAGGCCATGTTAAAGTAATGTGTTTTCAGCAGTGTTTTAAACTGCTCTACTGTATCAGCCTGGCGAATTCCTATTGGCAGGCTATTCCAGATTTTAGGTGCATAGCAGCAGAAGGCCGCCTCACCACTTCTTTTAAGTTTTGTTCTTGGAATTCTAAGGAGACACTCATTTGAGGATCTGAGGTTCCGATTTGGAATATAAGGTGTCTGACATTCCGATATATAAGATGGGGCGAGATTATTTAAGGATTTATAAACCATAAGCAGAATTTTAAAGTCAATTCTGAATGACACAGGTAACCAGTGTAGTGACATCAAAACTGGAGAAATGTGTTCGGATTTTCTTTTTGTAGTTAGGATTCTAGCAGCTGCATTCTGCACTCGTTGCAAACGATTTATGTCTTTTTTGGGTAGTCCTGAGAGGAGTGCATTACAGTAATCTAGTCGACTGAAAACAAATGCGTGAACTAATTTCTCAGCATCTTTCAATGATATAAGAGGTCTAACTTTACTTATGTTTCTTAAGTGAAAAATGCTGTCCTAGTGATCTGATTAATATGTGATTTAAAATTCAGATTACAGTCAACAATCACCCTAAGCTTTTTACCTAAGATTGACTTTTAATCCTAATGTATCCAGTTTATTTCTAATAGCCTCATTGTATCCATTATTGCTGATCACTAAGATTTCAGTTTTCTTTATTTAACTTGAGAAAATTACTATTCATCCATTCTGAGATACAAGTCAGACATTCTGTTAGTGAATCAATAGAATCAGGGTCATCAGGTGCTATTGATAAGTACAGCTGTGTGTCATCAGCATAGCTGTGGTAGCTCACGTTGTGCCCTGAGATAATCTGACCTAACGGAAGCATGTAGATTGAGAATAACAGCGGACCCAGGATAGAGCCTTGTGGAACACCATATCGGATATCATGTGTCTTCGAGTTGTAATTCCCACAACTAACAAAATATTTTCTCCCTGTCAGGTAGGATTCAAACCAATTTAAGACACTGCCAGAGAGGCCCACCCATTGACTAAGGCGATTTCTAAGAATGTTGTGATCAATGGTGTCAAATGCAGCACTCAGATCTAAGAGGATGAGAACAGATAAATGGCCTCTGTCTGCATTTACCCAAAGTCATTTACTACTTTAACGAGTGCAGTTTCTGTGCTGTGATTTGTTCTAAAACCTGACTGAAATTTATCAAGAATAGCATGTTTATTTAGGTGGTCATTTAACTGCATAATGACTGCCTTCTCCAGAACTTTACTTAAGAAGGCAGGTTAGAGATGGGTCTAAAATTTTCAAGAGCGAGGGTCAAGATTATGTTTCTTAAGTAGGGGTTTAACTACAGCAGTCTTAAGACAGTCTGGGAAGACCCCAGTATCTAGTGACGAATTTACTATGTCATTATCAATTAGCACGCCTGATACTTCTTTGAAAAACCTTGTTGGTATCGGGTCAAGGACGAGGTGGAGGTTTTAATTGAGATATTATTTTTGTAAATCAGGTAAATCTATCCTAGTGAAAGAGTTTAATTTGTTTATAACAGGATGCTGGGGTTTAGGAGGATCCTTAGTGTTGGAGGGATATACTATGTTATTTCTAATATCATTAATTTTTTGATTGAAAATACAGCGACCGCCTCACAGGTTTCACTGGAAGCACTTAGGAGGCATTCCTTTGAGTTACCTGGGTTTAGTAGACGATCAATTGTAGAAAATAAGACTCTGGGATTACTAGCATTGTTATTTATAATCTTGGAAAAATAGCAGCGTCTCTCAAGACGGACAGTGTTATTGTATTCTGTTATTTTGACTTTTAATATTTCATGGTGGATAGTAAGTTTAGTCTTCCTCCATTGACGCTCAGCTCTACGGCATGTTCTCTTTAAATCAGACACTCTTTGGGTCTTCCATGGTATAACAATGCTAGAAGATTTTTTCACTGTCTTTTCAGGTGCAACTATGTCAACAGCAGCTCTCACTTTAGTATTAAATCTTTCCACCTTACTATTTACATTATCCTCGCTATTATAGCTGGCACTATAAACGGACTGATTGCTTAAAATGTTTGTAAGTTTTAAAGCTGCTGCTGAGTCAAAGAAGCGTTTTTTAACAATATGCTTCTCATGAGTGTTTTTTATCATTATTTCTATATTAAAAAGTAGAAGAAAATGGTCTGATAGACCAATATCAATGATCTGTTTTATATCAACTTTCAGTCCTTTAGTAATCACTAAGTCTAATGTATGAGCTGCTTTATGTGTACGAGCTGCCTCAAATCAAAAGAATCCAGGAGGTTCATAAATTCTTTTACTTTTAGGTCACACTGATTATCTATATGAAAATTAAAGTACCAACTATAAGGAGTGTGTCATAGTTAGTAATTAAAATTGACATTAAGTCAGAGAATTCCTCAAAAAGAGGCGTTGAATTTTGGAGGTCTATACACGGATAATACTAGAACTTGAGAATCTCCATGGATAACAACGGCGAGATACTCAAAGGACTTGAACTTACCAAAACTGACATCTTTACATTTTAATCGGCTTGAGTAAATGTTAGCCAATCCGCCCCCCCCCTTTTTCCCTGGCGGTCTGCACGAGTAAAACTGTAATCCGGAGGTGCAGATTCCATTATAACAGCTGCGCCGTCTGAGCTAAGCCATGTTTCATTTAGTGCAATAAGATCTATTTTTTTATCACTAATAAGATCGTTGATAAAAAACGTTTTGTTAGTTAAAGCTCTAACATTTAATAATGCCATATTTAATGTTTCGGAGGTGCAGAGATGAATACTATGTGCGTCATAGGTACATTAGGTAAGTTGACTTGTGTCTTCCGGTAAATAGAATTTAGTGTACTGTATAGATTTTAATACATTATTTAATACTTTCATGTTTCTTGAAAATGGTGTGCATATTATTAAGACATTCAATTAAGAATTTCACTTTGTGCATGTGACAGTACTACCACTACTACATCTGCTTGTTTTATCCATTCTCTGTCTTTTAGGCATCTCTGTTCCCTCATAGCTGTGCTATGCTGTCTGTGGGTGTTCCTGATTGTCTACCACACACACACACACACCTTTTGCATTAGACAACTCACATCCATTAAATTTTTAAGCAGCAAGATTCAACTTACTGTGTGTCCCTCAGCAAGTCTCTTACTTGCCTGTACAGTGTCAATGAAAAGGAAATTTTCACATTTCATTATTTTACAACATTGAATCACAATGGATTTAATTTGGCTTTTTTGACATTGATCAACATAAAAAGGCTCTTTAAGATCAAAATGAAAACAGAGCTCTGCAAAGTGATCTAGATTAATTACAAATATAAAACACTAAATAACAGCTTGTGCAAGTATTCACCCCTTTCAAGCCAGTATTTAGTAGATATGATAGCCATTGACAGCCTTGGGTATGTGTGGACAGGTCTCTAGCAGCTTTGTGCATCTGGGCACTGAAGTTTTTCTCCATTCCTTTTTCCACAACTTCCCAACCCTTGCCAGACTGCGTGGGGATTTGTGAGTGAGCAGTCCTTTTCAAATCTATTCACAATTGGATTAAGTAGTGGACTCTTAACTCAGCCAGTCCAGGACATTAAAGTTGTTTTTAAAGCCAGTCCCGCATACCTTTAGCTTTATGTTTGGGGTTGTTGTCTTCCTGATAAACAAATTTTCCGTCAAGGCACAGCTTTCTTGCAGACTGCATCAGATTTTCCTTTACCATTTCCTTGTGTTTTGCTGCATTCATTTTACCTCTCTGATCCTTACAATCCTTCCATGGCCTGCTGCTGAGAATCATCCCTGTAACTTGGTGCTGCCACTGCCATGCTTCACAGGGAGGATGGTGTGTTTTTGATAACGTTCAGTGATACGACAAATATGGCATTTACTCTGATGGCCATAGCTCCATTTCGGTCTTTTCACACCATATAGTCTTTTTCCTGTGTTGGCTGGGATTGGCTCCAGCAGACCCCCGTGACACTTTGTTAGGATATAGCGGGTTGGAAAATGGATGGATGGATAGTCTTTTTTTCAGCTAACTTCAGTCCCTCATGTGCCTGCTGGCAAACTAGCCAAGGTGTCATGTGAGTTTCTTGTGAATGGTGGCTTTCTCTTTGCCACTATTCTGTAATGATTCGACTTCTGAGGTACCTGGGCAACCGCTGTTGTATGCACAGTTTCTCCACTCGGAGCCACAGCAACTTGGAACTGTTTTTGAATTTTCATAGCTCTCTTTGTCGCCTCCCTCATTCATCGTCTTGCACAATCACTTAGTTTTTGTGGATGGCATGCTCTTGGCAGATTTACAGCTGTGTTATGCTCTTCCATTTGTTAATGTTTAAGGTATGTTCAGTGATTTGGATATTTTCTTGTATACATTCCCTGACTTGTACTTTTCCATCACCTTTTAACAGAGTGCTCTTTTGTCGTCATTATACAGGTTTAGCCACCATAATTACCCACCACTAGTGAAACCTTACAAATAGATAGATAGATAGATAGATAGATAGATAGATAGATAGATAGATAGATAGATAGATAGATACTTTATTAATCCCAAGGGTAAATTCATATACTCCAGCAGCAATATACTGATAAAAAAACAATATTAGATTAAAGAGTGATGAAAATGCAGGTACAACAGACAATAACTTTGTATAATGTTAACGTTTACCCCTCCGGCTGGAATTGAAGAGTCGCATAGTGGGTGGGAGGAACGATCTCCTCAGTTTGTGTGTGGAGCAGGGCAGTGACAGCAGTCTGTCGCTGAAGCTGCTCCTCTGTTTGGAGATGATACTCTTCAGTGGATGCAGTGGATTCTCCATGATTGACAGGAGCCTGCTCAGCACCCATCACTCTGCCACAGATGTCAAACTGCCCAGCTCTGTGCCTACAATAGAGCCTGCCTTGCTCACCGGTTTCTCCAGGCATGAGGCGTCTCTCTTCTTTATGCTTCCTCCCCAGCACACCATCGCATAGAAGAGGGCACTCGCCACAACCATCTGATAGAATATCTGCAGCATCTTATTGCAGATGTTGAAGGATGCCAGCCTTCTAGAAAGTATAGTCGGCTCTGTCCTCTCTTGCACAGAGCATCAGTATTGGCAGTCCAGTCCAATTTATCATCCAGCTGCACTCCCAGGTATTTATAGGTCTGCACCCTCTGCACACAGTCACCTCTGATGTTCACAGGGTCCATGAGGGGCCTGGGCCTCCTAAAATCCACCACCAGCTCCTTGGTTTTTCTGGTGTTCAGGTGTAAGTGGTGTGGATGCTGGCCCGGACACACACAGACGGACATCTTATGTTCACCCAACACACGTTTATTCATAATATTTACACAGTTCAGTGCACTCGCAAACCCCAGTGCCTCCATCACCGATTCCCCCAATGTCCAGGCCACACACTTCCAGTCTCTGTGCCTTTCTCCTGGCCGCCTCTATTCCTCCCTCCAGCTCCGTCCTCTTCCACCCGACTTCTGCTGATGACTGGAGGGAGGCGGCCCCTTAAATAGGAACCCGGATGGGCTCCAGCTGCTTCCCAGCATTCCTCGGCAGCCACACCCCAGTGTGGCAGAAGTGCCGGCTGTACACCCGGAAGCCATCCGGGTGTCCCGTGTCGTCTTCCCCCCAGCACTTCCTGGTTTGGCGGAAGTGCTGGGCTCCCCGGATATTCCGGCACCGGGGCGCCGCCTGGCGGTGGCCACGGGTCCCTACAGGGCTGGGCTTTCAAGCCCTTTACCTGAGGCCCCCAACATAACCAGGACGGACGCCCCCTCGCGGTCAGGAGGAGGCACAAGCCCTCCTGCGGTCCTCCTGGGCGTCCCGGCCGGGGACCACAGTGGTTTGAGTCGTATCATTTAACAAAGTCATTGTTTAGGTTCCTATACTCCTCCTCCTCCTGCCCACTCCTGATGCAGCCCATGATAGCAGTGTCATCAGCGAACTTTTGCCTGTGGCAGGACTCCGAGTTGTATTGGAAGTCCGATGTATATAGGCTGAACAGGACCGGAGAAAGTACAGTCCCCTGCGGTGCTCCTGTGTTGCAGACCACAATGTCAGACCTGCAGACGCACATACTGAGGCCTGTCTGTAAGATAGTCCACGATCCATGCCACCAGGTATGAATCTACTCCCTTCTCTGTCAGCTTGTCCCTAAGGAGCAGAGGTTGGATTGTGCTGAAGGCGCTAGAGAAGTCCAAAAACATAATTCTTACAGCACCACTGCCTCTGTCCAAATGGGAGAGGGATCAGTGTAGCATATAGATAATGGCCTCCTCCGCTCCCACCTTCTCCTGGTGGCATTTAGAGTACAGTTAACTGAATCCATTTGACTATATACAGATGATCTTCATTAAACTAATTATGAAACTTCTAAAATCAATTTCTGGCTGCACCATTGAGAATTTAGGTGTGACATAATAAAAGACGTAAATATTTATGCAATCGGCTATTTTGTGTTTTGTACTTCTATTTAATCGTAGGTCACTTTGCAGAGAGGCACTTTGACATTAAAGAGTCTTTTTTTGTCTATAAATGTCAAAAAAGTCAAATCAAACTCATGAAAACCTCAGTACTGTAATTTTGAAACTTTGAAGGGCCTTATGATTGTGTTTAAAATGGACAGGTAGTATACCACATAAACAGTATTGCTTTGTTTGAATTAGAGTGTATTAGATGACTGGAAATACTTGACTAACATTAACTCTTCAACCTTAAACTTTATTTTTGATACAAACCTACGATAAGCATTGAAGCATTTTTAAAAGGTAAATATATTTTCAGTTTTTTAATCACTGGTAGATTTAAATGAAAGATTAGTACCTATTGACACAAAAGATTTGACAAAGAGCCAAAAAAATCGTTTGGGGCAGCTGCCCGTATATTATTCTCTGGCTGCAAAATGGAATCAATAATCACAAGAGATGTGAATAGGTTGGAGTTCAGTACAGAACTGCCTTGGTGGCAAAAAGATGGCAGTTTTAAGGCAGACTGGAGGAAGTGACATTATCTCTGGAGCCGGGACCGGAAGTGGTGTCATTGTGCCCGGGAACAGAAAAGATGTCATTGAGGCCGGAGCTGGAAGTGACATCATCGGGGCCAAGCAGAATTTCCCATAACTGGTCTGCAGAGGAGTGAGAGAGTTAGTGCACTCTGCCAACCACTGGTTTGGCATGGAATTATTCTCATTCAGGCCCCTTAGCTGCCTCCCATGAGCATGTGTGTGACACTATTTTGAAGGTTTGACTTTAATATTGGTACTTTGCTTAAAAATGTCAATGTATATTGTAGACTCTTGCAGGCAATGTCTAAATAGGTTTGCCTAAATATTCAAAATAGTTACACTATTTTTACAAGTTTTTAAAATGAATTTTTAAGCTTCAATTTCTTTCACAGAAGATCTGCGATCTGCTTATAACAGTTGTTTAAAAAAAAATAATGTAAACTGTTCACAAATTTTGCTAATTATGATTTGACTTATATGACTTTTCTGAAGACTTTAGTCAACAGATATATGCAGATTATTTTCTCCTCTTAATCCATATAGTAAACCACTCATTTTTCAGCATTTGCCAAACTCTGTCGTTATAAAAACACCTTTGGCAGTATGTACACAGTAACATCAGACCTCAGGCTATTTCCAAGAAAGAAAATAATCTTCAATCAATTAATAACCAAGGGTTATTAACAGACTTTTTAGCCTGGACAAAATGATTAGCATTTCATGCAGTTCAAAGACTGCAAAATATTGATGTATTTGATCCTAGAGTTTTATTTCTCTTTTATTCGTGGATGTAGCTCTTAAATGTCATGACTGTTAACAATATTTTTAAAACCACATACTAAGAAGCAAATCCCCTGCTCTGTCCACCTTCCATAACTTCCCAGTCCCACAAAAACATAGTAAATCTCACATAGAATTAATTTTAATTGGCCTGCTAATCAAACAGCACTGTGAAATAAAACTCATGCATACAGTGTGAACTTGCAAACTCCGCAAAGAAAGCATATTGGAAAATGGATAAGTCAAATCTAAGTGCTGTGAAGAAGCTAGCCCAAAACCCATATATTACCAAGGAGGCCAAAACACGATTAAACAAAAGAAAAGCTTATCATAGCAGATATAATAAAGTATTGGAAACAGGGGGGCTGGAATCCCAGGTACAAAGGATAAAAAAACAAAATATAAAGCCCCATGGAGCCAACCTAGACACAGATACCTTACCTCCCTGGTAATGTGGCTGGTCTACTATTCCACCTTGTTCTTCAGTTTACCTCCCAAGGAAGGAATATCAGGGTCAATATCTCATAAGACGATGAATCAAGAGGCCTCTTTGGTTCAACCAATATCATTATAAAGAGTGGAAAAACGGGCCATAAAATACTCCTAGAATGGTAATATTGCCTAAAAATCAATTTTTCAAGGGGCCAAAAATTCTTACCTCCACCCCAATATTCAGCTTCTGAGGCTCAGTTAGTTTAATTTTCATAAACACGTTCCCTTACATTTGCCTAGGCCCAAAAGGTCCATTCAGAGATCCGTGTATGACTGTATTCATTTTGGAATACAGATTGTTTTTTAATTTTTATATTTCTTTACCCACCATTGTCTTTCATGGAGAAATATTTATATTGTTTAAGCTGATAATAATGAATAGCTTAAAACAGCTTTGATAAAGAAACTAATGAGTAGTTGACTGGGTAACATAAAGCAAGAGGCTTACTTGGTGGATTTACAGATTCACACAGGTGCACTTGTGTACTGCATGAGATTCTTTTGACTGTATGTAACATCAAAAGGCAAAGTAGAAAACAAAAATAGATGACGTTTCAAAATAGAAGCAGTTGGGTGTTAGGCCACACATACTGCTGGAAGGAGTGCTGTTTGGAGACAATTCCTGGAAATGGGGTCTGTTTACAGTAAAAGCTAGTGCTTAAAATGAGTAATATTTCAATATTGAAGACAGATTTGTAAGGGAAAAAAACAGGTGTAAATGAATGATCTGACCTCTTGGTGTATGCACATGTACACTAGCATCTAGAGATTGTACACATAAAGTCAATATATTTTAATCAAGGCAGGTTTTCTAACCTATGATGGTATTTGTGGTTATTGCAAGGCTAAAACAATTCTGACCCTGTGTCATCCATTTTACATTAGCCCCCCTTTCTTGTGGCTCTGCATCAGAGCAGTTTTAGAGCATACCTGTGCCATACTGACCTCTGTCTGTTCTGAAGGAGAACAGTTTAATATCTTTTACTTACCCAAGGCCATAGTGCTCTGCAGGATGAGTTTCATTCATCACTTGTAACACCACATTAAACCTGCAAATTTTACAAGAGGTAAAGATATATTAAGGTGCAAAACAGTGTTGAAAAACAAACAAACAAAAAATCTGGAAAAGAAATAAAGAACTGCCTGTCTTTGCTTATGCGGTAAGTAAACAAAGTAATGTCACCAATTAACCCAAATCTGTTGTTGAACGTACGTCATGTGCTGCGCATGTCTGTCTCATTAGAAATTTTCAGAAATAGACAATTACAAATCAACTTTGTTAATAAAAAGAGGGAAATACTCAGCATTATATCTGCAATATCAGAATATCTAGGTAGGCACTGAATGCTGTTAATAAATACATAGCTGACAAACAAACTCATTACTTATAAAGTTTAAATACAATAACAGCTTGGAGACTTTTTCAAATTATAGCATGTGTGTAACTTTTGTCCAATTTATGAATAACATATATAAACCACTAATAGGTGACAATAGATTGTCTTCCACTTCAAAAGATTAAACAAGTTGGGTATTTCAAAATAAATCAACTAATTAATTCAGAAAATAAAGATTAAAAAAGCAAAAAGCTTCCTTTGTGTTACTTCTAAGGCTCCCTAAAGTAATACATCAATAATACCAGCATATTGGGATATTGATCAAATGAAACCTACAGTATTCTGATCCTGTGTCCACCGATCTGCTCTGCTCACTTTCCACTTGCAGCATTTCATTTAATGTTTACAATGGTGTTTAAAACATGAATTGCTAAATGAAATTATAAAGCAATATAAGATAAGTCACATCTCAGCAGCATGTTATGTAAGAACTCGGTATATGCAGGAAGTGAATAATAAACATCTCTCTATTATAAAAAAAAATCCTGTGGGAGGGAATGACTAGGAGATGATACGTGAACTTCACGTTAAGATCACGGAAGACAAATAAAATCAATCAATCAATCAATCAACATTTATTTATATAGCACATATTCATACAAGCTCAAAGTGCTTTACAAAATGAATAGAAAAATAGAAGACACGATAAAAAATAAACATAAGTCAACATTAATTAACATAGAATAAGTAAGGTCCGATGGCCAGGGTGGACAGAAAGAACAAAAAAAAAAAACTCCAAAAGCTGGAGAAAATAAAATCTGTAGGGGTTCCAGACCATGAGACCGCCCAGTCCCCTCTGGGCAATCTCCCTAACATAAGTCAAACAGTCCTCTTTGTATTTAGGGTTTTCATGGAAGAACCTGATGATGATGGTCACGTAGACTTCTGGCTTTCAGTCCATCAATGTTGGTGCATCATGATGCTTTGAATAGGTGGTGGTGGCGCAGGCCGCCACCACAAAGAAACCGTAAAAAGAAACAGAAGAGAGAGTAGGGGTCAGTACGGATTTTAGAGCCACTATGAATAGTTATTATGAAGAATTGAACATACAGAGTATCAGTATTAAGTTAAAGTGAAGTTATAAAAAGGCCATGTTAAAGTAATGTGTTTTCAGCAGTGTTTTAAAGTGCTCTACTGTATCAGCCTGGCGAATTCCTATTGGCAGGCTATTCCAGATTTTAGGTGCATAGCAGCAGAAGGCCACCTCACCACTTCTTTTAAGTTTTGTTCTTGGAATTCTAAGGAGACACTCATTTGAGGATCTGAGGTTACGATTTGGAATATAAGGTGTCAGACATTCCGATATATAAGATGGGCGAGATTATTTAAGGCTTTATAAACCATAAGCAGAATTTTAAAGTCAATCCTGAATGACACAGGTAACCAGTGTAGTGACATCAAAACTGGAGAAATGTGTTTGGATTTTCTTTTCCCAGTTAGGATTCTAGCAGCTGCATTCTGCACTCGTTGCAAGTGAGTGCGTTACAGTAATCTAGTCTACTGAAAACAAAAGCGTGAATTAATTTCTCAGCATCTTTCAATGATATAAGAGGTCTAACTTTTGCTATGTTTCTTAAGTGAAAAAATGCTGTCCTAGTGGTCTGATGAATATGCGATTTAAAATTCAGATTACAGTCAACGGTTACCCCTAAGTTTTTTACTTCCGTGTTAACTTTTAATCCTAGTGCATCAAGTTTATTTCTGATAACCTCATTGAATCCATTATTGCCAATTACTAAGATTTCAGTTTTTTCTTTATTTAGTTTGAGAAAATTACTATTCATCCATTCAGAAATACCAGTAAGACATTGTGTTAGTGTATCGAAAGAGTCAGAGTCATCAGGTGCTATTGATAAGTACAGCTGTGTGTCATCAGCATAGCTGTGGTAACTCACGTTGTAACCTGAGATAATCTGACCTAACGGAAGCATGTAGATTGAGAAGAGCAGCAGACCCAGGATAGAGTCTTGTGGAACACCATATCGGATATCATGTGTCTTTGAGATGTGATTACCACAACTCACAAAGAATTTTCTACCTGCCAGGTAGGATTCAAACCAATTTAAGAAACTGCCAGAGAGGCCCACCCATTGACTAAGGCGATTTCTAAGAATATTGTGATCAATGGTGTCAAATGCAGCACTCAGATCTAAGAGGATGAGAACAGATAAATGGCCTCTGTCTGCATTTACCCGCAAGTCATTTACTACTTTAACGAGTGCAGTTTCTGTGCTGTGATTTGTTCTGAAGCCTGACTGAAATTTATCAAGAATAGCATGTTTATTGAGGTGGTCATTTAATTGCAAAATGACTGCCTTCTCTAGAATTTTACTTAAGAAGGGCAGGTTAGAGATGGGTCTAAAATTTTCAAAGGCAGAGGGGTCAAGATTATTTTTCTTGAGCAGGGGTTTAACTACAGCAGTCTTAAGACAGTCTGGAAAGACCCCCGTATCTAATGACGAATTAACTATGTCCAGAATATTGTCAATTAGCACGTCTGATATTTCTTTGAAAAACCTTGTTGGTATTGGATCAAGGACGCAGGTGGAGGGTTTCAGTTGAGAGATTATACTATGTAATTCAGGTAAATCTATCCTGGTAAAAGCATTTAATTTGTTTATAATGGAGTAGTGGGGCTTTGGAGGTTCTGCAGTGTTGGGGGGATACACTATGTTATCTCTAATATCATTAATTTTTTGATTGAAAAATACAGCAATGTTCTCACAGGTTTCACTGGAAGTATTCTGGGGGCATTCCTTTGAGTTACCTGGGTTTAACAGACGATCAATTGTAGAAAATAAGACTCTGGGATTACTAGCATTGTTATTTATAATATTAGAAAAATAGCAGCGCCTCTGAAGACGGACAGTGTTATTATATTCTGTTATTTTAGCCTTCAATATCTCATAATGGATAGTTAGATTAGTTTTCCTCCATTTACGCTCAGCTCTACGACATGTTCTTTTTAAATCAGACACTCTTTGGGTCTTCCATGGTATAACAATGCTAGAAGATTTTTTAACTGTCTTTTCAGGTGCAACTATGTCAACAGCAGTTCTTACTTTAGAATTAAAGTTTTCCACTTTACTATTTACATTATCCTCGCTATTATAGCTGGCATTATAAACGGACTGATTGCTTAGAATAGTTGTAAGCTTTAAAGCTGCTGATGAGTCAAAGAAGCGTTTTTTAACAAAATGCTTCTCATGAGCGTTTTCTATCTTTATTTCAATATTAAATAGTAGAAGGAAATGGTCTGATAGACCGATATCAGTGACCTGCTTTATATCAACTTTAAGTCCTTTAGTAATCACTAAGTCTAACGTATGACCTGCTTTTTGTGTAGGCTGATTAACGAGCTGCCTCAAATCAAAAGAGTCCAGGAGGTTCATGAATTCTTTCTTTCACGAGACAAAAGAGAATGGCCACGGAGCGGCCCGCGGGGATATAGAACATGAGATTCTTGCAAGACACGCCCTACTTACAAGCAATATCAGAGCATGAGCAGGAAAAAAAATCAGTAGTGTATAGGCATGCAGCACACACAGATACAGGGGTCTCAATGCATATAAAGCGTATAAAGGACAATACATTATAAATGAAACGTTGATGACTAAAAGATCATATTAGCGCAAACAAAAGGAAATTAATTATCAGGACCAGGTGTAATTGAAAAAATAGCTGGACAAAGCGCATCATTCAATGCACAAAACGTAGATTTACACAATAATGGACCATGCGCTATGAGAATCTGTGGTCCCGCAACAGCTAAAGCAATGACAAGTTTAATTTCAAAGAAAACACATTTTGGTCAGGTGTATATTTATGATCACGGAGAAGCGATCTCAACACAAGAAGCAGAGAGACGAAGTGGAAAAAAGGACAGCGGCTGTACAGGCTTTAAAATGATTGAAGGGCAGCGCAACAGCAGCCCCCCCAACAACGTGAGCAGCATTATACATCCTGCAAGAAAGAGATTTAACCATGCCCAGGGCCGGAAATAAAGGACAATTATTGTTTTTACAACGTCATGCGAGACAAGGCAGTGAGCCATCATTTAAAACAGTTGTTGGATTGCTTTTGGCAAACAAGCATTATGTGCTCCCAGCTTTTAAAACAACAACATGCAACAAGCAGAACAGGTAGCTCGCAAGCAGCAAAAAGACAGCAGATGATCCAATGGCATATCTTTAGCGTGCATTCAGCTGCACCCCCTTCACAATGCGAGCAGCATTATACGTCTGTCGAGAAAGAGATGTAACCACGCACGGGGCCAGAAATAAAGGACAAGTATTGTTTTTACAAAAGTTTTTAAAGTAAAAGTGAAAATAATGCATATGTAACAATTCCCATGAAAATAACAATCTCTTTAAATTGTATATCCGGTAAACCAAACACAGGGATGGGCAAGCGAAGCGAGCAGGGGGCAGAGCCACCTAGTTATTTAATACAATAAACTATAGAAAGGAGAACTTTAATTGTATCCTAATAAAGTCATAGTGCTGTACTGAAAGATTGCCATCTCAAACTGTGATGATGTTCGGTAATCTAGTCTAATTTGGTCTACCTTAAATGGATGCCAGTGCTTATTTCCCAAGTGATGCCTTCAATGATATATAAAGTCTGCACGTTAAACATTATTATAATCTAATCTAAGGGAATATAACTGAATATAATGTAGTCCAGTTTAATAAAATGATAATTGTCTGTATATCTGTGTGTTTGTCTGGTTGCTATGTCTCTATCATTCCAACAGATGGTCTATCACAACCATTTTTAGTAATAAAATGCATTGCATTACAAATCGCTTATTCATATTGGAATTTTTCAGAAGCTATTTAAATAAATAATTTACATAAATAAGTAGACAGATAGATAAATAAATATACATTCACATTTTGGTCTGAACACATACAAGAAAAACTATAAAAAAGTTAAAAATAAAGAAAACATATCACTTGGCAGTCAAAATTGCAGTGAAGCATATGCAGGCATATTGCTGTTTTTATAAATGAGCCCCAGTAGCGTTTCTTGACAAAGTTCTGCTGAATAATTCGTTACCTAAAAGTACTCCCTGGATGTGCAGCGTTATCCACTCAGTTTTGTTTTAATCCTCTTCTTTACACTTACCTTCAGGGCATCCAGAATGCATCCTATAACTGAGCCTACCTTTTTAGTTAGCTTGTTGATTTGGTTGGCCTCCCATGAAATTATGTTACCAGCCCAGCACACCACAGCATAGAAAACTGCAGTTATAGAAGATGTGAAGGATGTGATTTCCTTCTTTAAACGAACAAAGTCTCTTAAGGAAAAAGATCCTGCTCTGCCCTTTCTTATATGGTTCCTTTGGGTTCCAAGACCAGTCCAACCAGTCGTTAATGTGCACACCCAAGTACTTAGAGAAGTAGACCCCCCCTCTATATCCATTCTTTAAACAGAAAATGAACATAGAGGCTCTTTGGTGTGGCAAAAGTCAACAACCAGTTCTTTGGTTTTGCTGATGTTAAGATGCAGACAATTCTTTTTGCACCAAGAAAAAAAACTTTTCCACCTGACCATATATTCTATCTCATCCTCTTTACCAATACACCTCATAAGTGCAGAGTCATCTGAGAATTTCAGCAAGTCCCATGACCTAGTGTTATATTTGTAGTCAGAGGAGTTCAAAGTGAAGGGAAAAGGAGACAGGACTGTTCCTTGTGGTGCTCCAGTGGTACTCACATCCATGTCAGAGACATGGTCCTTGAGCCTCACAAACTGTGGTCTACCGACAAATAGTCCATTATCCATGACGCCATAGGCCCATCTACTCTGAGTTTTCCCCTTAACAGGGGACAAGAGGACGAGTCTCTCAAAGGTCTTCATGATGTGAGACTAAGTGCCATTTGTCTGTAGTCATTAGAAGAAGAAGTGCCTGTCTCTTTTGGAACAGGAACAATGCAGGATGATTTCCACAGCAGCAGCACTTTCTGGAGTCTGAAGGACAGAGTGAACAGGTGGCAGAACACGCCACAATGTTGGTCACCACAGGCCTTAACAACTGGTCTCTCTCCATCTTGTTGTACAGCTTTTCCTGTGTATTGCTTCCTCAGTTGTCTCCTTACTTGGTCTTCAGTTATGGACAGTCCAAACTAATGGTCAGAGGTGGACTTGCCATTGGCTATTCTAGTTGATGTGGTAGGAGTTGTTGATATAGTAGAAATTGTGAGGGGAGACTGGTCATTAGAAGAAGGTGCTATTAGGGGTAAAATCTATTAAAAAATGGTTCAGGACATTAGCTTTGTCCACATCTCCTTCTAGCACCTGAGCCCTGGGTTGCTTGAGTCCAGTAATTATGTTCAGTGCATGCCAGGAACACTGAGACCTTCCATTTGGGGGAATGTACTGCTCCCAGCATTCATGTTCAACCAGTCCATTTATCATCTTACTCTAAGTGCCGGAATAAAAAATGCAAGTTGTTCTAGTTAGGTTGAGTCTCAGCTAGGATGCCTGTCCTTCCCCTTGGGCACTTTAAATATATAAAATGGTTTTAAAAAGAGAGAAAGCGCAGGGAAAAGACATAAAACATTGGACAAAGGAATCTGTGCTCTAAAAAAGTAATGATATGACTGCACTGATTGGGAAGTGTTTAAACAGTGTTATGGTGATGACTTGTTAATTTGTTAATGTTACATGCTCATATGTTGCTTTTGCAGGGATATGAAGATTCCTTTTAAGCAAGGTAAAATTTATCCTAATAACAAAACATGGGTGACCAAATCTGTTAAGTTCATCATGCAGAAAAAGAAAGACATTTTAAAGTACGGAATAACATCTGATCTTAATATAACTACATTGAAACTGAAAACATAAATCCTAAAACATAAATAGAATTATTAATTTGAATTATAGAACAAGATGGCTGCAAATAGCTTTGGCTCAACCTGGTCTGGAATGAAAACTACAACCCTGGAATCTAAAGATCAGCAGTCAGGTTATCTTGAATGGATTCAATACTAAGCTTGCTAATGCTTTTAACTGCTTTTAGAATTGCTTTAATACTTTTGATTGTAGTAAAATGAAATTGACTCATAAACTTTAAGATAATCATCATTTTGATACCTTTCTCTCAGTAAGAGGAAATAAGAGTCATGGACCTGATAACATCTGTGGTCGTTAACTTAAATATTGTGCAAAAATACTGAGTTCTGTATTCCACTATATTTTTATTAAGACTTTACAGGCACAGTATGTACCTAGGAAGGATGCTTTGATAATCCCTGTTCCCAAAACTATTAATAATTTTAGACTGGTTACTCTCCAGTTTTAATTAAAACTTTTGAAAAATTGGTTAGGTCAAAAATCTTAAGGGAAAACCGAGCATGCACTTGATCCTATGTGGTTTATTTGTACGCCACACAGAGGAGTAGGGGATGGCACAGTCACTTTCATAATTTACTTGCTAAACATTTGGTTGGAAATGGGTCCCATGCTAGACTTTTATTTGTTGATTTTTCCCGTGCTTTCAACATACTGTAGTTCATATTTTAACCAGCTAGCCTTTTTAACAAATAGGACGCAATAAGTGAGTCTAAATGAAATTCTGTCTGACCACCACTTTTTAAAATAAGCCTTATTTCAGATATACTGTATACATTATAGAAAAAAATCAAAACAATATTACAGCCTGTAATTATGAGTATTTTATTTTCTTTTATGCTGTATGTATTATGGATAAATATTTTTGTACATATTTTATTAGTATGTATCTTATGGAATTTTTTTTTAATTTTATTAGTATTTTTGGTCACTGAACAATAAGCCCACAGGATTTAATTTTCTTAAAAATCTGGAGTGTTCTCCACTCGACTTTCTTGTATACATAGAGAATATATAATAATTGTATGAATATGTCAGCTTGGGAAACAAAACATGTACTTATTCAAGTTTCAAGTTTATTTGATAGTTCTTTTACCTGATTAAATAAATTTCCAATTACGGTGTTATTTTGTATTTGTACCATGTAGTTTCTTTGCATTGTTCATAAGTTAATAGTTAAAAATGATAATTCAGGCAATGTAGTTAATAAATTGTTACTAAATAAGATGAATAATTAGATATTCCCAAAATTATATACAGGTATTATTCTATCCCTGTCTTTGACTCTTTCATTCTGTTTATATGAAAAATCAGAGCATAAACATGTAATGATTAATTTTCTCCTGCCTTTGTGATATTGTTTGCTTTTTAACTCTCATTTTCAAATAAAAAATTAAATGTAGGTAATAAAAAAAGGAATGTCAATTAATTCACATACAGTACAAAACTGATGAAAGATCAAAATATATATGAAATACAATTTGTGGAACTAAACATAAGGATAAAGAAGTAAATGGGTAGTTTAAATCAGAAATGTACAGTATGTAAATTTCAAAATTGCTAAGAATATGTTTACTGTAATTAAAAATGATCTCTTACCAGAAAAATTATAAAACAATGAGTTCATTAATTGTAATATAATTAATTAAATTAGTTCAAACAACCACCGTAATTACTGATAAAACAAATTTCTTTCATTAACAAAATAATGTGTAACAATGAAAAACAAACTTACCAACTGTTAGTTGTCACATATGTGTGCGTGGGAGGCAGTTAAAGGGCTCAAATGAGGGAAATTCTGTGCTGAACCGGGGCGGGGGAATTTGGGGCTCGGAATTCTGCCTGGCCTCGATGACGTCACTTCTGGTTCCTGGCCTCAATGACGTCACTTCCTCCTTAAGATCTTCGTTTCGGGTCCACTACCTCTCGTCAGACGATCCAACGAGTACTAGAATCGTCTGCTAGGATTGAACAACTGGCTACAAGGTTTCTGCAAGAAGAAGGATGTCGGTTTCATCAACAGTTGGAATCTCTTTTTGGAAAGGCCACGTCTCTTCAAGCGTGATGGCCTGCATCCGAACAGTTTCGGCGTCCGGGTCCTCTCCGAAAACATATCGAAGGTAATTCGTTTTTCTTGACTATCTATCTCTGCTCTTAACCCTTCCGAAATAATACTGTTGTGCCAGGACATGATGAATGTTTAATAGAGTCTTCCGTTAAAGTGCACACCATTAATACTGTAATAAGCAATCTCAATGCACGTAGAAAACCTAGGAAATACGGCATAAACTCCAATAATCTAATTAAAATCACTATTTTAGAGGAACAATGTATTAAAACTATAAAAACAGATCACAGATTAAACAAAAAATACACACAGAGCGGCGCTAATAATAATAATTTAGTTCCTATTCCAAATATCAATAACGCACATAGTACTCAGCTCTGCACCTCCGAAACATTAAATATGGCACTATTGAATGTTAGAGCTTTAACTAACAAAACGATTTTTATCAACGATCTTATTAGTGATAAAAAAATAGATCTTATTGCACTAAATGAAACATGGCTTAGTTCAGATAGCGCGGCAGTTTTAATCGAATCTGCGCCTCCGGATTACAGTTTTACTCGTGCAGACCGCCAGGGAAAAAGGGGGGGCGGATTGGCTAACATTTACTTGAGCCGATTAAAATGTAAAGATATGGTCTCGTCCGATGCGAGAGATGGACGTCTGAAGTGGAGCTCCGCTAGCAGTGGTGCTATTTTTCATATTATTTGCTTATTATTCTGAGATATCCTGTATTTATTCAACCCGAGAGGGACCGCTACAGTATATGTAAACACATATAAACATGGCCAACAAGAAGGGGGGTCCGAAAGAATCGAAGACTAAAGCTACATCCAAGCTGCGATCAGCAAGCCCTAGTTCGAGATACGGCCTCTCAGAGACAGACCTGGATCAGATGGGCGAAAGTACAGACTCCTCGGGACCACGGTCCGCTACATGTCGCCTGCTGAGAGCGAAAAGGGGAGCGAAGGTGCGATCGTGAGTGCAGATGTGGATAGCTCGCCGATTGGAGAGGATTACCTGAAACTGGAAAAGGCCGGGAGGTCCGCGGCTTCAGTTACGCAATCACGCGGGACTGGAGCAGCGGGAACACCGGCTTCAGCAGAGTCTGCTGCTTCATCTACGGTACAAGAAGGCACATTTGAGCTATCTGAACTGAAAGTGTTGCTCGCTGACCTCAGGCAAGATATAAAGAAAAGCGAGAAGGCTAATGAGAAAGCAACGGCAAAGGCACATGAGAGACTGAAACAGGAGATGAAACAGGCCAATGAATGTCTGCGACAGGAAATCCAACAGGCAAATGAAAGGCTTCGTCAAGAGGTACAGCTTGAACTTCGACAGGTGCTGGGTAAAATTGAAGAGCGCATTGAGAAAAACTCGCTAAACTGAGCACGCTTGCTGATCGATTGGAGCATCTTAGTGAGACATTCACGAATCGGATCGAAATAGCCGAACATCTAGCTGCCAGTGCCGAGGAAAGAGCAGTAAATGTCAGTTGAATGTAAAAACTCGGAGAAAAACTTGGAGACAGACTGGCTGCTTTAGAAGATGGGAATAGAAGGTATAATGTCAGAATTGAAGGCTTGCCGGAGAATCGAGAAAGTTTAAACCCGGTGAAATTCGCAACTGAACTTTTTTCTAAAATAATTGGGGGCGACTTTAAAGCAGAATCTGAGATAGCAGCGGCTTACAGCGTCTGATCAAACACCGTCAGACCCGACCAAGATCTTTTATAGTCCGTTTTGAACGATTATCATTTAAGTTAGAGGTGATGGAACTCCTCAGGAAAAAAAGGAAGATATTATATATGAAGATTGCCAATTCGCGTCTTCCCTGACTTCTCTCCAGCAACAGCTATCAAACGCCGCCTTCTATAATATTAAACAGCGGCTACGGCAAGCCAATGTCAAATCGGCCTCCTGTATCCGGCAAAACTGAAAGTGGAATGGCAGGGCATTTCTATGTTTTCGCTAGCAAGGAGGAGGCAGAAAATGAGTTAAGAAAGCTGATCCCGGGACTATTCTGATACATAATTGTGAGTCATGGCGGTAAATGATAAAGCTAGGATTAATAATCTACTGTCTGATCTATTTGTTTTAAAATACGGGTTTTTATCAGCATATATTCTCATATTCTTATATTATTATTACTTACTTATTACTTATCATTACTTAGTATTACTAGGGCTAAATGTTTGTGTTTTATTGTGCTTAATTACGTTTTCCTCCTCTTTTTTTTTTTTTTCTTTTCTAATTATTTCATGTGTACCCTAAATGAGACTGTTCAATATCATACCCTTGGTTTGCTGTTATTGCTATTACTGCATTAAGACTTGTTATGCTTGTTTTGGACACATCTTTAACACCATCACCTGGGTTTATTATCTGGGGATATCATCTTAATGCACTAAAATTGATGAAGATTATATGTATGTATGTATGTATATATATATATATGTATATGTGTATATGTATATATATATATATATATTAAGTGCAAAATTCTTTTCTTTTTTTTTTTTTTCCTCTTTTAAAGACTATATTGGTAACAGATATCTCTATCTTTTAACCTTAAAGCGCCACTGCATGGGGGCTTGATGTGCTTTGGACGTGCTCTGTCTCTGGGTATGTCAGAGGACTGGGACTGCATGAAGTGGGTTTTAGCCTCACCTGGGGAGGCAAAAAGGGAGGGTGGGGGTTAAGGGGAAGAGAAAGAGAGCAGGCTTGATCTATATCTAATCTATCATCTCAATCTTTATAATTATAACTATCAACGTAATAATAAGCTGCATGGCAACAACTCTTGGGGGAATAGGAAATTAAGACCTAAACTATTTCACTTCCAGTTAAGACTATAATATGACACCAAAAACTCAGAATCAGTGTCTCCATGATGGGACAGTTAACTTCGTAAGCTGGAATGTTAAAGGCCTGAATCACGAATTAAAGAGAAAGAAAGTACTTTCTCACCTAACAGGTCTAAATGCTAAAATAGTATTTTTACAGGAAACCCACTTACTAAGTAAGGATCAGTTCCGGCTGCAAAAGACTGGACTGGCCAAATGTTCCATTCTAGTTTTACAAAGAAAACTAGAGGGGTGGGAATTCTCATACATAGAACAGTACCATTTGTAGCATCAGATGTAGTATTGGATCCTGAAGGGAGATATGTGATGGTCATGGGAGACTTATCTAACTGTAAAATGATTTTGATAAATGTTTATGCACCTAATGTTGATGATAAGGAATTTATACAAAATTTATTTGCATCCATTCCCAATCTGAACACTCATAAACTTATAATGGCTGGGGACTTTAATTGTGTTCTAAATCCACTTTTAGATAAGACTTCCTCCACAGGGGAACGCAACTAACACCGCAAAGATAATTACAAAGTTTATAACTGATCACAACTTATCAGATCCCTGGAGGTTTTAAACCCAAATTCAAGAACATATTCTTTCTACTCACCAGTACATCATTGCTACTCAAGGATTGATTACTTCTTTATAGATAATAACTTCTTGCCTAAGATTAAATCTTGTAAATACGATGCTATTGTTATTTCAGACCATGCTCCGATGATCTTGGAGCTGAAATTACTAAGCCCCATACACTCACCCCGCAGATGGCGTCTCAATCCGCTTCTATTAGCTGACGAGAATTGTACTGAATTTATATCCAAACAAATTGAATTCTTTCTAGAGACAAATACATCCCCTGAGATCTCTGCAGGAACACTCTGGGAAACTCTTAAGGCCTTCTTAAGAGGACAGATTATCTCATATCTTTCCCACAGAAATAAATCCGAGACCAAGTAGCAGAGATAAAAGCGAAATTACTAAAATAGATGAAGAACATGCCAGACTACCAAGCGAGACTCTACATAAGAGGAGGCAGGCTCTACATTCAGAATTAAACCTCTTGACAACTAAAGAAACCGAACAACTAATTTACAAATCCAGACATCATTATTATGAACATGGAGAGAAAGCTAATAAGCTTTTAGCAACAAATTCACAAGCAAGAAGTGCATAGCGCAATCTCGTAATTACTAACACGAATGGAGATAAAATCATCGAACACAAAAATATAATGTACACTTTTAGAGACTACTATAAATCCCTATATACTACTGAGTTTAAAGAAGACAATATACAATCTAATGCATTTCTGGATAAATTACAGATACCACAAATTGACGCTATTAGTGTGGAGGAGCTCGATAAACCTCTGTCATTATCAGAATTACTGGATGCTATAAAGTCACTCCAAGGTGGAAAAGCAGCAGGCCCTGATGGCTACCCTGCAGAGTTTTACAAGAAATTCTCCGCTCAGCTAGCTCCCTCCTATTAGCAACATTTACAGAAGCCAGAGATAACCAATCTCTTCCACAAACCTTTCGCCAAGCACTAATCACTGTCTTTCCAAAACAAAATAAGGACTTATTACAATGTGCATCATACAGACCAATTTCACTTCTGAATAACGACGTTAAAATACTCTCTAAAATCATAGCTAGAAGGATGGAGAAAGTGCTCCCTCAATAATATCACAAGACCAAACTGGATTTATTAGGGGCCGACACTTATCTTCAAATCTTCGACGCCTGTTTAATGTAATATACTCACCAACTAAATCAAACACCCCAGAAATATTATTATCATTGGATGCAGAAAAAGCATTCGACATGATTGAATGGAAATACCTTTTACTATTTTGGAGAAGTTTGGGTTTGGCCCAACATTTGTGCATGGATTAAATTACTGTATACTAACCCAGAAGCTTCAGTTTGCATCAATAACATTTGCTCAGACTACTTTAAACTAGAACGTGGCACAAGACAAGGATGCCCTTTGTCACCACTGCTGTTTGCAATTGCCATTGAACCACTGGCAATACATTGTCGAAATACTGATCAGATAAAGGGGATTAGCAGAGAAGGACTGGAACAGAAAATCTCATTATATGCAGATGACATGGTACTGTATATATCGGACCCAGAAAATTCTGTGCCTGCAGTCTTAGCAGCACTCACAGAATTTCAAAAGCTCTCTGGTCTCAGAATTAATCTGAATAAAAGTGTACTCTTTCCGTGAATTCGCAAGCATATAATATTAGATTAGACACCCTTCCTTTTATCATTGCAGAACAGTTTAAATACCTCGGGTAAACATCACAAGTAAACATAAAGCTCTTTATCAAAAAATTTCGTCGTCTGTATGGAAAAAATTAAACAAGACTTGCATAGATGGTCAACCCTTCATCTCACACTAGCTGGAAGAATTAACACTGTTAAGATGAATATTCTTGCTAAGCTCCTTTTTATTTCAAAACATACCAATATACATTAATAAATCGTTCTTTAAGCAATTAGATTCAACAATAACCTCATTTATTTGGAATTCTAAACATCCACGCATCAAAAGAGCGACCCTACAAAGACAAAAGGCAGAAGGCGGCATGGCTCTACCTAACTTCCAGTTTTATTACTGGGCGCAAATATACAGTCGATAAGAACCTGGACACAAATAGAAGAACATACACAGGCATGGACCGCAATAGAAGTAAAATCCTGCAGTACTTCTTTGTATTCCTTGCTTTGTGCTCCAATAAACACACGTTATCGGCAATACACTAATAACCCAATTGTGCTCCACTCACTTAGAATCTGGAACCAATGTAGAAAGCATTTTAAGACGGAGAAGCTTCTTTCTGTGGCACCCCTGCAAAAGAACCACCTCTTTCAACCCTCACAAACATATGCAGTTTTAATATCTGGAAAAATTTGGAATTAACTTGCTTAGAGACCTTTATATAGACAACGTCTTTGCATCCTATGAACAATTACGTTCCAAATTTAACATTCCAGCTACAAATTTCTTTCACTATCTTCAAATCAGGAACTTTGTTAAACAGAACCTTCCAGATTTTCCTCATCTTGCACCCTCATCCACGCTGGAAAAATTATTGCTCAATTTCAAGGAGTTAGACTCCATCTCTACAATATATAAAATCCTTTTACAATCCCTTCCTTTCAAAGATCCAAGAGGACACTGGGAAAATGACCTCTCAATTAATATATCAGAAAAGGAGTGGAAAGTAGCAATGCAGAGAATTCACTCAAGCTCCATATGCAAAGCATACAATTATACAACTCAAAATTATATATCGAGCACATCTGTCTCGACTAAAACTCTCAAAATGTTTCCAGGGCATGATCCAACCTGCGAACGTTGCAACCAAGCCCCAGCCTCACTAGGTCACATGTTCTGGGCCTGCTCCAAATTAACATTATTCTGGACAAAAATTTTTAATTACCTCTCAGACAGTCTTGGACTCACAATCCCTCCTAACCCATTAACAGCTGTGTTTGGGGTTCTTCCAGAGGGTCTTAAAGTGGAGAAAGACAAACAAACTGTGATTGCATTCACTACACTGTTGGCACGCAGACTTATTCTGATAAACTGGAAGAACCCAAACTCTCCTCTTTAAGTCAGTGGGAAACTGATGTGTTATATTATTTAAAATTGGAAAAATCAAATACTCAGTTAGAGGATCTGTGCAGACTTTTTCAAAACATGGCAGGATCTAATCAGTAATATTTTGAAATGATTTTATAAAGCACAGAGAATAAAATGTAAAGATATCAGTTTTGGTAAGTTCAAGTCCTTTGAGTATCTCGCCGTTGTTATTCATGGAGATTCTCAAGTTCTAGTACTATCCGTGTATAGACCTCCTAAATATAACGCATCGCTTTTTGAGGAATTCTCTGACTTAATGTCAATTTTAATTACTAACTATGACACACTCCTAATAGTTGGCGACTTTAATTTTCATATAGATAATCAGTGTGATCTAAAAGTAAAAGAATTTATGAACCTCCTGGATTCTTTTGATTTGAGACAACTCATAAATCAGCCTACACATAAAGCAGGTCATACATTAGACTTAGTGATTACTAAAGGACTGAAAGTTGATATAAAACAGATCATTGATATTGGTCTATCAGACCATTTTCTTCTACTTTTAATATAGAAATAATGATAAAAACACTCATGAGAAGCATATTGTTAAAAACGCTTCTTTGATTGGCAGCAGCTTTAAAACTTACAAACATTTTAAGCAATCAGTCCGTTTATAGTGCCAGCTATAATAGCGAGGATAATGTAAATAGTAAGGTGGAAAGATTTAATTCTAAAGTGAGAGCTGCTGTTGACATAGTTGCACCTGAAAAGACAGTGAAAAAATCTTCTAGCATTGTTATACCATGGAAGACCCAAAGAGTGTCTGATTTAAAGAGAACATGCCGTAGAGCTGAGCGTCAATGGAGGAAGACTAAACTTACTATCCACCATGAAATATTAAAAGTCAAAATAACAGAATACAATAACACTGTCCGTCTTGAGAGACGCTGCTATTTCTCAAGATTATAAATAACAATGCTAGTAATCCCAGAGTCTTATTTTCTACAATTGATCGCCTACTAAACCCAGGTAGCTCAAAGGAATGCCTCCTAAGTGCTTCCAGTGAAACCTGTGAGGCTGTCGCTGTATTTTCAATCAAAAATTAATGATATTAGAAATAACATAGTATATCCCTCCAACACTAAGGATCCTCCTAAACCCCAGCATCCTGTTATAAACAAATTAAACTCTTTCACTAGGATAGATTTACCTGATTTAAAAAATAATCTCTCAATTAAAACCCTCCACCTCGTCCTTGACCCGATACCAACAAGGTTTTTCAAAGAAGTATCAGGCGTGCTAATTGATAATGTTCTTGACATAGTAAATTCGTCACTAGATACTGGGGTCTTCCCAGACTGTCTTAAGACTGCTGTAGTTAAACCCCTACTTAAGAAACATAATCTTGACCCCTCAGCTCTTGAAAATTTTAGACCCATCTCTAACCTGCCTTCTTAAGTAAAGTTCTGGAGAAGGCAGTCATTATGCAGTTAAATGACCACCTAAATAAACATGCTATTCTTGATAAATTTCAGTCGGGTTTTAGAACAAATCACAGCACAGAAACTGCACTCGTTAAAGTAGTAAATGACTTGCGTAAATGCAGACAGAGGCCATTTATCTGTTCTCATCCTCTTAGATCTGAGTGCTGCATTTGACACCATTGATCACAACATTCTTAGAAATCGCCTTAGTCAATGGGTGGGCCTCTCTGGCAGTGTCTTAAATTGGTTTGAATCCTACCTGACAGGGAGAAAATTTTTGTTAGTTGTGGGAATTACAACTCAAGACACATGATATCCAATATGGTGTTCCACAAGGCTCTATCCTGGGTCCGCTGTTATTCTCAATCTACATGCTTCCGTTAGGTCAGATTATCTCAGGGCACAACGTGAGCTACCACAGCTATGCTGATGACACACAGCTGTACTTATCAATAGCACCTGATGACCCTGATTCTATTGATTCACTAACACAATGTCTGACTTGTATCTCAGAATGGATGAATAGTAATTTTCTCAAGTTAAATAAAGAGAAAACTGAAATTTTAGTGATCAGCAATAATGGATACAATGAGGCTATTAGAAATAAACTGGATACATTAGGATTAAAAGTCAAGACGGAGGTAAAAAGCTTAGGGGTGATTGTTGACTGTAATCTGAATTTTAAATCACATATTAATCAGATCATTAGGACAGCATTTTTCACTTAAGAAACATAAGTAAAGTTAGACCTCTTATATCACTGAAAGATGCTGAGAAATTAGTTCACGCGTTTGTTTTCAGTCGACTAGATTACTGTAATGCACTCCTCTCAGGACTACCCAAACAAGATATAAATCGTTTGCAACTAGTGCAGAATGCAGCTGCTAGAATCCTAACTAGGAAAAGAAAATCAACACATTTCTCCAGTTTTAATGTCACTACACTGGTTACCTGTGTCATTCAGAATTGACTTTAAAATTCTGCTTATGGTTTATAAAGCCTTAAATAATCTCGCCCCATCTTATATATCGGAATGTCTGACACCTTATATTCCAAATCGTAACCTCAGATCCTCAAATGAGTGTCTCCTTAGAATTCCAAGAACAAAACTTAAAAGAAGTGGTGAGGCGGCCTTCTGCTGCTATGCACCTAAAATCTGGAATAGCCTGCCAATAGGAATTCGCCAGGCTGATACAGTAGAGCACTTTAAAACACTGCTGAAAACACATTACTTTAACATGGCCTTTTATAACTTCATTTTAATCTTAATTTAACTTAATCCTGATACTCTATATGTTCAATTCATCATAATAACTATTCATGGTGGCTCTAAAATCGGTACTGACCCCTACTCTCTTTCTGTTTCTTTTTCCGGTTTCTTTGTGGTGGTGGCCTGCCCACCTCCACCTACTCAAAGCTTCATGATGCTCCAACAATGATGGACGGATTAAAAGGCAGAAGTCTACGTGACCATCATCATCATCATCAAGCCCTTCCGTGAGAACCCTAAATCCAAAGAGGACTGTTTCATTTATGTTAGGTAGAATGCCCAGAGGGGACTGGGCGGTCTCATGGTCTGGAATCCCTACAGATTTTATTTTTCTCCAGCCGTCTGGAGTTTTTGTTTTTCTGTCCCCTGGCCATTGAACCTTACTCTTATTCGATGTTAATTAATGTTGATTTATTTTGTTTTATAATTGTGTCTTTCATTTTTCTAATCTTTAATATGTAAAGCACTTTGAGCTACTGTTTGTATGAAAATGTGCTATATAAATAAATGTTGTTGTTGTTGTTGTTAACCACCATTTTCTACATTTGCATCAGTTCCGTTTCAACTCCTTAATACAAGTTGCTTTTCTGTGTTGCAAAGATCTACAATATATGGAGTGGCAACTCCAAACCTTTTTGTGGCTCCATGGTGTTCTCTTTTTGACATACTGTTCATATTTAGCCAATCATACATGATAAGTAATTTCACCAATGAATTAAAAACCTTTCATGGAAATTCAGAACTAGCGCAATCATGAAAATTTCACAAACACTATTAAATCACTACAAGTACTGTACTGTAAGCAAAAAAAACAAAAAATGAAAAAGTAACTTTCAAAAAACCATAGCTCAAAACAATTGTGGAACACAATTTGCCTTAAGAAAGTAACAAGTACCTAAATGTCAAAATATGATATTTTGTTTAACAGATAAACCTACTTCATCTATATCTCAGAATCAACTGTCAAGAAAACATATTGAAATGTTGTCAGTCAATCAAAGTGGTGGGGTAAATTCTAGAAAATCCCTAGTTCTGGGTTAAAAAGTTAAACACAAATGTGATGCCTATAAAAATGTCAATCCTACGAGGTAATAACCTTTTATTATACCAGATGTGATGTACGTTAAACTTACTGGCCTATAGTTATACAGCAACCCTTTTTTCATAACACCATAATAATAATAATAATATTTGCCATTTTTCAATCCTTTGAAATTTCCTTAGTGTGCAGTGACTTCCTGAAAATATTTGTCAAATATATTTGCTTATTATCCTCCTTAAGCACTCAAAGATAAATATAATCTCATTCTGGTGATTCATTTTATTTGAGTCTATTTAATCTAAGCAGTACTTTTCCCTCTATAATTTCCAGAGCACTCAGTACCTCCATGTTGGTGACAGTTATGGCAGCACGCACAGACGCAGCGGCTTGGTGATCTTCGTTTCAGTGTTTAGTGTGCATGTGTGTGCTAGTATTACTACTTGTTTTACCTTCATGTTGTCGCGCTGACAACATCTACAGCTGACAGGAACTTCTCAAGTTCGGAGCGTGCAGCAAAGGGAGTGCTTCATCAGAGTTTCTCCACTCCCACGACATTCCGGCAGACATAACGAGGAGTCCCAGCTCTCCGTGGATTATCTTCCCCACGGGCAGGCAATGGAGGTGGCGCAGAGACAGAAAACAAAAGCGAGGCTGCAGGGCCGGCACGTTAGCAAGGTTATGTAGGCAGCCTGTTAAACCACCACTCCCCAGTGTTTTCCTCACCAATGCCAGATCTCTTATCAACAAAATCGATGAACTGAGGCAACAGGTGGCAACAAATAACATCGTAAAAAACAGTTGCGTTCTGTTGATCATGGAATCCTGGCTTCACTCATTGATCCCGGACTCAGCTATCCAGCTAACAGGCTACACTGCACAGCGCCATGACAGGAGCAGTGACTCCGGTAAGAGCAGAGGAGGGGGGCTGTGTGTGTACGTAAATAATAACTGGTATACAAATACAGTAGGCAGTCACTGCTCCCCGAACCTGGAGTATGTGACTGTTAGATGCAGACTCATATATTTCCTTAGAGAGTTTACTGTGGTCTGGATTACCGCTGTTTACATAGCACCAGACGCTAATGCAAACTCGGCTATTGAACTTTTACACTGCCACATTAGCAGTCAGCTGACCAAGCACCCTGATGCTGTGTATACCATTGCTGGGGACTTTAACCATGTGGATTTAAAACCTGTGCTCCCTAAATTCCATCAGCATGTCAAGTGTGCCACCAGAGGAGTTAACACCTTGGATAAAGTCTATACAAACATTAAACAGGGCTACAGGGCTACACCGCTACCTCACCTGGGCCACTCTGACCACACGTCACTGTTTTTTATCCCAGCATACATTCCACTTAGGAAAACTGCTCCAATCAGCATAAGGTCAGTTAAAACTTGGCCAGATGGAGCCTCTCAGCAGCTGCAGGACTGTTTCAGTAGGACCAATTGGGACATCTTTGAACACTCAGACCTTGAAGTATTTAGTGACAGCGTACTGTGCTGTATTAAGAACTGCACACACATTGTTACAGTGGATAAACATATCCGAGTCTACCCCAATCAGAAGCCCTGGGTGACCAGGGAAGTCCAGAAGCTGTTGAAAGAGAGGAACACTGCCTTCAGGTCTGGTAACAAGGGTCTCTACAGCATAGCCCGTGCCAACCTAAAGAAGGGCATCCGAGAGGCCAAGTCAGACAATAAAAGGAAGATCAAGGAAAACTTGGATAGGAACACTAGCAGGCAAGTGTGGATGGGTATCCAGCATATGACCAACTACAGAACCAGTCCCGGAGCTGTGGGAGGTGATTTATCGCTGGCTGAGGAACTGAACCACTACTTTGCCGGGTTTGAAGTGGATCCACCAGAGACAGCCAGACCCCATCCAGATACCAACAACACCACCATCTTTTCAGTGGGGGAGCACCAGGTGAGACACACACTGCGGGCTGTCAACCCACGAAAGGCAGCTGGACCTGACGGCATCTCAAGACACGTGCCGAAAGACTGTGCAGACCAACTGGCTGGGGTCTTCACCAGGATATTCAACCAGTCTCTGTCTCAGTCCACTGTGCCATCCTGCCTGAAATCCTCTGTCATAGTGTCTGTGGCCAAGAAACAGACCATCACCAGTCTTAATGGCTACAGGCCAGTTGCACTGACCCCTGTGGTTATGAAGTGCTTTGAGAAGCTCATCAGGAACCACATCATGTCATTCATGCCTCCCATGCTTGATCTGCACCACTTTACCTACAGTATAAACAGGTCTATGGAGGACGCCATGGGCACTGTAATCCATGCTGTTCTGTCCCATCTGGAGCAGCAGGGGAGCTACGCACGGCTGCTCTTCATAGAGTTCAGCTCTGCCTTTAATACCATCTTAACCCTACAGACTGAATACAGACTTCCTGAATGATCGCACTCAGAGGGTAAGAGTGGGCCCCTATTTCTCCACACCCATCAGCCTCCGCACTGGCTCCCCACAGGGCTGTGTGCTGAGCCCACTGCTCTATACCCTCTAAACTCATGATTGCATTCCTGCCCACTACAGTAACACTATTGTTAAGTTTGCTGATGATACCACGGTAGTAGGGCTCACCTCTGGGGGGGATGAGTGCGCCTACAGGGATGAAGTGGAGTGGCTGACAACGTGATGTAGGAATAACAACTTGCTCCTAAATATAGCCAAGACCAAGCAGCAAATCGTGGACTTCAGGAAGAAGGCAGACAACATCCAGCCACTCATCATCAATGGGGATGGTGTGGAGAGAGTCTCAGACTTCCACTTCTTGGGAGTCACCATTAGGGAGGACTAGACCTGGGGAACACACACTGCTGAGGTAGTGAAGAAGGCCCAAAAGAAACTACTTCCTGAGGGTGCTCAGGAAGAACAACATCCCTGAGAAACTGCTGGTGTCCTTTTACCGCTGCACAGTATAGAGCATCCTGGTCTACTATCTCTGTGCGTGATTCTCCAGCTGCACAGTAGCAGAGAGGAAAGAGCTCCATAAGGTCATTAAGGTCGCCCAGTGGATAGTCGGCTGTCCTCTCCCCTCACCAGAAGAACTACATAGTTCCTGCTGTCTCAGGAACGTCAAGAAAATTCTTCAGGACCCATCACACCCAGGACATGCATTGTTTGAACGCCTGCCTTCAGGCAGACGTCTCAGATCCATAAAGACTAAGACAAATAGACTGAGAAACAGTTTCTATCCTTCAGCCATCACCATGCTGAATGCTGCTAAGTGGTCAATCTGACCGAATGCACCTTAATTCTAAGTTAACATTAGATAAGGGACAAGTGCAATATAATATATGTATGTATGAGTGGAAAACATTGTTCTACTGTTATGGACAATTTTGGATACTTATTTTATCCCCTTATTTTAGTTGTAACTTGAGTAATTGTGTTTTGTTTTTATTTTTATTTTATTTTTTTTGCACTGGAAAATTGCACCTAAAAATTTCGTTGTACAATGTCTCATTGCTACAATGACAATAAAGATTTTGGTTAATTTGATTGATTAATAGTAGTCCCCGTTACCTCTGGGAGGTTATCCACTTTTTCACATGTGCAGACTTGAGAAAAATGCAAGTTTAGAGAATCTGCTATTTAATGGTATATGTATTTTAATTCCCATTACTAGCCCTGATACACTTCACCTCCTCCTTGACTGCTCTTTTACTACTAAAATGTTGAAAGAATCTCTTTGCATCATCTTTTGCCTTAGATGGTTGTCTTTATGATGACATGTGCCCTACAGTTAACATTGAAGTTAATTGTCTTAAACACCTTATACAGTTATTTTTCTCCTTTGCAGCTTCCTTTTCGACTCCTTATTAACCCATTATGAAGTTTTTTTTTTAATTTCCTACTTATTCCAAATTTTGGGATGTACCTGTCCTGCATTGTATGTAAAACATTTTTAAGCCTGTTCCACTGCTCCTCGACTGCCTTCTCACATAAACACTTTTCCCATTTAATCCTTTTAGACTTTGCAGCATCTGTTCAAAATTTGTTCCACCAAAGTTAAAGTTAACAGTGTTAAGTGGATTGGGGATTCAATGTTGGATCAATATGAATTTACATGATTATGAGAAGGTTTGTTCCAGTTTTGTGTGCACTACTGCTGGGATACTCTCCAGATTGCCATTCTCCTCCAATGGAATAAGGAAGTTCAGAGAGCTGATGGATGAACAATTAATATGACAGAACAGAACGTGATTGGAGCCACTGGAGAGCCTGGGATGTCAAGCTCCATCCAGACAACGTTTGCCCCATATTCATCATTCTCTAAAAATGCTTTGTGGTAAATGTTTTGTATGTATGAGCCCATGCACTTACAGTTGCCATCTTACATACATTTGATAGATAAAACCTTTGCTTGGTTTGGACTTGTTTAGCAAAAGTGCAAATCTGTGGCATTGTGTTGTGTGGGGTGAAATTCTGTTGTGTCTTGTTTGTTGGATATGTACACTAAGGAATATTTGCTCAATCACAAATACTGTGAAACCCTAATGCCCCCGCTAAATTTGTTCTGTCACCTTAGGGCAGCGTTAGCAGTTATTTACTTATTTACTGAGTTCCCACACCACATAGTTTGCCTTATATTATAAAAAAGAGAAAGAGAACAAGTATATTTCTGTGTAAACAACACAGAATGTCACTGAAATTATTTCAAATCAATAATGGGGTTATATGCTTAATTAGTAATCAAAGCTAAAGGTAGCAACTGACCTCAGACAAAGGAATGGTTTGTTTGACAGTGACCGGCTTTTCCCAGAACAGTGGCTTTGAAGTAATAATCTAAAACAACTGAAGAGTTCTGATGACTGTTTTTTAAATTTTCTTTTAACTCAGGTGTGACAGTCTTCTTACCGTGACAAATATATTTTAAGTAAAGGATGACACAGAGCAGTCAACAGAGAGAAACGTTTGAAATCAGATCAGGAGCAATATCTGTATGTTTAAAAGAATTTCACACCTATAGTTTAACACAAATATAGATGGACATGTATTTACTAAGGAGTGATCAGATTCCTCACAATTTTTTTTTAAAATACACATCAATAACAACCAGCTCAATTGATCTTGAGGCTGCTTAGTTCAGTATTAGTCATATCTAATTTAAGCACTGCAGAGTACACTCAGGAATCTGTCAAATAGATGCCGCCTTTAACGACAATAAAATGACATGATCATTGAACCCCTGATTGATTTTACATTGGTGAAGCTTGCTTGCCTTTTCTCATTTCTGTCAAAATTTCAGGAAGCTATGAACAAAAAATAAATAAATAAAAAACTGAAATTAAAAGAAAATCATTGCAAATAGTGCTACTACAGTCAGCTAGCTTGGGCTTAATATTGTTTTTTTTTTCAGAGACAGTTGGAAAACACAGACACGTTTGTGGATTAGCAGTTTCCATGGTGATGTATATTGAGGCATGAGTGAATTGAATCCTTCATAAAATGTAATTTATTTTAAGCTTCAAGATATAACCCACTGAATATCAATGTAAAGGATGCACCACATACCCTCAGTTTGCGAAGAATACTAAACCATATAGCATTTAATTTAAATTAAGATAACGCTAGATAGCTGCTTATAAAAAGGGTCCACAGTGAAAGAGATGTGAATCGACACAATGAAAATAAAAAAAAAACAAGATTTGAGAAACGCAGTCCTTAATGTGATGCTGTAAAAAAGAGCATGAGGTTAAAAAAAGTGTTTAAAAATGAAACTTTGTTATACCCTGTTATTTAATACATTACCCCAAATGTATAATTAAAAGATTCCATACAATTCAGCCAAACGTTGATGCTCTCTTCCTACTTTTAGTATTAACAGATTAAAGCTCAGTAGCCTCCTTATTAGGTACAGCTGTTTGGTGCCTAATAGAATCTTCATTGTCTCTGGGACAGCCCAATTGCTTTCAGTCATGGAGCCAACAAGTTGCTGGGAACATTCCCAAGGTGTTTTGGTCCATGTTGGTCCACACATAACATCACACAGTTCCTGTGAATCATGGTTTCCACCTGATCCCGAAGGTGCTCTATCTACTAAACTGAGGTTTTGGACTGTGAAGCCAGTTGAGTAAACTGATGTCACTATCATCATTGTGGAATTGCCTTGAGATGATACATGTGTTGAGAGATGGCACGTAATTCTGATGGAGGTATCAGTCTGGCCAGCTTTCGTTGTTTGCATTGTGGCCATCAAGGGGTGCACCAGCTCCCCAAACCTGACACAGACAGATGCCAGGCACAAGTTTAGCAACACACACGTTTTATTTTGCACTGTAGGAAATCCTTTGCCTTGTTCTCCAGCTGCACAGAACAGTACACAAGCACTAAGTACTGTCATGGCAGCACTTTATCTTCTCTTTCTCTTTCGCTTTCTCTGTGTCTCCTCTTTGCAAGCTATATCTTCTTCCTCCCGACTCTGGCTCCCTGAATGAAGGCAGGCAACTCCTTTTATGCTGCACTTGGGAGTACTCCAGGTGGCTCTTTAGCAAGGTCTAGAAGCACTTCCAGGTATGGTGAAAGCCCCACAAAGTAGGGCTCTGAAGCTCCCCCTGGCAGCACCCACAATACTCAACAGGACTAAGTTACAGAACTCCAGTTTCCAATATGTCCTGTGGGAAATTGTGGTGCTGCACAATACACTTTTAGGACTAATGAGTACCAAGAAGACCCACCCTGTGATTACAGTAGCACAACATGACTGTATCGATCCATAGATTTTTGTCAAATTTTGACCCTGCCATCTGCACATCACAGCATAAACTGAAACTCCTCAAAACAAGTGACTGATCAAGTGTGCACTATTGCCTCATCTTCGTGTTCTTAGTAGACATAATTGATCCTAGCATGATCTCCTACTGCTATATCCATCTTGCTTTAAGAATTAAACTGTTGTGCATTGATAGATGTCTTTCTGCAAGTCTTTGTTGTTAGGTGCTGCTATTTCAGTATTTCAAAGCGGTCTGTTTATCATATCACTTTGTAAGCTCTAGAATCTGCAGTGCAAGAAAATTATAATATTAAAAGTAAAAGTGAGAAGAATCAGAAAAGGCAAAAGTGTAAACGCTGAGTCTGGCACCAACAATCAGACCAATGTCAAAGTTACTTTAATCACACGCTTGGCTGTTTGTAATGTCTCATTGTACATGTCTACATTCTATATCAGGGGTCCTCAATCACAGTCCTGGAGGGCCGCAGTGGCTGCAGGTTTTTGTTCTAACTCAGTTCCTTAATTGGAGAGCAATTCTTGCTAATAATTTAATTTCATGGCTTGTTAGTGCTTTAACTCTGCTATATCAGGTAATTCTCATATCCTAGATTTTCTTCCCCTTTCTAAGGATATCATCCAAATGATTTGAAGGCTAAAATGGATGAGCAATTCTAAGTCCTTCACTTTTTTCTCTTCACTTACCTTCCAAGTATTTAATTAAACTCAATAGCGCATGATAAATACACACAGGTGTAAATGGTAACAAGCTAAATGGAGAAATGCTGGTCTCCTTTGTCATTTACATGTTATGGCTAATTGGGAGCCAGAGGTGGCCTTGGGTGAGTGTCATATGCGGGGCCGAGAACCATAAGTGTAGGCTATATACCGTATCACCACGTTCACGGTCTTGTCCGCCTCTAATGCTGTACACCTTATTATTGTTAAAAAACATCAGAGGCGTCCGTTAGGAACACCCTGCCGAGGACCACTCTTTTCACCCAAAAGCAAGAAACATGATTTCTCACTCTATATTTCGACAAGAAAGAAGAGTCGAGATAAGGCCATTTGGAGACACCTGCATGGCATTAGCGTCGCCTTCTTTGCTGACCCAGTGTAAATCCGAAACTGAAGGGAGTAATTATTACGGTATTTTGAAACCAAAAATGTTGTGCTAAGAGCTTTCTTGGTAATTGGTATAGATGCCGGGAAAGGCTTCTAAAGTAACAAGTCCTTGTTTATGAGTGGTTTCCGAAGAAATCCACCACGTACTGTATTTCAGTCTATAACGGATTTGAATGTCTTGCAGAGGCCCCGCCTATTTGTATGATGAGCTGACGGTGACAAAAGAATAGTCGCCACCCCCAAAGGCCGCCTCTGTTGGGAGCAATTAAAAACCAAGAATAAAGCTGTTTAAGACTAAAATAAGCAATAAGGGTTCAAAATCTTAACGAGCGAGACAACAAAAGTGAAGCAGAAGTGTTACTTAAGCAATAAGTGCTTCATATTAAGCAACTGGGTTGGAGCAAAAACGTGCAGCCACTGCGACCCTCCAGGACCGTGATTGAGGGCTCCTGTTCTATATTGCTGCATCCTAATGACTGGCATTTTGGAAGTGTTAACTTATTGATAATTTAGTTGTATTTGTAAGATTGACTTTTATGTTTATGGGCAGTGTGAATTCTAACTTCAGATTATGAGAATATTATTGACATTTAATAACACCAATTTGTCACAATTTTTTGCATTTGTTTTTCATGGGCACTGCCATTTTATTTATTTGCTTGCAATGGGTGCCTCCATTTTGTGTTTGTAGATTTCATTGGCTCCACCAATTTGTGAATTAGTCACAATGAAGCTGTATGGTTGCTATGAACGTAAAAACATGCCACATGGCCTTTGATATCTGGGTGGTCTGCATTAAGCAGTGTCTGAACGTTAAGCAGTTAAAGGGCAGACTTTGTGAGAGATTAGGCACTTGTGAGAAACAATTATTTAGGAAAAGTGTTCTCATTTTCACATTTTTTGGACTATGTGTCTGGTTTTGCCCATTACCTTTGTTGAACGATCTTACAGTTTTATTGTTTAAACTTCTACTTATGATGAATACAAAAAGTATTACTGTTATGATCTTTGTCAATTAACTGTAATTATGTCAGGCCCGATTTTTGTAATATCCTATTCAAACATAGTTTTGAGAGGCAGGCCATTTGAATTATTGAGCATGTGTACCTAATACCTAATAAAGTGGCAACTGAGTGCATATACAGTACATATATATAGTAAGAGCGTTGCCTTTTGCAGCAGTGGGGGAGGCAAAAAATAGAAAAAAACAACAGTGATGTCAAGGACCGAAATGGTAACAGTGGGAGCCTGCAGATCATTATTCAAATAAGCAAATTCAGTGAGAGCCTTTAAAAAGCTAAAACTGCAGCAGCCACACTGCCACCATTCTACAGTCCTTGTAAGGGACATCAAACTAAAATAAAATAGCATGCACAGCTGTGTCTGGGTGTGGCATTGTGAAGAGAAGACAAAGGAGGTGCACTTGGGTGTAGAGTTGGAGTAAGGTGCAGAGAGGGGAAGGAATAGGAATTTTCTTAAATATGATGACCAATGTTGATATCCTGTAAAAGTATAGAATAAAGACAGTATCCATGGGTTAAAATGAATTGTGTGTGGAAACCTTTCACAGACTATCAATAGCATTGTTATGAACTTTCTCATGGAAGTTGACAGGCTTTTCACAAGATGTGACAAATAGAGTAGCCTTTTGTTCCCAGGATATTCATTGAGAGACCAGCTCAGTGAATGCCAGATAATTTCACAGGACCTAATAATAAAGGTTGATGGGTTCCAGTAATGAATAATTATTATTAAAAAGCATGGTTCTTCTTCTACGAGTCTCAAACAAAGTGACAAGTAGGTACAGGAAAGTCACCACAGACACAAAAATGTTACAATCATCCATCAAAAGGTAAGCTAATACCGATAATTCTTAAAGTGAATGACAATAATGTACAAGGAGTTTTTTCCAGAAAGAACAATGATGCATGAACAACAGGATCTGGCAAAGCCTGGAAAAACTATACTGCCACATCCAGTAAACTCTCTTCAAAAATAAACTATTTTTAGGAAGTGTTCAAGACAGAACTGAATCTTCCTTAGAAACTATGTATTTCCAAAAAAAACAGCTTCTAGGTCCATTTTCAATCGTCATGCAAGAGGAGGCAGAGGTGTGTGGTAGCTGAGGTGAATCAGTATGAAGAAGGATGTGTAAAATGGTCAGTCAGCCAGTCATTGTCCAACCCGCTATATCCTAGCACAGGGTCACGGGGGTCTCCTGGAGCCAATCCCAGCCAACACAGGACGCAAGGCAGGATCAAATCCCGGGCAGGGCGCCAGCCCACCGCAGTATAAAATGGTGATTATCGCAATTCTCTATTAGTGACCCCAGTCTTAAAAACTTATTGACTTTGGCCAGAGTATGTAAACTGAAATTAGATAATAAGTGTCCTTTTAGCATTTGAAATCCAATGTAAAAAAAGAATAAGTGTCTGTGTGTCAGTCTGTGTGTCTGTCCAGTTGCTATATCTCTGTCATTATAATAGATGGCACATCACAAACATTAGCACTGCTTTTACTAATCCCATTCCAAATGGAATATAACTGAGGTATATGCATTACATGGTGCACTGCAAAATTTAGCACTGAGTTCTACATTGATACCCATCTTAGACGGGTACAAGTTATATGCTAACAGAGGATGCAATATAATTATTTAGATGAATGTGAAAAAAATGATACCGGAAAGGATCCATGACAGATATCAAGGTTGGATTATGTAAAATCTCACTAGAGATCACAACATTAACACAGCAGCCTATCTTCTATATAAAAGTATAAGAGCACACAACAAATGAACCTTTTGTAAATTGCCTTCACAAACATAGCACTTTAAGAAAAAAAATGGCTTTGTGGTCTCTGACTGAGTTATAAAAACATTTCAACTTCAAACCACAACAAGAATTCAGGTTATAAGCAGACTGAAATGTACTTTTATTCATTGCCGAGTTGCTGCATGAAGAAAGTGTCCTTGGTTTCTGTAACTGCTTTTCTGCAAATCATTTGTGTTCTTTATTTCTATTTACATGCACTATCTTTATAACTGTCCATATTTTTATCACTTAGAGTCTATATATTGCCTTCAACTTGCATATTCTTTTTTGACCTGTACTGTTCTTTTTTATTCTGTGCTATTCTGTTCTGGGTTCTGGTAAATGTGTCAGTTCTAAAGACACTTTATATTTTCTGTTGTATCATCTGTTGCCATCTCTTTTTATTATCTTTGTGCCTTCTGCATCTCATGATATATTTAATTTTTATAAATCCTTCAATAGTATTAGATCAACTTACTGTTGAACATGCAACACTAAATCCTTGGTGGTGTGAAAGAAATTTATTAAAGTGGTATTCAATGTATGCTGTATGTATGTTTGTATATACATATATATATATATGTATAAATATATATATATATATACATATAGATATATATATAATCCAATGTCTGTCTGTCTGTCTGCTTTTCACAAAAGAACTACTTAACGGATTTAGATTTTTTTCTATAATTTGCTTGAACATTCCAGTTGATTTTCCGACTTCTCTCATTGCGCTAAATATCATATTTCGCTTGCAGGAGTGATTTATTCACGCTAATCTGAAACAGAGGATGAGGGAAGGAGGAAGCATGAAATCAGGAGTGGGGAGCAGGGCAGGGCCCTCTTCACTCACGCATCAGCCTCTGTTCAAATCGCTCTACCTCTAGCCACATTTTAGAGTGGACCTTGCCTCCGCTCAGCTAGTGATACCTGTTTGTTCATTGATTTTTAAAGTTTGTCCTGTTTCACTACTACGTGTGTGGACAGCTACTCTCTCTATATATAAAATCCTAAGCCTAAAAGTGCAACAGTGATGTTTTTATGTCATATTTTTGGTCACGCTTTAAATTGGAGTTATTTTAAAACCTACATATATATGTTTGGTATCATTCTTTTCAGAATTTGTCTATTGATAGATTTTTAGGTTCTTATTCCATTTTTAAATTAAACACTAAAAAATATTAAGAACTCACTGTGGTATAGCAGGTCCAGGGCTTCAAAGAAATATGGCCAGTTTTTTAATCCCAGTTAGCCGTGTCCGTCTCCGTGGGCACAATTGCATGACCGAGTTGATTAGGTAATTGGGGTGAGTCGTACCTGCATGTGTGGGTGCGATCATTCTCAATTGCTCCATTGGCTCCCTGCAGTGTGTGATTAAGGCGCTGCACCCACGGAGACGTATATGTACGGGTTGGCACAAGGGGAGAGGAGGGGGAAAAGAGCCATGATAGAATGGGACAGAAGATGGAGGTTAAAAAAACATGAAAGGCAGTGAAGGGAAGATGATCCAGACATCTGGATGGAGAAGGCAGCACGAGCTGGGGCTCCGTGAGGGAGCGCAGGCTGTGGCGTTCCAGGGGCAGGTTTACCCCACTGAATAACTGAGTAGACTGGGGCGAGCAGGACTGAAGAATTCCCAATGGATCCGAGGGGTGACCGAGTGAGCGCAAAGGAAGACAAGAGGTGAGCCGACCTCGGAGGCAGCCAAGACGGGGTTTCGGCTGAAGGGAGTTCCTGGCTGCTGTGTCATCACAAGAAGGTTTGCATTGTCTCCCAGCACAGGTTTAAAGAGGAGATACCAGGAGATCGGCCATTAACTGAGGAGACCTGGACCGGGCCATAGAAGGACATCAACCCAGCAGCAGGACTGGTATCTGCACTTTTGTGTGGTAAGGAACAGGAGGAGTATTGCCAGATCCACACATATCCTACAACTGGCTACTGGTGTGCAGGTTTCTGATCAAGTTGTTAGAAACAGATTCCATGAGGAAGGCATGAGGGCCCGACATCCTCTAGCAGGACCTGTGTTCAAAGCTCATCACTGCAGAGCTCAATTGACATTCGCCAGAGAATAACACAAATGGCAGCCCCACCATTGGTGACTTGTTCTCTTCACAGATGAGAACACGTTCCCACTGAGCTTGTGTAACAGAAACATGAATGAGTCTGGAGACTTCTGGTGAACATTATTCAGTCTGACCTGATGTGGTCAGATTGTGTAGGCAGTTCCTGGAGGACAAAGGCATTAATGCTGTTTACTAACCCACACATTCCCTAGACTTGAATACAACTGATAATCTCTGGGATGTTATGTATCAGTGCATCCGATGCTGACAACTACTGCTACAGGCTGTCCAGGATGTCATTGATGTCCTGATCTATGTCTGGGAGGAAATCTTTGAGGACACCATCAGCCATCTCATCAGGAACATCAGGAGCAGACATTGTTACGAGTGCATATAGGCATGTGAGAGCCATACACACTACTGAGTCACATTATGAGTTGCCATGGTGAAATTCACAAAAGTTGGATCAGTCTGCAATTTCAGTTTTTCACTTTTGTTTTCAGTGTGATGTTTAATCCAGCCCTCAACAGGTTGGTGATTATTGTTTCCATTGACCATTTTAAAATTATTTTGTTCTCAAGGAGTTACACAGTATTACTCAGTAAATGTTTTCCACTTGAATATTCGATTCATTGAGATCTGATATGTGATTTAAGTGTTCCCTTTATTTTTTGAGCAGCATATATATTGTGGTCACCAAGTGAAGAAGGGGCAACAAAAAACATGGCCATTACTGTTTACTAATAAAGTCCAAACAAAAACAATGCTCAATAATGTGAAAAAGATAAACAAAGGTAAATGCCATGTAGCCAGGTGACCTCTAATCATTTCATCTGTGCCGATGGGCCCTCAGACTTGAAGCTCCTCTCTTTGGGTCGTCTCCACAAACAACGAGACTAAAAGGGATGGGATTAGTTATCCTCACTGGGCAGTTTCTCAAGACTATGGAGAAAGAATATAACAAGATTTTTAATGGCAGTGCCCCTTCTTGGCCCATGGTGGTATCACATACCTAGGAAGAGCTTGGATGGTTATCCTCAGACGTGCATGTGTAACAATATATATTAGTTTGTACTAAAAGGTTACATGGTGTTTAGTGCATTTTCAAATGAAAGTGTTCATTTTTACAAGCTGAACGGTATATGTCATGTTTCTCAAATTACGATTTCAGTATAGCATGAGATTTTTGATCATTCGAAAGGTTATTCTATAAATTAGAATATGCTATTTATATGATTTTACAGTGCAGCTCTTTAAATGTAACTTTTTCTACTGAAATGTCAATAAAATGCCTTTGGACGGGCATTCCATTACAATTTAGGAATGTGACTCACCTTAACATCTGGAACCACTGGTTGTCTCAAATAAATTACATCAATTCCATCCACTTCTTTTATTCAGTTTATAAATGATTAGCATTTGGGGTTAGTCGGAGATGAATTGGCTCAAGCAAAACATCCCACAGATGTAACATTTTCCTAATCTTCAAACATGACTTCAACAATGTTTGTTCACTAACAACAAAAGTGAGTATTATTCTAAATTTTATCTGAAATATCTTTTTGTAAATAGTATGAAAATTCTTTTGTTTGTCTTTATTTATTACACTTTTGTATGTTGTCCTTGTCAAACTGTGCTTTCTGTTATAAGATACTATTTTCATGTATCCTATTGCAAATCTTTTTTTTTTTTAACAACTTTGATTTGTGCTGCCATAACATAACATAAATATTATGTTCTTATGTTAAGAAAGACACCGGTTTTCTTTTACTCTCTTAAAAAATCAGTAGATCCCTTATTTCTATGAACATCTCTCTTTTAATTTCTTTTATGTCATTTGACTTTTTTGCCTTTGCATCTCCTGGTTTCTTTTTGTGAGACAAACAAAGCATGAGCAGGTCATAAAAGAACATGTATTTGTCATATAGGTAATAATAATAGTAGTAATAATAGTAATCGATAAACTTACCATTGCTCAATTAGTATGAAACATTGTTTAGCTCAACAGGCTAAAATGGAACAGAGTCAAGCTAAAAAATATTATTAGGTTTCTGCTTCAATGAATCACATTTTTTGAGAAAGTCCACTGCTTAGATCTTAGTGACAAAAAGTCCCTTTAATTTTCATATTGTCTTGATGAACTCTCGATGATCTCTAATGCACTAATAGCTTTGTTTGAGGTTAACAACCAATGGACACTATTGGTTAATGAACAATCCATTGTGATCATTTACACTAAGCTGTTAGTATATTGTATTTTTTTGCTCAACTGGTAAAATACCAGATAATGTATTATAACACAACAGGAAAAGGACATCCTATTTCACATAAAATTAGTGAAAACTAAATTCACCTGACAAAGGAGATTTCACACTAGAATCCAGTATTTATTTATGTCAGTCTCAATTAATAAAGCTTACTAGACCTCTTCTATATTTCAATGTCTTTGAGTGATTAGTCAGTCAGTCATTATCCAACCCGCTATATCCTAACACAGGGTCACGGGTCAGCCAGCACAGGGCGCAAGGCAGGAACAAATCCCGGGCAGGGCGCCAGCCCACCGCAGGGCACACACACAACAACACACCAACACTAATTACAATTTAGGATCGCCAATGCACCTAACCTGCATGTCTTTGGACTGTGAGAGGAAACCCACGCAGACACGGGGAGAACATGAAGACTCCACACAGGGAGGACCCAGGAAGCGAACCCTGATCTTTGAGTGATTATGTTATATTAATTCATTGTCTGTTTCCTTCTCTAGTTAGGTAGAGGAAAGGATATCTAATCTGATTTGAATAAGATGTAGTAGCATTTATCTTACTAACTTGCAGTTTTCTTGTTTCAGTCCAAGCCTTACAATCAATTAAATATGCTAAAAGCATCAAGTCCAATAATTGGAATTGTTTAACCTTTTATTAAGCTATGTGGTCCTCTGAGGAAATGACAGGCTGATACACAGACAAAGGTTTCTGGCACTAACCCATCTGTCCCCATTTATATAATGGTTTTAAAAAGTGCAATGTGATTCAAAAGAAACAAAATGCTACCACCATAACAACAACATCAACATTTATTTTTTATAGCACATTTTCATACAAATAATGTAACTCAAAGTACTTTACATGATGAAGAAAGAGAAAAAAGAATTAAAATCAGAGAACAGGGGGTCTACTTAATTCTGCCATCTGGACAAGTGCCCAAGACAGGCCATCCTACTTGTAAAATGCAATGCTAGACAAGTTTAAAAACTGATAAATGTGTAATAACAACAACATAAGCTAACAATAATATAATAGCAAAGTGGATATTGCTATGACCTTGCAGGTCCAAGTACCAGGGTTTTTAATTCTAGACAGGTCACATGAGGTTGGTTGGCATGTTTTTCCTATGAGTTTTCTCAGTGTACCATAGTTTGCTCTTATTTCTCCAAGACAAATATTTATTGGCAACCCTAAATTGACACTGAACAGACGTATATGAGTGGTTTGGTTTTTAGAGCTGAAACTGTAATGGAAATATTCCGCCAACAAATTATAAAGAACTACACTCATTTATGTATTTATCTGACACTTGAAGGTCAAATTCTGCACGCACTTAGTTAGCCTTATGCAAATAAGAAAAGCAAACAGCTAATGATTTGCCCTTTCACTTCAGTGTCTTAATGACAGTGTTTAAGAGCAATAGCTCCCTTTTCTGATGTTGTTCTTCTTTGAACAGACATCCTTGATTACTGTTCTCACTACTAACAAAATATTGCACAATTGCCTTTGAATCAACTGTCCCCAGTGTTGAACTTTTGAAAGGAGGCCTTGTATTTTACTGTCACAACTCTTGCTAGTCTGAACCAATTTGTCATTTAATGGATACTCTAAAATTTCGTACACAAAAAATCAATAGAAGAGAATAATAAGACACATTCAATTAACTTTAAAAAATTGATTGTATACTGTAATTAAAAAGACAATTAGATTATATGTCTAATTTTTGCATTTTATTTATGACAAAATAAAACCTTTCCTGTTTCCTTTTTATACTGTGCAAATAAACCCTAAATATCAAAATAGTACATAGACTTAATTAAGTAAAAGTAAAAATTACAACATAAAATTCTGAAACCTTTTAAATGAAGTTCAGGAACACAGGAGCCTAGAGCCTGCTGTGGAGGCAGGAAACAACTGTGGACCATCATAGAGCCCACTCCCGCACATGCCACCGCTCACACGGGGTCAACTTGGAATTGCATGCATGTCGTTGGGGGTGTGGGAGAAAAATCACATTACCCAGAGGAAATGGTATATAAACAAGGAAAAATGAATGAATATCACACCGATGTCATGGGATTCAAATTTTGGAGACTGAATCCATGAGGTAGAGGCGCATAGAAACATTTTAGACAAATTTAAATGAGAAAGATGCACTCGATATATAATTTTGAGTTGAATAATTCTATGCTTTGCACATAAGGAGCTTGAGTGAATTCTGTGCATTTGACTGGAATATTCTAATAGAGTATACTAGGCTCTGCAATATTCTATACCTGAAAAATAAAATTTAGATGGAGGGTCATTATTTCCTTTTTTTTTTGTTGATTGTTAAATATATATTTGTAATTCTAATTACGGGAGTAAAATCTTATCTTTATGACAACAAAGTATGTAGACAATGAAAGCCCGGTTACGAGAGAACAGCAGCTTATAAAGATGTAGGTTAGGTCGGCTGGAGTTTTTAAATTGGCCCGTGTGTGTGTGTGTGTGTGTGTGTGTGTGTGTGTGTGATCACCCTGTGATGAACAGCCACCCCAATACTTTCTGGGATATGCTCCAGCTTCCTCTTAACCCCTGTGGTGTGAAATTTTGCATACAAGTTCATAAATATTTTGTATGTCTTTGTATGTATTTGTAACTTAGACAAAGCAATGCAATATTAATGTTACATTATAGATAATAACAACAATGGTTTGATGGTTTAAGAACCCCTTCCCCCCTTTTATAACTGAGTCTCTTTGTAATTTTACGACAGGGTTGGGGGAGGTGCCTCAAACAAGTTTGGTAAATGTTTCTCTGCTGAAGTCTCTCAGTCAACCCCCGCAGGAAAGCCTGGCTGCCTAACTGCCAACCTTTACCTTAACATATGGTTTGGAGGGCAGGTGTGAAGGTGTTCTATCCTATCCCCCCATTGGTCTGAAGTATGGCTGTTTAGAACTGGCTTGTTTTAAAAGCCTTTAAGTACCACAATACCCTATTGGCTCAACAACAACAACAACAACATTTATTTATATAGCACATTTTCATACAAACAGTAGCTCAAAGTGCTTTACATATTAAAGAATAGAAAAATGAAAGACACAATTATAAAACAAAATAAATCAACATTAATTAACATCGAATAAGAGTAAGGTTCAATGGCCAGGGGGGACAGAAAAAAAAAAACTCCAGACGGCTGGAGAAAAATAAAATCTGTAGGGATTCCAGACCATGAGACCGCCCAGTCCCCTCTGGGCATTCTACCTAACATAAATGAAACAGTCCTCTTTGGATTTAGGATTCTCACGGAAGGGCTTGATGGTGATGATGGTCACGTAGACTTCTGCCTTTTAATCCGTCCATCATTGTTAGAGCATCATGAAGCTTTGAGAAACCGGAAAAAGAAACAGAAAAGAGAGTAGGGGTCAGTACCGATTTTAGAGCCACCATGAATAGTTATTTTGAGGAGATTGAACATATAGAGTATCAGGATTAATTTAAATTACGATTAAAGTGAAGTTATAAAAAGGCCATGTTAAAGTAATGTATTTTCAGCAGTGTTTTAAAGTGCTCTACTGTATCAGCCTGGACAGAAAGCCTATAAATTTTGCTTGCTTTACCTCACCTTCTCTCTCTCTTACCAAACTGATGAAGGAGCATCTCACACCATGAACTGAAAAGGACAACACAATGGAGAGCACAGCTTGGCAGCCATATTGAGACATGCATGCGGCCTGTTCTGAAGAAAGCTGACCACAAAATGATGCCTTAACTTAGAGAAATTTTAAGTAACTCACAAATCTGTGTACCGCCTGAAACTACACAACACCATTTATCAGGTTGTATGGTTGCCAATATTCAAATCTATCTATCTATCTATCTATCTATCTATCTATCTATCTATCTATCTATCTATCTATCTATCTATCTATCTATCTATCTATCTATCTCGCTGTGTGTATAGTACCAAACATTTTTGCTAAATCAAATGATATTCTTTTTACATTTTCCAGTGGAGGGGAAAAATAGGATTTCACATACAGCTATTTTTTGTAAAGTTTTCCAGATCGCTTGAGTAGTTTGGTTTATTTCTGGTGACAAAAAGTTAATTTGCATTGCGACCACCCTTTTTTGATACTGTATTGTAGAGTTTTAGAATTCTTCATCCATTTGTCTAACATTACAGAAAGATAAGGACTGGAGATAACAGTAATTTAACTGCTAAAGATGTGTGCAGTTTTAAAGGTGGCTTTGAGTGTGTTTGTCTTCAATAGCCTGGCAAATCTATTGCACAACCTAACCCACATGAGGAGACTTTTCTTCTTGTGTTGACAGGAGGTTATTGAATATGCTAATTACTTAGGTTTAATTGGCTTCTTGGCAATGTCGCTTAATAATCATGTGGTTGTGGTTAGTGTTAGATGACTTCCCAGCTTAATTAAAATGTGAAAATAAAAACTAAGGTTTATTTTGGATTTATATAATTGGGTGAAAATTATGCAATACATGAGTACACAAGGAACATATTTAATTATTGCTCAAGTTCAGTAATTTGGTTTAACAAAACTGTTCTAACACATTCACCCAGTCTTCTTTTGTCTTTAGTTAAATGTTCCCAACTTTTTCTGAAAAATAAAACTTAATTCAGATGATTTCAGAAATCTTTATTTGCAATTGAGTAAGCAAAATCTTAACTCATAGTTCCAAAACTAAATCAAGGTTACCATCATTTTGTACACTTTATGAAAATTGTAGCCACGTTAACTTTCTTTTTTCTCAGGAAAAAAACCTGGATCAGAAGGCAGTTTACAACCTAATTATCCATGTATCATTTTGCTGTTATCTTCCTCAAACTGGGGAGGATGCTTACAAACAGGAACAAAGTAGCTGAACTGAGGGCTGGGCCATGCCTGAGCTGTTTCATTGATAAATGCTCCATCCCCTCAATGGTCCAGGAGGCATGTTTCTTGGAGACAAACTTAACTTCTGTTCCTTTAAATATACCTTTCATGTGTCTGATAAAACAGTGCTCCATTTTAGGATTTAAAGTACTTCTGGAGTGATGCCAGAAGGATCATGTGGTGGGTGCAGCAACACGCTCTATCAGCGCATGCTCCTAAACTGGAGTGATCTCATGAATTCAAACACCAGCATTTTATCCTAAGACACTTCATGGGATTCTATTTACTTGTATAAAACCTTTTTATGTAGATCTGACAAGCAGATTCTATCCAGTATTCCTGAAGCACCTTAGCATCTCATATCTTTAGCTGTAACTACATCCTGAAGAAGAACCACAAAGAATGATACTGTAGCAGTCCTCTGTAGCAAGCTGCTAATGATACAAATAGCAGAGTAGAAAAATACTTGTATCATGAAATTAAAAGCCTGTTACATCCATCAGTACATTTAAGGGTTTAAGTTATCATGGATATAATTTACACAGCAGAACTAAAACTTCAAAAGAATGTGTGAGAGCCCGTAAAACACTAGATGGCCTTTAGTGAATTGGTAAGTGGAAGTCAGTGACAAGGGAGGTTAGGGGAAGATATCAGGCAGATGAACAGCGTCACAAGAAGCTTTAATTGTAAAAATTAAAAAAAAATGACTGATCAGATGGCATAGAATGTGTTGCTGAGTTTACTGAATTTAGACAAAGACAAAGGGCCTCATGCATAACGCCGTGTGTAGAATTCACAATAAAACATGACGTACAGACAAAAGCGGAAATATGCGTACGCACAAAAAAATCCAGATGCATAAATCTGTGCAGCTTCCACGTACTTCCACTCCATAAATCCTGGTCAGCATGAAAAGTAACGCTTATGCACGCACCTGCTCCCCACCCAAACTCCTCCCAGAATTACGCCCCTTTGAATATGCAAATCAATATAAATAACCCCTTATGTTTTGTGTTCTGTGAAAAAACAATGGCAAAAGAATGGGGGAAAAAGAAGAATTTCAGCGAATACCAAGTAATGGCAAGGAAAAGCATACTATTTGTTGGTTTAAGCAGTAATATAACCAACAAAAGGAAGTTGATTGAGTAACAAAGTGACAGAGAAACTCGAAAGTTCCAGTTCAGAAAGTCGCAAAGTGTCCAAAATAAATAAGAAGTGGTGAAATATCAAAGTCGCCATGAAAAGGCAAGTTGTAGCCCACTGTCTAAGTGTCATATGGAAGCATATTAGGGTACAGAAAAAAGAAAAAACAAAATAGGGACATAGTTGAAAAAAATGTCCAAATGTCAACTTTAATCTCAAAATTTCCACTTTAATCACGTAGTTTATTTTGTCATTAAAGTAGAATGTCATAAACTTCATCTTAAAATCATTTAATTTACTAGTTTCTCAGATCCCATCGTAACTAAAGTAGCACGTTAAATGCTTCATATTCTATGTGTTCTTTTTATGTGTGTGAATCACTACGTTCTTCTTAAAAGGGCTTTCTCTTCTGCCAAAAGGACACAGAATTCATTACATTCATGATATTATACATGACATTGTTTCTGAAGCGCGAGGTCCCTACAGGAAAGACTCCGAAACGTTTGCCGTAGGGCTGAAGTTCAAATTGACTGTGCGCATGGCTGAGACAGTGTGTGCTAGATACATATCCCAATAATCCTCCTTCCAATCAGCTGCTGTAGAGCTGTGATTCTACAAGCAGATACAGTGGGTTAAATACTCTGAGTGGTGCACTGACAGTGAAAAACGCTAAAGCAGCTATAATATTTGGAATAGTTTGGTCATTCGGTGCACCATTATATGGTTACGGGTTGATTACAATCAGATGCCTTAAACTAATAAATGATATTATCATAGAGGGGACTGGGCAGTCTAATAGTCTGGAATCCCTACAGATTTTATTTTTTTCTCCAACTGTCTGGAGTTTTTTTTTGTTTTTTCTGTCCACCCTGGCCATTGGACCTTACTCTTATTCTATGTTAATTAATGTTGACTTATTTTATTTTCTTATTGTGTCTTTTATTTTTCTATTCTTTATTATGTAAAGCACTTTGAGCTACTGTTTGTATGAAAATGTGCTATATAAATAAATAAATGAATGTTGTTGTTGTTGTTGATATGCAGTTAATTTAAATGTATTTGATAAAGCTGCATCAGGGATGTCAATCTAAAAAATGAAGGGAAACCACACAGGAACAGTAACATTGCTTTGACGCTGGGTACCGCCAGTTTGCAAAACCGTATAGAGAATGTGCGTGCGGAAGTGATTGAGCTGGCATGAAAATGTGCATGGCTTTACAACAAGTTTAGTTTTTATACATTGCAACGTGAGCGTAGAAACAGGCATACGCAACATTTTTGTGTGTATGCATCGTTTATACATGAGGCCGAAGGAGATCTGCTACCAGCCCCAAAATAAAACGGATTGGCTTAGTTGCTTCTGAACAACTGCTTTCCTGACTAGAGCTTTAGCAGTGTTGGACTGAGCTTAAATAACTTTATGACATATGAGAAAAGGGAGAAACAGAAATGCAGTTAGCAGAACCCTTTGAGTTCTCTAAGAATAAAGTACAGATTCAGGAAGGAAAAGGTAGATGACGGTATCATATTTTGCCTTGTGAGGCAAATAAACTCTTTAAGATATAATATATACTAACAAGTGAGGAAAAATTATAGTACAGCATGTAGAGGGGATGAAGACAAACCCAGCAGAACGAGTGAACATAAACAGTCATTAGTGTTGCTCTGTGGGTGTAGTGCTGGAAACAGTATTGTATGCAACTGAGAAAAATTTGCACACACATACACTTTTAGTCTGAGAATCAAAATAAAAGCAACCCACTTTAGACATATCATTAAATGGTGCTATTTACACTTTAGCGACTTAAAACTCACAATTTCTGCTTTTGGAAATGTCATAATTGTATTTTCTGTGAACAAAGAAAGATCAACAGCAAGCCAAGCCTTCATCTCTGCGTCTGGAGCCCTGATGGAGTTGTTCAGCCTGTAGAGATCTTGGACCATGAATGATAATAATCACTGAATCATGCTGATTAACTTGACTCCCAAAACTGAAGCAAACACTGAGGGGTCAATAAAAAACTCTTTGCTCTCATTATAAACTCGGGACAGTTTTAGTATTCAGTGTTTAATGAGTACATTAACAAAACTATCACTAAACAAAAGAGGAAATCAAAAAATAGAATTAAAAATTAAAGGATCATAATGTAAACAACGAGATGTAATAGCATTTATGTTAAAAAAAGTGCCATGTTAATAAGACAAATGAAATTAAGGTCCATTTTGTGTACATATTCATGACCAGGAGTTGACTGTGAAAGCCAAAGTATTTCATGCAGGAAGAAACCTAAAGCCACTTCTCTCCAACTCAGGAGGTAAGAAAAAAATATATATTTTCTGCAGCGCATGATGCTTAAACTGAGCAACTTTTGAAGTAACGTCATTAAGGCACTGACGGCCTTCTTACAAATGTGAGAAGAGTACACTTGGCTTTATCCAAAAGAAACTGACCAGCAGTTTTTGGATCCAATATAAAAGACCTGAAGAATGACCCCCACTCACAGGTTTGTGGCAAAGCAATCAAAAATATATACACACACATAAACATATTCAATGTTAAAAATATTAATGTCATAAAATAACCATACAGTTCTCTTAACATTAACCTAACTTTACACTTTCTGTTCTTACTGTCTTCCATATTCATTCATTTTATACTTTGCACAATAAATGACATTTCCACAGCCTAAAACACACATTCAATTACAGGCAACTCATCTGCGATAATCTATTGCTAATCGTACTACGCTATTGCATCATTTCACTGCACAGGGTACACCAGTGCCTATCACTTTAACCCAATACAATTAAAGTAACAGTAATGTAGTATTTGTATTTTTAGTTACTTTTGGTAATTTATACTAAGAAAACTAAATAATACATACTAAAGAGTTAACATGACACTGAATGAACAACACAAAATGTGCTAATGAACAAACATAACACCATTCATTATTGCATGCGTTTAACATTAAAGAGCACATTTAGCAATTTTTGCATTATTATACTATTAATATAGCATTTCAAAATGTGATGAAACTATCAAAATCTTTTCCGAAATATAATACTATGGACATTTTTATGCTATTTAATTACAACATTAACTCTTCACATACCTGGAAAAGGAAGAATAATAACAGAAACTCTGACCCATAGCTCTTTCAACAGAAGCTTCATCAAGGATTTCGGCTACTCCTTGTTGCCAAGCGTAAGTAATCAATCAAGTAGATGTTGCTGCTGTGGCCAAACCAATACAGAAACAAACAACTGATCAATTGTATAAGGTACAATATTCTTGAACTGAAAAGGTTCCTTCTTCCATGTACATTTAAGCAAGTTAATCACAGAGCAGAGCATGAACATACGGAATTAAAAAAAATGTTTGTTGGGGCTGAACAAAATATATCTCTCACAGGTTAACACATGAGTGTTTTCCTTGTATTTTGGTTTATTTCATATATGTCTGCTTCGTCTTTAAAAAAAGGTCTCATAAAACTTAAAAAGAAAGTGACTGGAGTCATTTCTTGTGATGTGTAGACATTATTTTCAGCTGTGAGAAGTGGAGTGTGCTGTTACGATTGATGCTTTACAAATTATGACGGCAGTCATGTCAAATACAAGACAGAGACGACATTGGATACCTGGAGTGTACATGTGTTCAGCTTATCTGCAGCAATCGGGGAAATAGTAATTGCAATGGGCTTTCATTATCCTCTAGAAGGACACATTGGCACAAATGTGCATGCATAATATTGTGCTCAAACCTAAGCCTGCTAACTTTCTGCATGTTCTCTCTTTGTCCATGAGGAGTATTCCTGAGTATGTTGGTTTTCTCTAATTTCCTAATGATGCATGTGTTAAGTAATAGGAATACTAGTCCCAAAAATGATATTTTTTATATGATACATGATGTGTATTTTTAGTGAAATAAATTTTAATCTCATGTTTTCATTGAGTTCAGAGATACAAAATACTGTATATACAGTACTTCTGTATAAGTCGGGTCTTGAAACCTGAAAAATCAATCATAAAATCAGACTACGACTGGTACGCCCATTCAAAGATGCAACACTAAATTTTTTTTTTACATCTTCCTGCTTCCTCCAATCTCACATCAGTTTTTCAGACGCATCAAATTTTGGTGCAGCAGCGCAGTTAATAATTTCTTTCACCACTTCAATGGCTTTGAATTTAAAAAAGCTTCATCTTTTCTTCTGATCGAGTGCTCCATCATAGATAAGGGATGCTCTTATGATAAAGGTGTATGAGGGTGTGACATACTAAAAACACAAATCAGTGCAAACGTTGCTTCAGAATAGTTTGGATATTACCGTGTGGTCATGTAGGCACAATACATAGAAAAAAAAGGCAGTGTGCTCAGTGGTTACTCTCTCAGGTGGGCGCTAGCATATCATAATCTCTTGGACCAATAGCGTGAGTTTTCTACAGTCTACTTATGCGACCGACATTACAAAATACTGGAAATTATATGGTAAAATTAAGTCCCGACTTATCCGTGGGGGAACTTAAGCACGAGTATATACGGTAAGCATCATGATATCATATAATACAAACCAATGCTGACCAGTTATATACAGCAACAAACAATGTGAGTTATCCAATTGTTTGTTCACAGCATGCATTTTTGCTAACATGTTGTTAAACAATATAAGTGCACATCATAATACAAACGCACTGGGTAAATAACATTAGAAAAAAAATCATTTTTGCATGGAGTATTTACTAAACTGGCCCAGTGTGAATGAATGTTGTTGCATTCTTGAGCATACCCTGCAGCTGAGTGGTGCCCCATTGGGCTTAGCTTGATGCCATAGGGCCAGGCTTCAGTCCTGTGCTGAAATAAAGAAAATTGATAGATGGATTTTATAAGCAGGATGAAGTTCTCTTATTTGACCTTTCTAGTAATAATGACACCATGGAGTTAGCAAAGTACAAAATATACAGGAAAAGACAACAACACACTGGGTTGCCTACATGGGTACAAGTCATGCTGACCCCTTTTCTTCTCATAGTCATGATGACAGGTGTCAACAGTACCAATTCATGCTGTCTTTTTTCTCTTATGGCTTTGCTGGACTGTATCCTTTTCCATTGCAACTCCTTCCTGAATGCTTATTGACCATCTCCTGTCAGAATGTATGGCTTAAAATAGGTAACATAAATAAGTAAGAAACCCTTTTACAAAATATTGGCCAAGTCTCTAAGCACCATTGGGCAAAATGTTCTGTTTTGTACCACAGAGCTAGATAACATCTGCAGTCTGACATACTGTACTTCTAATTTATTTAATCAAAAATATGTTCCAGTGTTTGTAAAACATCTACTTTTAGTCAGCCTGCAACGCCTGGTACAGCTGAACTAAGAATGACATCAACAACAGTTTTTAGTGAATTTAAACAACTATGCCATCCCCCATAACTCATGCCTGCCAGTCCTTGAATCAGTCTGTCATTCTGTTATGGTTATGACTTTTTCATAAGGAGAATAAAATTGTGTACGATTATACACTTAAAGTATACTCATCTGAAGGAAATGTTAAATCCAGGAACATATCAGATTCATCATTTAACAAAGGCAAGTTTTCAATGTAGCAAGAACATCGAAATATGCAGGGAAAAAAATTGTGCAGACAGATGCAGAACTCCACACTCGCACTCTAATTTAGTGCCAAATTTGTTTAACATCAATTCAGCTTATTCTCACAAAATTCACACCCATCCAGTGCAAATTTTAAAAACTTGCTTTTTGTTTGTCTAAAGCATTTACATAAAATAATTTTTAAAAAATCCCCAGCACTGGTTCTTGAGGTATATGAGCACATGATCTTCTTATAATAAATCATTGTTTTTGTGTAAGCTAATTCTGTACACTTGTGCAAATTGTACCCTGAATAGTTGAAAGAGTTTAATATTCAAATAGAAAATATTACTAATTAGTAAACTTGTTCAGTTTTTCCTCCTCATTTGCTTGTTCATCATTTTGAAACTACTTCATTAAAGTACCTCATATAGTTAGATTTCCTCTCGTCTTCATTTAAAGAAGAAGGAACAAAAACTTCTCTTTACATGTTTGTTTGTACATTTAGTGTATTCGTTTGATGCCATAAGAAACGTAGCAATTGCAGAGATCATAAATCTGGAAAATAAAAAGTGTAAATCACTGACAGGGTCGCACATTGCTCCATTATTATTCAGCAGATCTACTGCAGCTGTCACCACCTCATTTTCATTAAACTTGGCAGAATTGACATAAATCTTTCCGATAAGTGTTGAACACTATGGTTCTGTCTGCTTTCTTCTTGCCTTTGTTAACCGACTGTCTCAGCTGTTTGAAAATCCTGCTCCAGGAGAATTGACATTGATAGGTGTAACAATTTTCCTTTCTCTTTGATTTAAAATTGCTCTTCCTGCCGATGAATCACTTTTAATTAATTAACAAGTGCAGATTGTAATTTAGTCCATCTAACTGCATGAAAAATGTTGGTATAATATAGAGATGTCCAGCACTCCTCAGGGTTTCTTAATCTTATTGTGATGCTCCTGTGCTCCAGAAGCTTGGGTTTGAAGCTTTTGCTGGCTGTGAAGAGTCTGCACATTCTCCCTGTTTTTGTACAAGTCTTTCTTCAGGTACTCCAGTTTTTGCCCCACATCTCTTCAATGTAATGGTTTGGTTAATATTTGTCTCTGAATGGTCCTGTGGTGATTACATGGTGGGTTTGTGTATGAGTGTGCCTCACCCTTTCCAGAACAAAGCAAACCTTAAACCATGATTATTGTTAATTACTTACATGGACATCAGTAGCTATATAAACTAATATTCAACAAAACACTAAAGAAATACGATACCATAGCCTTATCACATTATTTTTGTGTAGCTAGTAGAATTTTATTTACTACAAAGAAACAGATAAAGAACCTTAAACCTTAAAACAATGATCTAAGCTAAACTGCTACAATTCATATTTGCTAGATAATTACTTCAAATAGTATGGCAGACTAGACAGAAATTAAAGCGTGTATGTCATAGTCCCTCAGAGAGAGGTTTCCTGTGGAAAAAGCCAAGATGCTTGACAGCAGAGTGACGCTCTGCTCTGTAACACACTGCACACGTAAGCTGAGGTACAGACCCCAGTGAGCTGACAATGAAACGAATGTGACTAATATGTGAAATGATTGTTTTATTATTTCAATCTGTAGTATTATAAAGGGTACCTTTCAAAATGTAGGCAGAGGTCAAAAGGCACAAAACAGCAAAATACCACACAGGCAAAGCAATTAGAAAGTACAAAACAGGAGCATGCTCTCAAATGACAGCCAGAACATCAAAAATACCAAACAATTAAATATTTCCAAAATCAGATTTGGGGGGACACTAGAGGCTTTCACAGAGTTGGAAGGCACAATGTTTGAAGTAAACCTCCTCTGCAAGCTTCTTCTTTTATTTCTTTTCCCTTCTCATCACATGATTGCCATCTGATTAATGTTGCATGGCAACAGACACTGAGAGGAGGGGCTAAGGGAAATTTGCAGGCGAGAGGTGTGGATGGGGTGCAACAGTTTTAGGACAGAAGTTAGGGTTAGGAGTTAGGAATTCTGAGGCCGATTCTCAGACAAGTCTTACAACAGTTTGCGGGAAGTCAAAAAAGACAAAAGAGCTTTATTACACAGATTTCCAGAATATTCTGCGGCTTGTTGAGATCATTCTTGTTCTGCCTATTTCATCAGCTCAGCGAGAACATGGGCTTTTCAGTACAGAACAGAATAAAACCAAAATGCAAAACTCACCTTGAAGGATTTAGCCAAAATCAGCACAGAAGGCCCATCACTTGAGCAGTTTCCTGAGGCCTGTGTCAAACAATGGCTCACTTCAAACAAGAGTAAAAGAAGACCAAATTACACTGGATGGTCCTCTAACACTGACATTCTGATGGTCAGTGACATGGCCTCTGAACCTGAGTAAAATGCACAGTTCTTTATGACTGTACATAGTTTTATAAGGTAGCCAAATCATCAAGACAGATATAAAAGCACAAGGGAAGGATGCATTGCAAAGGAGAAGGAAAAGAATTAGGCACACATGCATGGAGGTTAGAAAGGTAAGAGACTGGAAGATTAATATTTTACACATTTGATTATATGGCAACTAAATCAAAGCTATTGGCTCCTAATTATTTTATTTAAGGTGAATTTTTGTCTGCAGCACTATAATGATCACACAGTATCAGTAGTGGGATTTTAACACACAGTCCAAAGCCTTAGCCAGTACAACAAAAATTGTAAAATGTTTATTTTTATACTGTATTGAGGATTTGTTCTGTTCTGTGTATTGTATTGTAATGTATTGACCCCCTTCTTTTTGAAACCCACTACACGCCCAACTTACCTGGAAAGGGGTCTCTTTTTGAACTGCCTTTCTTAAGGTTTCTTCCATTTTTTCCCTACTAGGGTTTTTTGGGAGTTTTTCCTTGTCTTCTTAGAGAGTCAAGGCTGGGGGGCTGTCAAGAGGCAGGGCCTGTTAAAGCCCATTGCGGCACTTCTTGTGTGATTTTAGGCTATGCAAAAATAAATTGTATTGTATTGTATTGTATACAACACACCGCTTGCAAAAAAGTGAAAAAGTAGCTGCACTCTTGGGTCATTATTATCAAGTGAACAAAACAGAAGTAACAATACTTATATTATCAAATTTAAGCAAATAAGTCCACATGTACTGTATGTACAGTCAGAAATTCTACGAACCTAGTCTTAAGGACTCAGATTCACAGTATCACAACAAAAAATCTGTAAAATTAATTCTGAAAATGTGTGGCCATTAATCAATCCTTTATTTATCAAAGAAAATCTAACTTTCAACAGAAAATTTTCCAGAAAATAAAACAATAACACAGTTTTTCTGATTTCTTACACACAGAATAAAATAATAATAATAATAATAACACAGTTTTTTCTGATTGCTTATGCACAAAAAGTGGAACCTGAGGGACGATCACAGTACATCCTCATGTACCAAATCTCTTTACCAAGACCATCAAACAATATGCTCATTCTCTCCTTAACACTCATTTAGCAATTTCGAAACACCCATTTTGAAAAACATTACACACAGTTTACAAAACGGAACCATGTTGTGTGTTCATTGGAAAACACAGCCAATCAAAATGGCACACTCGTTGGTTAACACTCACAGCTAATTTCTCTACTTATATAGCAAAACTTGAGTAACAGGTTCATTTGTTTTGCTTTGGACAACAATAGAGGCAATTATGGCTCAGAGAGGAAGAGGTGTGAGGGTATGAGGAGGATGTTGACGAGGAATAAGACTAAGAAGGCCCATAACTAATGAAATGTGTGCTACCCTGGTTGATCAGGTGGTCAACCATGGTTTGAGTATGAAGAATGATGGGTAAAGAGTCCAGCCAGCCTCTTCACGGTAGCTGGTGTTATCTGAAAATTCAGAAATGAAAACAGATAAGTAACCTACAGACTTCATGGTGCTATGATACTTTTTTACATCACTACATACAGTATCACTGTCACATTTATGGTAGATCTATAATACATACTATCGAGACATAAAAATTATAGTAAATGTACAACATTTCATTTCATGCTGCAAAACATCTCACACCTTAACCAATCACATCATGGTCATGCAGAATTGAAAGACAGCCACTTGCTGGTGGAAGAATCTGGCTCTTTACCCCACAGCAGGAGGAACATATTGTGAATATGGTCCTGGTAAACAACAGCATTCAACTGAGAGAATTTCAAAATCATATTCCCTCAGACACCTCCACCTTCAATAAAATCACACTGGTCAGTTTGTCAGCATTTTCTCCGTCTCCTTCAATGGCACCAGATCAGAATGAAGCAGCTATACAGAGTGCTGTTTGAGAGGAACTCTGGCAGAGTAAAAGAACTGCACTATGAATTTGTGCAGGTGAGCCATTCCTAACTTTTTTCGTCATTGTTATAGTTACTGTACACAGTAACAGTGCATTGTTACATCATAAAATATTGACTGCTCCACATCTGTTTAGAGTGTTCTATAATGCTCTTGCCTTGTCTGTTCCAGAGAATCATGGAGCTAGATGCTGCCAGAGTGCATTACGAGTACATCTGTGTTGACAAGGTTGGCTTCAAGTTGAACAGAACAAGGAGCATGGGAAGAAATGTCATAGGGCAATGTGCCACTATCAGTTTTCCAGAACAGTGATGAGGTAACATTACTATGTGTGCCGCCATGGGACAAAATGGGGTCTTTGATCACCATGCCATTCTTGGCCCCTACAAAACTGACCACACCATAATATTTCTCAACACACAACATCCTAATTCCTGATGACCATTAGAAGGGACCACAGCAGTCCAGGTTTGTCTGGGATACTGTGAGTTTCCACCGGTTTGCTATGGTCCAAAATTGGCATATCGTCCATCTACAAATGTCTGTGATGTATGTCTCATCATACTCTCCATTTTTAAACCCAATTGAAGAAATCTTCTAATCACGGAGGTAGAAGGTGCATGATCAGCCGTCATATAGATGTGTGCCACTTCTCCAGGCAATAGAGGGAGCCTGTGGAGATATGGAAGTGATGGCATGACAGGGGTGGATATGTCACTCCTGAAGATACTTTCCCTCAGGTAAAACATTTCTTGTGACATAGATGAAATGTTGTGGCCAAACAGGAGATGGGACGCTGCCTAATTGTATCCCTTTGTAGTCGTGTCTTTTTCTGTATCACCTTCAGTATCTTTTGTGTAGAAGCATACAATACATTATGCTCCTGCCCAAAAATGGGGTTAAATGTATTTGTTTTTAGAAAAATAAATTTGATTTCTCCCTTGTATGTTTTATTGACTATGTGCATATATTTTGAAGAAATACCATTTACAGAAGACTGTTGTGCATTGCATATTGACAATGCAACACAGAATGCAGTGTTTTATATTTATCCCATCAATGTTTAGTTCGTTATTAGAAAGGTTTACTCATTCGATAGTTTGCATGTAGAGTTTGGGTGCAATAGTATCCTTTTTATAATGTTTTATATGGTTTTGAATGAAAAGTGTGGTTTCTTAAGAGTTCTATGGTCTTTTTCACTTTGTTCTACTGTTTTCAGGGTTTGTGCGTAGACTTTTACAAAAATGAGCTGTAGTTTCAGAAATTGAGTGTAAGCGATCAGAAAAAACTGTAATACTAATAATAATAATATACTGCCAGTCATTCGAGCGTTTCATGAGTTGTAGTGAAGTGAAACATATGAGGAAAGTCTTTAGATGCTGCATGGTCACTAGCTACATATACGTTTCAATCCCCAGAATGGAGGAGAAGCTGGCAGAAGATGTCAGACGTCAATACCACGTCTAAATTACAAGCCCCGCCCTTCCAGTCCTGTCTGTGGCTATTTAAAGAATAAGTTCACTGGAAGATGCCATTCATTAGCAGGCCAATTTTTAAGGAAGACAGAGCTCCCAGACAAAGAAGCTAAAGACCTGACTGTGAAGAAGGTCTATAATGCTCATTTTTGCTATTGTTCCTTTTCCTATCTGAGGACTAATGGGAAATTTAATGGGGATTTCCTTTTAAATGCTTTATCTCTTTACTTATTTTTCCTTTACAATACCAATACACAAAGTGCTTTGATCAATCAGTGTATTTTCTAAATGTCTGGAGAGAAGGACAATAGTGAGTGAGATAAATCCTTAAAAGAATCTTAAAAGCAGACAGGGCTGTGGAGAAAGAAAATTTGGAAAACTTGTTCCACAGGTGGGGACAAAAAGATTTAATGTCATTATTAAAGTAAGGATTACAAAGCCAATGCAATATGAATTGAGTGAATTGCAACGCAGCACCCTTTAGTGCCTCTAAAATGATCTTTATTGGCAAGCCAATACCATTAAAGCTATAATATTCAATGAAAATGTACACAGTACCCATTCCTTAGTCTAGTAAAGTTGTGGCCCTTCTAGGTACAGCAAACCGCTTAAAAGAGCACTAAATCTTATTAACCATCTATTTAATCATTGTAAGCTTAAACCATATTTTGCTACAATGTGCTCCTAAGGTTATGTAATGATGTATTCTAACTGTTAACAATATGACCAGTGTAAGGTCAAGAGTTAACTCCAAGGTTGCTGTCAGGATAAGCTCTAGTGCTTCTTATCTCTAATTTCAATTAAGAAGGTTACAAAATGGCTCAGATGGATGGATGTTTTTGTCAAGGTGGAGAGACAGATAGGGTGGCCACCGATAGTCTTATGAGTAAATCCTGTATTTTTATTTGATGATGATTACTCACAAGTACATTTTCAGTTTTGTTACAATTCAATTGCAGATTAATGTCATACAATTAGTTTTTGATTTCATTAATGCATTTAATTAAATTCGGATAATGAGAGATGACTGTTCAGGGAGGGCAGCATGGTGGCGCAGTGGTAGCATTGCTGCCTCTCAGTAAAGAGACCTGGGTTTGCTTCCCGGGTCCTCCCTGCGTGGAGTTTGCATGTCCTCCCCGTGTCTGCGTGGATTTCCTCCGGGTGCTCCCGATTCCTCCCACAGTTCAAAGACATCCAGGTTAGGTGCATTGGCGATCCTAAATTGTCCCTAGTGTGTGTGTGTGTGTGTGTGCGCGCTGCAGTGAGCTGACACCCTGCCTGGGGTTTGTTCCTGCTTGCTTGATTGGCTCCAGCAGACCCCTGTGATATAGCGAGTTGGATGATGACTGACTGACTGTTCAGGGAATCTTGGAGATAGAGTTGTGTGTCATTCTCATAACACTAGAAAGGCATGTTGTGCTGCTGTTGCATTGTGCCTGTAACCTGATACAGAGATCAGAAATAAGACTGGTGAAACTGCAGATTACTGCCAGAGGAGACTTGGGTGAGTAGGTCGGCATCACCAATAGTGTCCAAGTGAATGAGTAGTACGGTATATGGAGATATTCATAAAGGCTCATTGTCTTTGACTAAAATTATATTTGTGAAGGTTGTTATTGATCTTCTTATGTAACAACAGCCTTCAGTATACAGCCTCGGTTACATTATTATGGGCTCTTTAAAGTCCAATGAACTTACGCTGAAGGGCAACAACATTCTTGAATACCTAACACAAAAACGAAAGGCTGGAAATAGGGAAATGATTAACATATGTTTTAGTTTTTAAAAAGGTAATTTAAAGTCTTAAACTTAAAGGGTGAATTCTTAAAAATAGTGAGGAGAGTGGTGGAAACTGTTCAAAAAAGGTTTTCAGCAGAGGTGTATTAATGGTACCCAAGACCTGATTTGACAGGAGATCTTAAACTTTTTAATCTAGGGATTCAAATAAGAAATTAATTTCATACTGGGACCTAAAAAAATGTTTATTACTATTATGACAGCAGAGCCATAAATAGGCAAATAACAATTATCATATAATAAAAAGCAGTACAAGTTTTTGTTTCCATTTAAATATATTATTTACATGAAGTTTTACTAAAACAGAGAAGTAGAAAGAAAACATATTGGTAATAAAAACATACAGAGAAGTAGAAAGAAAACATATTGGTAATAAAAACATAATTACTCTTCAAAATAGGAATAGATTTCAGAAATATATCACTACCACTGTAAATACTTAGTGTAAGGTTTAGTTAAGATGGGAGATATTTATCTTTATTTATAATGTTTACAGCATGAGAGAATAATGATTTTTGAAAGGACAGTGTAAATGGTTACTTAACTTAGTCATTTGACTTACAGTATGGTACTAGATAAGGAATGAATTAGTTAAAAATGAGTCACCTAAATTGAGTTGTGTAGATAAAATATTTCTAATAAATGTATGCAGTCTTTGGATTTTATGTGTGTGATAGGAAACAGTAAACAGTCAAGTGTGAAATGTTTAACACTACCAGCTGATGTCGTGCTGAATGCCAAAGTTCGCTTTATAGCCCGCCCCATGTTTTTAATGTTTTCTGGTGTTCTTACTTTTCTCAACTGTCCAATAAACATGTCCTTCATACTCTCGGTAGTCTGAAATTTATTGAACCACTTTAATATAGCATTAAGAGAAGGAATTCATTCTCACTGAGGCATATTAACCTTAAATCAGAATCTGCTTTGCACCCCTGATTTACTGTGGATTCATTACATGCCATTACGGCAAACACACAATCAAGGCCGATGAAAAGTGCAAGAAAACTTGCTAGAATTAGGTAAAGGTCTCCTAAAATTTAAGCATAAGAGAAAGTGAAAAAATACAATCGCAAGTAATACAGTCAAACAAAATTCCAAGTTAAACATTTTGGTACTTATTATTTAATTTCACCCTGGTTAATACAAATAATATTTTGCACTGCTAATTTTGCTTTTGCAGTTAACTTTCTGTTGACATGGAAAATCAGATACCTCTTAGTTGTATTTTTGAGATAGATAGATAGATAGATAGATAGATAGATAGATAGATAGATAGATAGATAGATAGATAGATAGATAGATAGATAGATAGATAGATAGATAGATAGATAGATATTATTGGTCCCCAGGGGGAAGTTTGTCTTTTTACAAAAGCTTGAAAGATAAAAATTATGATTGGACAGTAACATCATAGTAAACTGAGGTGTAGCTGGATTACAAATCCCAGCAGTCCCAGTAGTACTTTCCTGTTAAGCAATTCTGGTTGTGGATGCAGGAATTGCTGAGAGAAATAAGGTATGGTGTAGCCTTTAAAGGCTAGAAGAAGCTGGCAGGAGATCAGTTGTTTGTCTTTTTTGTTTCAGTTCTTCACTTCAATATAGGATTACAAATACCTTTACCTAAGTTTTAGAGTTTTCTGGATTTGTGTTTGCATCCTGTACCTGATGTTTGTGTGGTCTGGTCTGAGATGGTAAATATCTTCATCTGTGCCTGCAGTTCTTCACCTACACCCTATCATGGTAGGACAAAACTTTACATATTATACAGAAAGCTGTTCACTTGGGACCTCTGTGCATATATCAGCTTCAATCGGCATCTACATCTGGAACTGGGGTGTGTTTAAACTTTGCATTGTTGTGTTTATTGTTGATCTTTTTGCTTGTAGTGTTTTGTCAGGTCCATTTGTTCTGTGTTAGTTAAACAATTATCGCCATTGTGGAAATTGTGTAAAGTTAAGTTTTGCGTGTTTGTTTTTTAAAATATATACGTTTATCATAGCATACTCTTTATTATCAATTCATTTGTACTGCTATTTTACATGTCTCTGTATGCAAGTGTTTGAGCCAGGTCAAGGCTTTATGTGCCCCTGGGGTCCTTGAAATAAAATAATCAAACCACCAAATTAAGATGGTGTGAATCTGTTCTGACCTCTACACAGGTTTGCCCTTTCCAAATTTACTGGCACACATTTCTCTTGTTTTTTTGTGTCTGAGATAGGAGAGAAGATGGAGATTTTGGTGGCACTTGGAGGCAGAAGGGAGAGTAGCAGTTCGTTGGAAGGGTGGAGTTTTGTCATAGGAAGGAGTGAAGTTTTTTTTGAAGGGAAGAGGATATCCTAAAATGGACACCGTAGAAGTGCTATTTGGTGTTGTGGAGAGTATAGTTCTTGACAGTGAAACAAATGAAGACTTGCCAGGGTGTTTTCCAGCCTAAACAGGTATCACTCATCTGCCGACAAATGAAAGAAAAAAAAAAATCATCACAAATTGAAATTAGTCAGATAACAAGATTTGATTACAATTTATGAGCTGAACTGGCAAATGTTACATGTATTAAAATTAACTGCATAACTGTTTTAAAACAGTTTTAAACCGTTGTTAAGGTTGCAAACATTCAAAGTAGCTTTGTATGAACCAGGAATCTGATAAAACTGAAAAAAAATTTTAACTGTTCTATATAAAAGCATAGATGTTTTGGAGGCTGGCCCGGACACAGACAGGCAGACACGTTCATGTCACCCACAAACACGTTTATTTACAATATATATAAAAGTCAAGTGCACCACAAAACCCCACAAGTCCCCAAAATCCTGGCCACACAATGCCTTACTTTCTTCAGGCCGCCTCCTTGCCTCCTCCAGTAAGCTCAGTCCACTCCACTCCCGACTCTTGCCCCGAATGAAGGGAGGTGGCCCCTTTTATCCATACCCGGATGTGCTCCAGGTGCTTCCCGACAATCTCCCGCCGACACGCCCCAGTGTGGCGGAAGTGCCGGCTGTATTCCCGGAAGCACTCCGGGTGTCCCTGCTCCTCTTCCCCAGCACTTTCTGGTGTGGCGGAAGTGCTGAGGTCCAGGGCTCCAAAGACATGAGGGCGCCCCCTGGCGGTGACCACAGGCCCCTACAGGGTGGCACTTCAAAGCTCGGTACCTGTGGCCCCCAAAGGAACCAGGGCGGTTGCTCCCAAATGGTCTGGGGAAGGCGCAAGCCCTCCTCCGGGCCTCCTGGGCGTCCTGGCCGGGTCGCCACCCCAGCCACCTCTGACAATGTATATATTTTAAGATTAGTTTTCGTAACAACACGTTGTGCAAATGTTTTAGTTAAATAAGTTATTAATTACTTAAAAATGTAATATTGTTTAATGTTCTTTTCACCCTGACTAGCTTAACATATCCAAATAGAATTGTTCAGCAGTTCATCAGCTATAAATGGTTCAAGATCTACGGTACAGTTCGTCAGCTTTCTGTGTAGCATCATTCAGTTTCCGAGGATTTCTCAACCTCAACTCCAAGTAAAGTCATGTTGCAACCATCAGACTGAGTACTAAAATAGGGAGATGATGAAGTTAGCTACATGCAGTGACAGTAAACTTTCTAGGAATAAAAAGATTCTTTTCTTTTCAGGCAACCCCACTGAAGATTTGAACAGGAATAAAGATTGGAGAGAGTGACATTTTGCTAAAGGAGAGACTGTGTGCTGGAAAGGAGATCTCAATTAAGTCATTTTACATTTCAGTATGGTGATTATTTCAAAACTTTGGCAGCAGGTTTCTGGTGTGCATTAAAAGCCTTAACAACAATCAATGAAGGGGTCGTTATTAGCATTAAAGTACAATAATTGCATCATGGTTTGGGTAATAATTAACAAGAAAAAATTAAAATGCTCATTCAGTTGGATATATTTTGAATGTCTAAAAATACATTTTCATCTTGTGTTAGGAATATTTCAGAGTTAAAGAATATTCTGATGAACTGATAGAAACTGAATGTACTTACTTGATAAATCAAGAAAGTGAGGTTAAAGTAGCGAGCATTTTAAAGAGGGCGGCATGGTGGTGCTGTGGCTAACGCTGAAGCCTTGCAGTAAGGAGACCTGGGTTCGCTTTCTGGGTCCTTCCTACGTGGAGTTTGCATGTTCTCCCCGTGTCTGTGTGGGTTTCCTCCCACAGTCCAAAGACATGCATGTTAGGTGCATTGGCGATTCTAAATTGTGCTTGGTGTGTACTTGGTGGGGGGGCCTTCAAAACTCGACTTGATGTTATTTTGGAAGAATTCAATAGATAAAACTGGTGGGCTTTGCTGGGCTGAATGGACTGTTCTCGTCTCCTTTGTTCAAATGCTCTAATTGAGTATTACTGCTTCCTCTTTACTAGAACTGTCTGCTGTCAAACTCATACGACCATTAAGCTGCCTTTAATAATTGTTATTGCTGTATCCGTGTATCAATATTATTATGATTATTATTATTGTTTTTGTTATATATTTTATGTAACAAAGTTATGTATTTTACCCAGTCAGACTTTTTCATTGTGTAGTTTAGGTTCCAGGCACCATGCAGGCAGCAGGCTTGCACAGAAGCTCTGTGTTCTCTCTCTGTTTTTTCTTTGTTGTTACTACTATTTGATAAATTGTTTAAAACAATTTAATAATTTTAAGAATCAATGTGATCTAGCATGTTACTAGAAATTTATAAATGGATTTTAAACTGATGATATGCTCTGGTCATCGCAAACCTGAGCATTAGCTCATCTCAACTACCTTTTACATGCTTGGGAAGGTTGTTGTTTGTAATCATATTTCTGTTTTTCTTGAACTTCAGCAATGTCATAATTTTCCCCTGGGGACAAATAAAGTATTATCTATCTATAAATCTACTGAGGTATTGACTTTAGGGGATTTTAACAAGGTAATGGTTAACATTTAATGTTCTTTTCCCTAATAAGACCATAACTTAAAACAACATGACAATTAAATATTTTCTTTAACCTTGATTTAAGAAGTATTTATAATTTAATAAGAATAATGGATGAAGAAGACTAAAAAGACCAGCTGAAAAGAGCTATGGGATTTCTGGAGTACTTTTCATGCCTGAGGGATTGCCTAAGGCTTTGTATTCGATTTGTCATAAGTTAATTACATTTTCTGTGACATTTTATGGATTTTTGAGACTGTGTACTTAGAAATGATTTAATCTTCTCAAAGAAACCTTCAGCACTATATTGTATATGCATAGTTAACTACGTCCTGTCTGCTGTTAAAGAATAATAACTATATGATAATCTTGAGAAATATAAATTGTTTCTATGCATCTCTTACTTGATTAACATCTTCACATAACATAAACACAGGCCACTAAAATTATCTGACAATTTAAAATTATTTATTTCATAAATGTTTGACATATACTGATCTATGTATCTCCTTCAACAAAATAATTGCTTTTTATTTTCACAATAGAGGTATAGTGGACTTTTGAAAAACTGAAGAGTGCCTTACTTAACTTTTGAAGTTAAAGTTAGCATGCTGAGTATCTATGAATACAAAATCACATCACAATGATCCCGGATTACATTAAATTACACCCATGTGCTTTGAATTCTAGGAATAATTTTACATCTAAAAAAAAGTTTTGATATATAAAAAAAAAAGTTAGTTATCATGTTTACCTTGGAAAGGTAAAGATGTAAGGTGAAAGGCACACTCGAGCATTAAATGGATTTACGGTTCAAACAAATCCGTTTTGTTACGGGTTACTGCTGGTAAAGGCACCACCATTATGACAGTTTTGTCTGTATAATAAAACACACAAGAGAGGTGCTGGAAAGGTTGGGGTCCCTCGAGTAGCCCCCTGTTTATCGACATTGTTGCCCTAGGTTGTTTGAAGAATGGTGTTCACCAGCATCTCCCATTCACTCTTAGTCGCCAGGTGAACAATTCAATACTGTTTGTCGGTTTACATGCTTCAGAGAACAGAAGAAATGTTGAGAGACACAGATTGGTCTTCTTCTTGGTCAGGGAAAGGACAAACAACTAAGTAGTGTAACCGCCAGATCCTTTACAACATGTCCCCTTTCAATCAGTTTGTTATATGCTTGTGCATTTGAATCATGAAACGGCAAAAAGGACAGTGAACATAACACTCACCACCACTGCTTAGTAGTGTATGACCTTTAAACTTCACACTAGGAATACTTTAACATAAGCTTGCCTCCAGGGTGAGGAATGTCCAGTGTCTTGAGCCCAGTGCTCCCCTAGTAGAACCAGGTATCCTAAATAACTGACGGGACCCAGCACCTCTCTAACTGCCGCCTATTAACTTTCCATTTTCCACTGTGTTCACTTCTTCTGACGTGGCCCTGGATCTTGAAGAACAAACGCACATTTCATACAATACTTTTCTATAACAAACATCATCTCAAGTTACTTTAGAAGTACAAAGCTATTTTAATGTGTTACAACTGAGACACAGACAGGTTAAGAAATGTTTTTGAGGTCACAAAGAAGCTCCATGTTGGACAGGCTCTGGACACTTTGATATCAATGATCAATGCGTTTGTTTATATTCTCAACACACCTTCTTTAATTAAATGTTCAGACACTAAGACTTTGATATCATTAAGTATGTCAAAAATAAACACTCCTTTAGGGCGATGGAGTAGAAAATGTGAGATCATCTCTCTGGCATCTAATGCCAAACTGATAATAATACAATTATCCAAAGAACACAAGTAACAGTACAACAGAATGACAAATGAACAGAAAAGAAAGCCCTGAAACATCACAGACCTTATGAAGTTTTGTATGGAGGAGTGGGATTGAATTCCTCTGAGGGGATGGGTTGTTGTTAAGTTCTCACTGGACACAGGATGCCATTGTTGCTGAAAAGGGCATTTAAGAATCAAAATTACAGGGTGCTATTGTTTTCTTACTAAAAGTACTGTTTGATGTCTGTTTTTTAATTAAATAATGACAATTAAGAATTTGATGCTTCCTTTCAAGTTGTCATTTTTACCATACTTAGTGGCTAAATACTATATGTTTAAATATATAGGTTGTCATTTACATTTAAGTGGTAAACAGCATTCTGTTTGCATCTGAAGAATGACATCAAATAAGGAATTTATTATTTGAAACTGATTAAGCAGCAAAGGTGTTGGAGGAATCAAACTCAGCGTTCTTATGGTAATCCTGAAAAGAAAAATAAGTCAATATAATCAAGCAGTTCAAGGGCTGTGTCTCCTTAATGCATGGTATGAGTCATAACTAAAGTAGATTCTTTACATGCCGGTTGTCATCTGTGAGTATTTCTTACTTGAAAAATAATGAGATAAATGGTGATAAAAGAAAAGATTTTATGTCTACAGCTTCCTGCATCAAAGCATATCTGGTTCCTTAAACAAACATGCAATTAAATTAATTTACAATTTTTACGTATTTATTTAGATCATTTTAAAAAACAACATCTCCTTTTTTCCCTTTGGCATGAGTACTGCAGCCTGCAATGTTTAATTTTAAAGGGTGCTAACAATAAATGTTCAGATATTCTTTTGACAATTGTAAACCAATCCCTATAAAAATGTATTTAAGTATAGTACAAATTACTTATTTGTTAAAATACATAAATATTTTTAAATTAATCAGATCTTTAAAAACTTATTTCCTATTCAAGAGCTTCGAGAGGTTCACAGTCTTCATGCCTGACATTGCAATACTTTTGACAGTTACAGCAATGTAGTGCCACCAGCTGGCTGTTGTCCTTATTACACAAATGTTCTTAAATTCATTCTTAAAGCTGTCGACATAATGGAGTGTAAAGTAAAATATTTAAACTAGGGAAGCAATTCCTCTTCTCCCACATAAAACGTACTTTGCAAAGCTTCCAACAAAAGTATTCCCTCATTCCCAAATGTGTCTGCATTTTTTCTCATTTACTATACAGTAACTGTTTTTAAAAATATTGCTTCTTCTTTCCAGGAAAATTAGATAGATAAGCAGTGATCAATGATAGATAGATAGATAGATAGATAGATAGATAGATAGATAGATAGATAGATAGATAGATAGATAGATAGATAGATAGATAGTGTTACAACTTTAGGGGGTGTGCAAGCCACCCAACCCGACACAGACAGACGCTAAAGGCACACTTATAAAAACAAAAGATGCTTTTATTTTTCTTCACCATGTGGGAAATGCCTTCCTCATTTCCCACAGGCACAACTCAGTCCCACAAACACAAAAGCACACAATACAATAATACTTTCTATTCTCTTTACTCCTCCACTCATCCTTAGCATGTCCACCCTCCACCCGACTCTGGCTCTCCGAGTACTGTCTGCTGGTCCCTTATATAAGGCACCTGGAAGTGCTTCAGGTACTTGTTGCCCTACTTCAGGCAGCACTTCCGGGTGTGATGGAAGAATCGCCCACACAGGCTCAGGAACAGCTGGAGCACCCCCTGGTGACAACCCCGGATGCCAACAGGGCTGCCATCTAGTGTTTCGGGGGAGGTAGTGTTCTGTCCACACCAGCTTCCCTGCTCCTTCCATAGCAGAGGTGTCCCGGCTGGGCAAGGGCCCAGGCCATCTATGACAATAGATAGATATACAGATAAGCAGTGATCAATGATAGATAGATAGATAGATAGATAGATAGATAGATAGATAGATAGATAGATAGATAGATAGATAGACAGATAGATAAGCAGTGATTAATAATATATACATTATACTTTATTTCTCCTCAAGGGGAAATTAAAATTAATCATCAATAATTCCAAATAATTCATTGCTTAAATCTCAGCCCCCATAGGTGTTCTATTAGGGGACTTTCATCAGCCTCTTTCTGCTAGTTTTATTCTTTAAGTGTTCTTAATACATTTGTCTACATGTGCCTTTACTGCTTACTTCAAGTTCTCATTTTAATTTTGTTTACAGTATTTATATTCTTTTCTGTTATCACATATTTCTTCTGTTAGATTGCACCTTTGCCACTCTCACCCTCTCCAGCAGAGGATCATTTCTCTGGGCTTGCTTACTACTAAACTGGCCACAGCTTCCCCCTAAAGAATGAAAAATTCTCTCTTTTTAACCCAGTGAAAATCCTCTTTTTTAAACTCCGTGCTCTTCAATCTCTCTGCAGTGGTGTCTAGTGGATTTTTCTGGCTCCTCTGTTAAGATCTGGATGATAGCCATAAAGGATGTGCACAGCTGAATGATCTCAGAACACTGTATGCAAGAGTGTTTATTGTCTAGTTTAACTGCCTTAAAGATATTTAAGATCTGGGTTCATCTTTCACAATCATGGCATAAATTAATTTGCCATGCTCTAAGTGAAGCATTTTCTTATATATAAAAAATACTGTACCTGTTGTTGCCATTTAAAACTGTACCTGCAGGACACCTGTCCAAAATGAAAACAAAAGCCTTAAAACTCACCAAATACATCAGTTTTCAAGCCAGGAAAGTACTCAACTATTAATTCTCAACTTGATAATTGTTAAGTAGACTATCCATTTTGTTTTTGTGGAAAAAATGTTTTTGTGAGATCCTGCCATTTTAAAAACAAAATCTAGCAGTACTTGTCACATCATTGCCAGTCCACAGCACCCTTTCAACCCCAGAGATGTGGTTTACTGTGGTTTGCGTTATGAATGCTGCAGTGGCCATTGGGCTTAGCATAAGATTTTCTCAATATTAACAGAAATAAACTGCTATTTTATATCATCAATACATCCCCGTATGATAAAGTAAAAAGGCAAAATTGCACAAAACATCTTAAAGTGTTTCAATGGATTTGAAATTTCATTTCCTTACCCAAAACGGGTAAAAACACAAGTGGTCAAGAACACATTCTTACATCAGAAAATATAGTGTCAGAAACTGTGATAAAAATATATTATTTCCAGTTTCCTTTTATTGCCGTAAACATACAGTACCTCAGAAACGCAGAAGGCATGTTTTCACGTTGTCATTATGGGTTATTGAGAGTGGATTGATGGGTAAAAATGGCATATTTACCAATATAAAATTAAATCTGCAACAAAATTAGGAAAGTGAAGGGGTCTGAATACTTTCTGAATCCACTGTAGACAACAGAAATGTTTAATAATGTAACAAAGTGACAGTAAGAATACATTTTTGAGAGCTTCATCACATATTATGGCATTCATGTGCAGTTACTTTCCTCTTTCTTGCTTTGGTCATATGGATTTTTTGCAACCGCTATAAATTTCATTGAAAGATACGATGAGTCTGTGCAAGCTGCTGAAGCAGAGGCATAGCAGTAGAATAGGCAAGGCAGGCAATTGCATGAGGTCCTGAACTGTGAGAGGCCCCCAGAATGTCGGCTGTTTACATATACTAATTGCAAATTCAAATCTTTGGGAATTCCTCCTTTTAAAGCACAGCATCGACAGCTACCATGACATAATTGGAAACCTCTCTAAGGGTGGGGGCTTCAATTTCTATTGTGAGAGTGTTTGTGATAAATCAGAGCTGATTTCATAAATCATGAAGAGGATTCACATGTCTGGAAGCAAAAATTGGTTTGGCTCAATTTATTTTTAACAATTGGGTTATTTCTGATTCTGCTTCAGTCTATCCAGACCCCATATAAGTCAATGTGCAGCCCAAAATCAGCAGCAGCACCAGTTCAGGCACAAGGTGAGTGGTTAACAGTGGGACAAAATCTGGTCTCTTGGCAGTCCTGACTACTCCTATCAGTGTTACCTGTGGCGAGAGAAGTTTTCATCTTTAAAGCTGATTAAATCTTCCTTGTGCCAGGAGTGGCCTTCAGCCCGAGCTCTAAATTCAATAGCACGCAGTGTTCAAATTGCTGTGGACCTGCAGGGTATAGTGGCTGCATTTGCTATAGCCAAAGCCTGCAAACACAAATTTTGGAAGTTACAGTAATACCATCCATCCATCCATTATCCAACCCACTATATCCTAACTACAGGGTCACGGGGGTCTGCTGGAGCCAATTCCAGCCAACACAGGGCACAAGGCAGGAAACAAACCCTGTGCAGGGTGCCAGCCCACCGCAGGGCATGCACACACACACACCAAGCACACACTAGGGACAATTTAGAGTCGCCAATGCACCTAACCTGCATGTCTTTGGACTGTGGGAGGAAACCGGAATACCAGGAGGAAACCAACAGGGAGAACACCCACTGCGCCACCCCTACAGTAATACCTTTACGTGAAATTTTTTGTTTTATAAGTTTCTACTATGTGCACATGTGCACCATAGCAACACACTCTTGGCTAGTTACAGGTAAACAATACCCCGTTGGGATTACAGGGGCTGCTGTCAATATCGGTCTTGTTTTGTCTTTACCCTGCAGAAATGAGAAGACACCCATTGAGAGAAATTAGCCCAACCACTTTCAGCCAAGAGGCAATAAAAGTCCAATGCCCCATTATGTCAGTGTCTCATTTGAACTTGAACCTGGTAAAGAACGGAGCTCTACATGTCTAACCGCTCTCCAGGAGCTACAAGTTTGAAATGAGAAATCTGCAAAGCTGTCATTTCTATTTTGTGCCCACGAGCACCGATTTTTGTTATATTTCAGTTCGAGAATTAAAGGGAAGGGACCATGGAAGGGAAGGGACTCACCCTTCAGTTGTTCACCCATCCACACACTTTTTTATTTTTTCAAATATTACAATGTGTGGTTTGTATTAATTTCTTATTACCATTATACATTTATTTGCCCATTATTTACTTTTTCATTTATTTTGATTCATAAAATGTACTTTATTCTATTTTCTATCCAAATGTTGTATTTTGTATAGTGTTTTCTTTACATTATCTGTTTTTTTTACAAAATTAACATAAGTGATGTGTGTTTATTAAATTATTCTTGTTGATCTTATTGATTTAAAAGTTGAGCTAAAATAATAATAAATTTGACCACGTCGAGGTCCTTATGAACTTTTTGGCCCTGGAATTGCCTCTGAGCTGAAAACATTACTGTTTATAATTAACAGAGAATAAGTAATTAATATACAGTATTAAAGTGATAGCTACTTTAAAACTTTTAAACACATATACTGTTAGTCACTTAAGCACATTGAAGTTTTTAAGTCTGTATAAGTCTCCATCAGTATTGTGAAGAAAACATGGCTGGATGGACAATGGGGACATAGATCCTGTTTGGTTTCGGTTCTTTGGCACTAGTGCTCAATGAAGAGTAGTGTCTGCGTGAAGCTGTCAGATTGTGTTTGCAGTAGCTGCCGGATATTTCAGCATGTCAAGAACCTGGTTACTTTCACAAAAGACTTCATTTAAATAAACTCTGCAATATTTCATTACACTGCTCTATAATTTTGGTTTCCTGATTTACCTGCCAAAAAACACATTCAAAGGTTTTCAAAAGAAAATAACATATGAGAGGAAAAGAACAGAAAGGAATATGTAAGGCAACTGCACATACTGTATCAGCCACCAAAAATGAAAAGACCTTACTTAACCCTTGTTAATCTAATACACTCTGCAAAAATTAAAAATACTGTCATTCAGTTTAATAAGCTATTTGCACAGATATGCATTTAACATAGAACATTAATAAGAAGAGACACTCTGAGCAAATAAGACAATTATGTACTGGAGTGCCATTGACTCTAGTTTGGGTTTGGAATAACTGAGAAAGAGTTAAAAGCTGCTTTAGATAGAGCAAGAATGAGTGCAGAAGCAAGGGACGAAATATTGATAGAGAGTGGATGTGAGATTATTTTAGAATTGGTTAAGTGGGCAAGCCACCCATCCAAGTAGACTCCAACAAATCTGTTTACATAAAAGGGCAGACTAATTTAGAGCCACCACTTCTATGTCAGTTCAATATGCTTGATCAACCTTCCCCATACAGCTCAGTCCTGTACCTCTTCCCTAGTCAGAGTCTTTTCCTTCAGATCCTCTTTTACTTTATCCATCCATCTCCTCCCTCACTTTCTCTTCTCCTGTACTTCTATTCCCATCACTCTTTTGCCCACATATTTATTGTTTCTTCTCATCACATGTCCATACCATTTTAACCTATATTCCTATACTTTTTTAGATGTCTCTCTCACTTTTTTGTACCTGTGAGTGTCTCATTTCTTATTCTATTATTTTTTTGTAACTCCACACATCGATTTCAACTCTCTCATTTCTGACACAGCCACCTTCTTCTCCTGCACTACCTTTACTGCTCATGCTTCAGCTCCACACATCATTGCTGGTCATATGACTGGCGTAAAAACCTTACCTTTAATCTTTGCCTTAATTCTTCAATCACACAATACTCCTGATACCTTTTTCTTGATTTGTTTCATCCACACTGCACTCTATGGGTCATCACTGCATGAAGATCCCTGGTGCAGACCTACTCTGACTGGGATCTTGTCTCTTACCCCAACACCGCTTTTAACACGAGTCCTCACCCCTCATACATATACTGGACAATCCTCACATACGTCTCTGGTACTCCTTTCTCTCTCATGCACCTCTTGATGTGGCCTTAGCCTCCAAATCAATGAACACCACATGCAGACCATTCTGTTTTGCTTGATGCTTCTCTATGAGTTGTCTCAATGCAAAGACTGCATCAATTGTTCCTCTCCCTGACATAAAACCAAACTGTTCCTCCCTGGATGATAGTTTTATCCTTATGCCTCCTCTCTATAACCCTTTGCCGAATTATTATTGTGTGTGACATCATCTTTATCCCCTATAGTTTCCACAATCCTGAACATCACCCTTCTGCTTATTATGTCCTTTAGAGCCATCATTATCCTGGGTATTATTGTGCAGAATAGAGTAGGGGTACTGTTGCATTTGAATTTCCTGCCCTAAATGATGTGGTAGAAATGACCATTAAGCTAAGAGAGGCGGGAGGAAGTTTAACACTGGAATTACTGAAGCCTACGAAAAAACTCGTAATCCCAGACCACCTTAAATCTCTTCGCACCTTTCCATCATTGTCTTTTGTTTTGTAAATGTGTCGATCAGCACAAGCAAGCAGCCTGCTGTCCAATCCCCCCCTTGACAGAGCTCAACTCTCCCAGCTCAAGCCAAGGCTCCTCATCTGTATGTGAGGTTCCTGGAGTTGTATAGGGTAAATAATACAGTATATCATTATTTAGAATACATGCATTTCATGTGTTGTTCTAGATAGATAGATCTTTATTGTCATTGTCACTTTTACAAAGGAACAACAAAATTGAAGTTCTGTGTCTACAAAGATCTGGGTAAGTGTAGGATGATATGTGAGGCAAGAAATGCTGAACACTTACCTAATACAGAAACTTTTTCCATGTTATACTAATAATGACATAAAGTGTATAATGCGTGAAGACTTTAATCCAAATATCAAATAAACACGTGCGCTTTTATTCAAGAATATAATCAAAGGAAAAAAAAAGTATTCGATTTACATGTTGCGGTCAATGAGTTAAAAACCTAAGCTCAAATGTCAATTGACAAGAAGTTGACTCTTCATTAGATTTGAGAATAAGAGGACCCACACATGAGATAAAGTTTCATTAAGTGTTTTTATATTAGAAACTGTCTTTGACTTTTCATCACCTCATGCTAGTGTCCCAACAAGCAGGTAAAACAAGCCTTCAATAATTAACTCTTTAATAACCTAAAGCTAGCTAATATAACATGTTTTGCTTTGACCTGATTGAGAATGCATTGATTTATAAATTTAAATTCTTTATACAAGCTGCTTAAGAAATACTGATACTGTATATTCTAATCATCAAAGGCTAATTCCATAATGGCTTATTTTATCTGATCCATAGATGCTTGATTGGGGTCAGATCAAGTAGCTGGGAAGGTCACTGCAATAATCCAAATTCATGGACAAGTAACACAGATCATATCTTCTAGCCTTCAGGTGTGGAGTATTGTCCTGTTGAAAGTGCCATTTTCAAAAGAACACAAGTATCATGAAGCAACAATGTTCAGTTATTCAGAGGTAAATTCAGACATTGTTTTACTCTTGTCAAGGGATCCCAAATGTGCTGGAAATAACACCACTGCCATTACAGTGACACCTCCAGCCTACATTGATGTTACTCAAAAGAGGTTTGGTCATATCAGGGTCATCACCAACATTAAACATACTGGAAATGGTTTTATATGAATTAGTTCTTTAAATGTTCATTTTAAAAATGTTTCCCCTTGAATTGCTGTGAACTGAATACAGCCTTTCTACAAGTAAGAATAAGACAACAGAATAACCTGACATTTTGACAAGGGTCATTGAGTTTTTAGACAATTCCGAGTCCTTCTTTTTGTTCGGTAATTTTTGAAGATGACACCATCCTAAAACGGCTGAATTGTTGGAAGAGCAATCTGCATCTTTTATTCTGAGAATGGGAATAAAAGTTCAAAGAATTTATCTTAAAATTTACAAGTTGTCTTATAAACAAATAACATCAATCTAAAAAGCTCCACTTTTTATTATTGGAATTCATACTAAATCTGTATAATTTAAATACTACAAACACTAAAATCTTTAAAATATTGAACGTTTTTAAAAATGTGCAACTTTCTGTCACACAAAAGGTAAAGAAAAGTAAGATATTAGCATGTGAAAAGACAAATTTAGTATTTATACTGATAATGGTAAGATACATTCCATTAAACATTTACCTGTTTATGGCAACTGCAACAGAGACAAAGTTTATACTTATGTAGACAAGTTGAAAATCAAATGTTAGACATTAGGGCAAAGAGGTTCATTGTTTATTTAAAATGTTAACTATTTTATATTGTATGTAAAATATACCATACATGATTAAACAACCTCCTGCCTAGGGAGACACTGAGTCTTCAGATTGTTTGCTATTAATCTGGGCGTCTTGGAATTTCTTTTTAGCTTTTTTTCTAAAGATCGAAGTTTAATTCATATATTTAAAACCTGAAATTATAATAGTTTATTAGCAATATTATTTATTTATAAGAACACTTTTCCTAAAAATATAAAGTCAGATGTGGCTTAGTTAGTGCATCATTTAATGTTAAGTTTATTTTGGCATATTCAGTATCCAAATGTGTGCCTTCTGTGCTAAGGCACAATATCACAATATCAAAATAATTTTATAAATATAATCTCTATTATTTTCCTTTTTTCCTGAAGTTTTCAAGAAAAGATAAATTAAAACAATTTTGTCAGCAAACAATGCATAATTATTGTTTGTTTATACTTAGTTGCTATGTAAAGTATTCGCCCAAGGACTTAAATATATTAAATCCCATGACTGTTATTTTCTTCATTCATTTTGGTACAACAGCCTAACAGTGTGGAGATGGTATGAGATTTGTAATCCCTAATCAACTCAAAGTATTCCCTGGAAAGCTGAGCTGTGCCGAGTTAATAATCTGAGTGTTAGCTGAATGCAATATGAAATCCCCCTCAGTATTAGAGAGTTCCTGGAAACAAAAAATTGAGCACGGTGACATAACAAGGCTGTAATGTTTAATGAAGTGTTCACTGGCAGTTTGAACACTTCAATTACTAAAACAGATTGTAGTATAAATAAATAAAATTCTATCTACACTCTTGTATATATGTTTTACATTTACAATTCTTTTGCTCTCAAAACAGCCCCAATTTTTTGTGGAATGGATTCCACAAGAAGTCGGAAGCATTCCTTTGAGTTTCTGGTCCAGGTTAACATGATTGCATCACACAATTTCTGTAGATTTATCAGCTGCACATTCATTCTCTGAATCTTCTTTTCTACTACATCCCAAAGGTGTTTTATCAGATTCAGATCCGGTGACAGGGAAGGCCACTGAAGAACACTGAACTCATTGTCATGTTCTTAAAACTATTTTGTGATTACTTTTGCTTTGTGACATGGCACATTACCATGCTGGAAGTAGGCATTAGAAGATAGGTACTGTAAACTGTGGCCATGTCAAGATGCACATGGTCAGAAGCAAAAATCAGATATACAATGGTTTCAAACAATGATTGCTTGGTCCTTCCTCTGTGAAGAACACGTTGAGTAGTGAGACTATAGTGAGATATTAATGTAAAGGATAATTATTATTATTATTATTGGTGGTAATAACAGGCTCAAACTGTGCCAAGAAAACATTACTAACACCATTACACCAACTCCACCACCAGTCTGGACTGTTGACAGATATCAGGTTTGATGTATGGATTCATGATGTTGGTACCAAATTCTGACCCTACTATCTGTGTCCCTGAGCAGAAATCGAGATTCATCAGACCAGGCTACATTTTTCCACTCTTCCTCTGTAGAGCATTGATGACCATGTCCCAACTACAGCCTCAGTTTTCTGTTCTTGGCTGAAAGGAGTGGCAGCCAAGGTGGTCTTCTGCGGTTCTAGCCCATTTACCTCAATGTTCAACATGTTGTGCATTCCGAGAGGATTTTCTGCTCACCACAGTTGTACAGAATGGTGATCTGAGCCATTCTATCAAATCAAACCAGTCTGACCATTCTCATCTGATGTCTATCATCAACATGGCATTTCAATCAGAAGAACTACCTCTCACTTGATGTTTTTGGGTTTTTGCACCATTCTGAGTAAACTCTAGTGACCGTTGTACATCATTTTTTTTCTCATTGTGGTGTTTGATGTAAAACATTGCCAGAGATTCCTGACCTGTACCTGCTTGATTTCATGTATTGTGGTGTTGACAATTGATTGGCTGGTTAGATACCGTATATACTCGCATTTAAGGTCTTCCACGGATAAGTCGGGGCATGATTTTACTGTATAATTTCAGGTATTTTATAATGTTGGGTGTATAAGTTGAATGCAGAAAATTCACGCTATTGGTCCAAGAGATTATGATATGCTAGCGCCCACCTGAGAGAGTAACCACTGAGCACACTGCCTATGTATTGTGCCTACATGACCACACAGCAATCCCCAAAGTATCCTGAAGCGATGTTTGCACTGTTTTTTGTATCTCACACCCTCATACACTTTTATCATAAGAGCATCCCTCATCTACGATGGAGCGTTCGATCAGAAGAAAATCTGAAGCTGGTTCATATTTTTGAGCGGGCATATAAGTCAGGGTCTGATTTCATGATCGATTTTTCGAGTTTAAAGACCCGACTTATACATGAGTATATACGATAATTGCATGGATAATCAGGTGTACAGGTGTTCCGATTTATTTTCTCAAAGAGTGTATATATACAAACACAAATGCACACGCAGAGATGCTATTTGGTGTTGTTCAGGGAAAAATGGTTTGTAAATATATTCTTTGAATCACATTAATTATTTTTTTATAAAACCATTCTGATAAATATAGAATAGTTTAATTTCAGATAAATACATTAGTTTTGATAAATTAATTTGGATAAATCGGGTTACATGCAAACGTTGAGTTGAATAGATTGGCTGGAATTTAGAGGCAAGCAATATGGTGGTCCCTTACATCACAGTTTTGTCAAGGCTTAAACGTTGTCATTCTAAATATTTTACATAAGAATTATATACATGTTGGGTGCTTTTATATTTTAAACACCATAATAATTTGTGCTCCTTGTTTCCAAAGCATTTAACTTTTCTTTCATCATTAAGAAGTGGCTCCAGCTCCATCTTACTGCAGTTTGTTCCATCCCTACTCTGTTTTTGCCCGCTTCTACCAAAGATGATAATTAGTCAAAAGGAAAAGTAACAAGTCCTGTGTTTTAAAACAAATCAGCATTTCTTTGTGGCCTCCCTTAGAATGCAAAACAGAAGTGATTTGCTTTGATACTCTGCTATATGATACGTTCAGATCGTCTGATGGTAAATTCAGCTAAGTTTCTTTCAGGATTGGCCAATACTCTTTAACTGACTTTGGCTGCATCTCCTCTTCCTGTCCAAATCATCCGACATGGCTTCACTGCTTTTAGGTGGATAGTGTAATAGGTTTAGCGCTCCAGGTGAAGATGTCCTTTCCAAGTAGGTCTTAATTGTTTGTGCAGCTTTTTTTGTGATTGTTATCTTGCTTAAGGATGAAGTGGTACACCATAAAGAATCAAAATCTGTTTGTTTTATTTAACAGACAGCACAGCATTGATTTAGACTAGATTCCCTATACCACTGGTTGAAATGCACCAGCAGACAAAACTTTACATGAAAAAATAAGTGCTTGTGAAAATAATGTGCAAGTCAATACCAGTCAGAGAGTAAGAAATCATCCTGCTAGTATCGAGGCCCACTTGACTGACTAAACTGACAGAACATTTTTTAGATGAGATCTCAGGGTGATGGCACAGCTTGACAAATAATGGATACCCACTGTAGGCCAGTCTCTTATGAAAGATGCATTCACTCATTTTCCAATTTAGTAAAGGGAATGCAGAAAAACTGAGCACAAAATAGCAACCAACTACAATATAGATGGGACACAAGCCCCTCTCACAGCACACTTGAACGCACACCCCTCTCACTCACATGAACAACATGCAAGTCATTGGAATGGAGCGGCAAACTATAATGTCGAAAACACGAAAGGTTCACTAACTGGACTAGGACTGTGGAGCTGTGGGACAGCTGAGCTCATGACACTCAACGGTGTGTACGGTGAAAATTAGAACAATCTGGACAAGAACAGGCCATTTAGCCTCATAACGCTTGCCAGTCCTATCCACCTAATTCTTTCAAAATAGCATCAAGTCTATCTGTTGATTGAGCTATTTTAATGCAAATTATTGTAAGATTATTTTATAAATTAGTAGAATACCCGCGCTTCACAGCGGAGAAGTAGTGTGTTAAAGAAGTTATGAAAAAGAAAAGGAAAAATTTTAAAAATAACGTAACATGATTGTTAAAGTAATTGTTTTGTCTTTGATATGAGTGTTGTTGTCATATCTATATATCTATATATATATATTATATATATATATATATATATATATATATATATATATAGCAAAATACCCGCGCTTGGCAGCTGAGAAGTAAAAAGAAAAGGAAACATTTTAATAATAATGTAACATGATTGACAATGTAATTGTTTTGTCATTGTCATGAGTATTGCTGGCATATATATGTACAGTATATATATATATACAGTAATCCCTCCTCGATAGGTGAAAATCCAAAGTAGAAACCATATGTTTGTATGATTATTTTTATATATTTTAAGCCCTTAGAAACTCTCCCACACTGTTTATAAATATTCTCCGCACAGTTATACAGTAAACCCTTGTTTATCGGTTAATCCGCTCCAGACAGATAAATGAATTTCCACGAAGTAGGATTCTTTATTTATAAATCTAATATTTTCGCAGTTAGAGCATAGAAAACCTGTTTACGACCTTCTAAATACGTTTTTTAACATTATTAGAGCCCTCTAGACATGAAATAACACCCTTTAGTCAAAAGTTTAAACTGTGCTCCATGACAAGACAGAGATGACAGTTCTTTCTCACAATTAAAAGAATGCAAACATATCTTCCTCTTCAAAGTGCGTAAGGAGCGGAGAATGTCAGAGAGAGAGTAAAGTAAACAATGAAAAATCAATAGGGCTGTTGCTTTTCAGTATGCAAGCACCGCGATAAAGCAGCGCAATGAAGGGATCAATGCGAAGGTAGCCTTTCAGCATTTTTACAGGAGCGTCCGTATCTTCTAAGCAAACAGCCTCTGTGCAAAAAGCCCCTCTGCTCACATCTCCTCCGTCAAGCGCAGAGAACGTCAGAGAGAGAGAGAGAGAGAGAGAGAGAGCACGAGATTAAAGCAAACAATCAAAAAATCAATAAGTGTGCTTTTGGACGCACCTCGATAAAGCAGCATTTCTTAGAGGAGCGTTAGTATCAACTAGGCAAACAGCTTCTGTGAAAACAACACCTCTGCTCACACCCCTCCGTCAGGCGCAGAGAATGTCAGAGAGGGTGAGATAGAGGCAGAGACAAGCAAACAATCGAGCACCGCAGGAGGCATATCTTATAGCATTGAGGAGTTTTAGTTAATATGTAATACGTGCTCTGATTGGGTAGCTTCTAAGCCATCCGCCAATAGCGTCCCTTGTATGAAATCAACTGGGCAAACAAACTGAGGAAGCATGTACCATAAATTAAAAGACCCATTGTCCGCAGAAATCCGCGAATCAGCGAAAAATCCGCAATATACATTTACATATGCTTACATATAAAATCCGCGATAGAGCAAAACCGTGAAAGTCAAAGCGCGATACAGCAAGGGATCACTGTATATACATACATACATGTGTACATATATACACACACACAAACAGGCAAATAAATTGATTTTGTGAATATATAAAGTCGGCGTCAGAATATATAAAGTCACAACTTGAATATATAAAGTCATTCCCGAATATATAAAGTCATATATAAAGTCACTGTCGAATATAGAAAGTCAAAACTTGAATATATAAAGTCACTGTCGGAATATATAAAGTCAAAACCTGAATATATAAAGTCAGCGTCGGAATTTATAAAGTCATTCCTGATTATATAAAGTCAACATCGGAGTATATAAACTCACTCCTGAATATATAAAGTGAAATTCAAAATCTATTGATTGAAACGACTCTGAACTGAACTAAGTTAACAAAAACGTATTCAGAAAAATAAATTAAAAAAACACTGTTCGGTTAATGTTTTGAAAATGATGCATGTGCCCTGCCTAGGATTGGTGCCTGCCTTGCGCCCAGTGTTGTCTGGGATTGGCTCCAGCAGACCCCCGTGACCCTGTGGTCGGATTCAACATGTTGGGAAATGGATGGATATTCCAGCGCTGACTTTATATATTTCGACGCTGACTTTATATATTTAAGTTTTGACTTTATATATTCCAGCTCTTACTTTATATATTCTGAAATATTCCAACACCGTCTTTATATACTCAGGTTTTGGGACTGACTTTATATATTAAAGTTTTGACTTTATTTATTCCGACAGTGACTTTATATTATCAAGTTTTGACTTTATATATTTGCGAATGACTTTATATATACAAGTTTTGACTTTATATAGTTAAATGTAGCCATCATTGCATAACTTTTTCTTTACCATAGAAATTTAAAGACTAAATTCAACTTCCATTCCTAACAAAGATATTTCTGGCGACTAAATAGAACCTACTTATATCCAAATTCAAGCTATTGAGCTGTCGCCAGCCTGCCTGAATAAATCACCCTCGCTTCGCTCTTACTTTTTACCGTTCATTTATTTCATGGCTAGTGGCGGAAAAATTATAAAATGGAAGGAGGATTACACTGACTATGGCTTTACCAAAACAATTATTGATGGAGAATCGATTATTCATAAAGCTTCAATTGGTGATCTGTTTTTCAGTGTTAACCTCATATTTTTTCATACTTCTTCTCAAACCAAGGGGGTGCGAGGGTAAAATGAATCGGGAAGCGCTGATCAATGTAATCGGTGTACCAGGAAATCATGCATTGACAGAAGTTCCCCTTTGCTTGTGATTAAATGCGTGATTTTTTAATGCGTTATTGAGCACATGCATCGAAGCTTCTCAGCTGTGCTTGTGCTAAGAAAAGGAAACATTTTAAAAATAACGTAACACAATTGTCAATGTAACCTTTTGTAAGTAGTGCCTGGAGGATTTAGTGTGGAGAAACTGTAGAGACAGCGTGTGTATTAACTTGTGGATTTTTCTGTGAGTATTTGGTGGCAGCGTCACAAAGACGTAACACTGAGTTAGCTGCGGAGCTCAGCTCAGAGCGAAATGAGGTGAATGGGAGGGGAGATGATGACGTGACTCCCCACCCGCCTTAACTGTCAATCCCCCACAAACACAGTCTCTCGGAATTTGCATAAGCACAGCCCTTTAACTGCAATTTTAACTTAGTTACAAAGTGATCAAAACTCTCGTTTATATCCTCGTCCTCTCATTAAACTTGTATCCCACATTACCCGTGGGCATGACAAACGCCAGCGGCAGCCTGTCTATGAACTTAATTTAAACTTTAGGTTTACACCTTGCTTTGTTTCCGAAGTAGCAGCACTCATGAATATGGTTGTATATGTCACTCGCTCGCTTCTTATTGTTTCACTGCCTTCTGAATTATATAATGCATGTTTTCTTCAGCGCTTTTTGGAGCTCTTCCTAGTTTTCTATGTACTGCGTTGACAGTCAGTTCACGTGATTACATGGGAGTCGTGATGATGTCACATGAAACTCTGCCCCCCACGGCTTTCGAGCTCAACTCCATTACAGTATATGTAGAAAAATAGCTTCCAGTTATGACCATTACGCGTAGAATTTCGAAATGAAACCTGCCCAACTTTTGTAAGGAAGCTGTAAGGAATGAGCCTGCCAAATTTCAGCCTTCTACCTACACGGGAAGTTGGAGAATTAGTGATGAGTCAGTCAGTGAGTCAGTCAGTCAGTGAGGGCTTTGCCTTTTATTAGTATAGATGAAGCATTTTTTGCTTGGTGAATTGCTTATGAAAAATACAGCCTAATAGCAACAAATCTGTAATGCCTGCACATTTCTGCTGTAGATAGAGGAATTTCATCTGTTTTTTAAAAACAACAGCACCTGCAGAAATTGTGTTGTCATTTTAGTCCCACTTGAAGCCACAAAACAAGTTTTCCACAAAACTTTGTAAAACATGCAAGGTGGAAAATTAGATACATCCCAGATAAAAGCTGAAAATAACTCAATGTGCTGATACCAACCTCCATATATTTGCAGACATTTATACTGCTGGATGATCCGGCTGTGAAAACACTGGAATGAGCCAACTAAGACACAGCTTTCAAGGTACAGCAAAACATGTTTTTATTACGTTTACACAAAGGAAAGCGCTAAAACTCATTTTAGTAGATTAACGAGCTTTAGTATAATGCTGCATTATAATCTTGTTTGCTACATAAAGCACTTTATGTTTGTGCATGTGGGTGAAGGTTCCATATGGGGAGTGTAGGCCATCACACTAGTACTGAACAGAACTTCAGCCCTTTCTAGTACACATTCACATGCTCACCAACACTGTGTCACAACAGGCAGATGGGGCTTTGCCAACTACACTATGAAGGCAAGCCAGTGGAACACACATGAGTTTTGCAAGAGACTTCATGAAAGATGGATATCAACCCTAGTTCTCTGAAGCCATAGCATTACTCAGTGTGTCGCCTGCTTCTAATACTCACCCCTAAACAGTCAGCAATGGCATTAGGTTAGCAGAGCCTGCATCGAGAAGTGCTGCTTGAGATGGTACAGAGTGCAGCTCTGTTTTTTTTCATTGCTTTCAACAACTTTTTTAAGAGTAATTGAAATCACCCTTTGCAAAATGCCACTTTTCTACGCTAAAGACATACAGAGGATCAATCATGGTGGAAAAGTGGCGTTTTTTTCTTCCATAAATAAGGTTATACAGTTTAACAAAGCTATGCACACTGCCTTCAGCCGCCCTCTGGATTTTCATCAGCTTTTCACTTACTATTTCAATTTCACTGAAGGAGGGAGAATAAAAGATTTGTGCAAAAGCAATCTCGACTGCTGCACTCACCCGTGACTCACTGATAAAGGATGTATTTACCTTACAATTCCAGCCCCATCTTTCTGGTTCTTTAAATCAATGGGTTTGGTTTCTAAAAAATAAATAAATAAATATTTTGCTTAATAATAATAAAAACATTTTTATACTTGTAATTTAGTATAAAGAATCTAATGCAATTTAATATACTACCATCTGTCAAAAAGAGGAAAATCAAACAAAATCTAGAGCCACAAACAGATTTACTGTACACCACTTTTGATAATTTATCTTTATTTAATTTGGGCTTGATTAAGGATCTAAATCAATTTCCTCTAAGATGTTTATGCCTACATAGCCTGCAGAACGTCATGTTCGGCAAAATAATGCTGACTTTTTCCGTTTTCAATGATGCACTCCTTTGTTTGTTCAAAACTCCCTTATATTGTTAAGTCTCTTTCTTTGCCTCAACAGACACCAACAAGTAGAAGAAATAAGGCCCAGTTTACAAAATAATTAAACACATGAAGATTACAAAAGCCAAACACAAATTTATCATCTGATTCATTTAATTAATTAAATAAAGAATTAAATAAAGAATGGTTTATTTATTACCAGCAATGGCACACTGCATGAATACACTTGAGTTGAGCATTCATAGTTTTAATCCTCTTTCTCTGTATGTTTAGCATTCATTTGCTCAGAGGTTGGTGAGCTTGCTGTTTCCTGAGCAGCTCTTCTTTTCTCCACCCTAGTGGCCTGCTTCTTCTCTTCTTTTGTCGGTATCTTTTCGCGTTGAAACTAATTAAGTTAGTGTTTGTGTTACAATTACTTAGTACGTTTTCTTAAATTTTTCACATAAGATGGCACTCAAGTCTTCAATCTACCTCAAGAATGATTTAAGATATGAAGAGATAGGGGAAGTGTCAGCGAAGGTGGTAGGGATGAGAATGGCACCCGTATGCATGCGCCGTACAGCCACCCCACTGACCGCTTCTGAGAGCTGATAGAGCTGTAGAGGAGAAAAGTGACGTTATTAGTGCTGGTGTCTCCTTTTGCCTTTTCTGAGAATGGATGGTGATCCTTAGCTGTCCATGTGTGAGAAGAAATATCTACAGTTTAATAACTTTCATAATTCCATGTCCAGAAAGCATGCAATCAACATTATTACTGACCCTTCCAATATTGATCTTATAAGCCCTTCCATGTGGGAAATGTTACAGAGCATATAAGGTTAAAACTACATGGAGCTTAAACAGTTTTCTCCCCAGACCATGAATCTCATTAACGTTTGATCTTCTTCTAGCAGCCCATATCGTGTTATTATGGTCATTAGATTATGGCCCAGTTTTTCGAAAACAAATGGTGGGAGTTTCACTCACACTCTTCTCATTAGTTTCTCATCAAGCTCTAGCAAGAAGATCAGTGGTGAAAGGAAACCATGCTCAAAAAAACCTCCCCTTGAGGAGACATCGCTACCTAAAACTTTGTTGAAAATAGCAGTTTTAAACAGGAAACTGAGCCGTCAAAAAAAGAAAAAATTAAAACATGTACAACAAACTGTTAAAAGTCTATAAATAAATTCCATTACAGAAGTAAAGAGATGTAATAAAGACAACTGTACTGTGAACGTACAATTTCTGTACTAGTGGTAGAAGTTGAAAAGTCCTGGGATCGCTGAGTAGAAATGGTATTGATGCCATACCAAAGAGGCGGCAGCAGTGGGTAGAGCTAGACTAGGAGATGCCAGTAGCTGGTACTGGCAACCTGATCAGTTGGAACGACGTCAAAAAAAAAAGCAACATAAATAAATTAGATGGACAAACTATAGCAGTGCCTCCACCGTTGGACACTGCCTGAATGATGAAGCCATCTTTTAACAAACTAACACAAATCTCAATGATTTTTTTTTGTTGGGGCTACATCCTGTATCTCTCTCACCTGTCGAGGATGATGGGCATTTCACAGGTATCAACATGGTCGAGATATAAAGGATGCTTGATCTTTCCAACACACCATGCAACATGAAACTCAGCCTCTTCCAGTGGACACTTAGCATTTCAGCCATGGGTGTAGCCAGGAATACATTTCATGGGGGTTTGATGAGAAAGTACCTAAATCATAATTCCATCTCTGATCAATCAGTTGGAACTGTCATAAAAGATATTTGGGGGGGGGGTTCAAACCTGAAATCCACACCCCTAGTTAAGCCTATGTTTGCAGTTCGCCCACATTCCTGCATCTTTTGCAACTCCTAGCAGCTTGATCACAACGTTCCTTATAAAGAGTTTTCTGTGATTGATAATCTGCAAATTGATGGTAGGGAATTATTTTCTACATTGATGTGGAGGTTTAATTCTAATATATGTACTGTCAATAACTCCAATTATGTTAGGAAACCCACAAAGCGCATGAAAATGTTAATTTTACTGTGATGTGATATGCTATAGCCATGTGATATGCTGTAGTGAAATGACTGTTTAGGCACTGCACACTCTGGTAAATGAGCACCTTACTCAGAAAGTATTCATCCTTCTTTCTGAATACAGTAATCCCTCCTCGATCGCGGGGGTTGCGTTCCAGAACCCCCCGCGATAGATGAAAATCCGCGAAGTAGAAACCATATGTTTGTATGGTTATTTTTATATATTTTAAGCCCTTATAAACTCTCCCACACTGTTAACATTATTAGAGCCCTCTAGACATAAAATAACACCCTTTAGTCAAAAGTTTAAACTGTGCTCCATGACAAGACAGAGATGACAGTTCTTTCTCACAATTAAAAGAATGCAAATAGATCTCTCTCTCTTCAGGAGCAGAGAATTTCAGAGAGAGAGAGAGCGCTCGCAAAGAAAAGCAAACAATCAAAAAATCAATACGTGTGCTTTTAAGTTTGCCGCGGCATTTTTTAGAGGAGCGTTAGTATCTTCTAAGCAAACAGCCTCTGTGCAAACAGCACCTCCGTCAGGCGCAGAGAATGTCAGAGAGGGTGAGAGAGAGGCAGAGACAAGCAAACAATCAAGAGCCGCGCGGGACGCATATCTTATAGCATTGAGGAGTTTTAGTTAATATGTAATACATGCTCTGATTGGGTAGCTTCTAAGCTATCCGCCAATAGCGTCCCTTGTATGAAATCAACAGGGCAAACAAACTGAGGAAGCAAGTACCATAAATTAAAAGACTCATTGTCCACAGAAATCCACGAAAAATCTGTGATATATATTTAGATATGCTTACATTTAAAATCCGCATGAGTGAAGCCGCGAAAGTCGAAGTGCGATATAGCGAGGGATCACTGTGATCAGAACTTGCACTTTTTCTACCATCTTGGTTTGCAAATAAAACATAACTTGTTTACATAACTTTTTTAACTATTTCATCCTTCACCACTCCATCAACATATATTTTCAATTCTTTTTTTAATCTTTTATTTGCTTCTGTGCTGTATCTTTGAGTCATTTTGGTGGATGAAGATGATGACATGTAGTAATTAAGTAATTCCTTTCATTTAAGTAATTTCCTTTGGAATTGGTAAAGTATTCTGACTCTGATTAAACCACCATTTGCTGACTGCTGACATGAGAACTTTATGAATACAACCACATGAAAGCTTCTCACCACCCTCCTGAGGTTGTGACATGATTCTTGGGCACATTTGCGAGTGTCACTTTATTCGAGAAAGCCAGTGAAAGCATCTCAACAGTCTAAGTTTCTTGTCACCAGTGGAAACCGTTCAAGGAACAATCCCAAAGTGTTGTGAAGAATTTTTGGTTTCTTCCGATAAGTGTGTTAGGTGTAAATATTTGATGTGTGTATGAACAACTACAAAAGCAAATTCCTTGCAATGTGTGAAAGTAAATAAAGTGATTCCGTTTCATTTATTTAAAATAATGAAACATTCATTTATGCAATGCAGTTTTACAATGTTATTTATATATTTTTTATGCTGTAGTAGCCAAGGAGGAAAGTGGCCATTGGTCTATAGAATCTTTTTCACAGCCAGACAAAACAATTTGAAAACCACTGGCTCATTAAATTGCTTCATAGTCATGGCAAGTAAACCATCAATAATTTATCAAGGTAAGCAAACACATCGATAAATGAAGACTTAGTCACGAGGAATATTTTTAAAAAAATTTGAGATAAAATCAATGAATGCGTCTGACAATAAAATAACAAACATCTATTTGGGTAATATTTGGAAATATACAAGAAATTTGTTTAACAGTCTCAGAAAATGGTGTCTGAAAACTGTTATTCAAGTGTTTGCACTTGGATAGAAACGATTTAAAAGTCTATTGCAGGGCAGAGCCAGTTTTGATACCACGGTTAACCTAACATGTATACTTCTGAGATCAATCTGTCCGTCTTCTACATCTGCTTAAGGCAATTCAGGGGAACTGAAGCTTCTCTTGGCAGCTTATGGCAAAGGACAAACCAGCCCTAGAGGATGTGTAATGCACATAGACTGGGCCTGTTTAACCTAATCAGCCCATTAATAGATTGATTTTTGAGTTTGATTGTGTGCAGAGAGGTGCAAATTTCAGGCATAAGACAGGGCAATAGGTAGATGGGGCTAGGATCACAACACTGCAAAACAATGCAAAATGAAGCAAAAACCAGGCCAAGGCTATGTTCAAAACTTTAAATGAATTCTTACTCGAGTGATCTGTTTGTTGTTTTTAGCTGAGTCTTCCTCAAGTATTTCAAAGTCTGCCGATGTCTCAATGTGTGTTATGAATCATTGTGATGGGTAACCCAAAACCATAAAATCCCTCCTCATAAGTACAATACCAAAAATTAAGTACAGTACAACATACAGTATACTTATTGGGTAATAGCAAATGATATTATATTTATTACATAAGCAAACAAAAAGTGGATAACAATACAAACAAAAGACAACAAAAAGAACAATAAACCAAAAAGAATATTAAGTAAAAAAGGAAAATTGTAATTAATGAAGCCTAAAGCATTACCCTAATAAAATAGATAATCATGAAAAAACAACTGGAGCAATATTAATTTATTTCCAAACGTTAAATTCACTAAAAACCAAAAGGGTAACCATAACTTAAACTTTTAAGACAGGACACCTAAATGAAAAAACGGAATATTAAAGTACCTAAAGGACAATTCTAAGTGAAAGGGGACTGAAATCCCACAGAAAAAAAACTGAAGCTCTCAAGCTAACCTCAAGTGACAGCTGTTCTGCTAGGAAACGAGTCAAAAAACTAAGTGAAAAAAAAAATAGCAGAGAAGAGTTAAGAGTGTTTGAATTATAAGGCACTAAAGGTTGGTTTTATGATTCAATAGGAAAGTAACCCCTTTTTGTCCTTTTAAACCTGTTGTGTTGTTACCAAAGGTCATGACCTCTGAGGACACACCCCTAACAATGCAGGATGTTTTCCTAGCAACAAGAGCACAAAACAAAAAGAGCATAATTCCTTATATGAAAGGAATTAGTACAGTGGACCAAGGCTGTTATTTTAAAATGAATTAATCAAGAATATTTGGACACAGTTGGAAACTTGTTAAAGGTAAATTTCGCACAAACATTAGATATATAGATAGATAGATAGATAGATAGATAGATAGATAGATAGATAGATAGATATTTTTTTATTTTTAAAAACAAACTTTATTGACAAAAACATCAGTCAAATATACAACTTACACATTATATTATTATAAATACATTTAATTTTGAAAAAACACAACCAACAAAACCCCTAAAAAACAAATCGCAGTTCCTCATTAATACAGTCACACAGTACACTATTCACACACCATATTGTTTTAAACTTATCCATATACTTTGTGAATTTGAAAAAATTAAAATCAATCAAAATGCGACTAATGCACAGTATTTTAAAAAATACAATTGGATCTTGCAGACCACTCCCTAAAATTGTGTGCTTTCTCGTTTCCCTTGGACAAAACATAAAACAGTGAAACACGGTCTCTCTTTCCCCACAGAAACAACAACTGTCAGACACACCAGGTGTAATAATTGACAAGAAGGAGTTCACAGCTAAGATCCCATGTAAGACCCTCCACTGTAAATCGCCCACCCTACTGGTCAATGGTGGCTTGTATAGTGACCTCCAGGCTGGCTCAGAGAATTCTGTGCAGTCGATCTTTCTCCTCCATGGAGTGTCTGTTATCGTCCTCAGGGAGTCTCGATGTCTCACTTTTACGCACAGCCAGTACATTTGTTTCCCTGTAGCCGTTGGCAAATGGAGGTCCATCAGCCTTTCCACCGAAAGAAATTTGCTCTGCTCCGCCGTTGTCCAGTCACCCACAGGAGATACCAAAAGTGTAGGAAAATCTGGATCCTCAGGTGGATGAGTCCGTTCATTGAACATGTCTCTGAGGAGTGCCGAGCTCTCAGCTGACAGTGAAGCCTTCACTTGCATTAAAAAGGTCTGCACCACTCTCACTGACCGCACTCCAATTTGGTGTGCAATTTCATTTGCATTCTTCCAAAAAAACTTTTCACAGTCAATAACATGTTTTAGTTTCGTGCACACTCCATTTTTAAGATGATTAATAAAAGTTTGAGACAGTCCCACTGAACTACTGAACTTCACATTATTGACAATGGGCTCTTCCAAAACCCAGAACAATGACAGGCTGTCCTCATCCCCTTTAATTGTCACCATCTGCCAGGCTTTAAAAATACTCTTATAAAAGTCCGGTATGTCCGACATATCAAATTTATTCACCTGGCACAGCAGCAGAGTTTTTCCAAATTTCAGGTTTTCAATGTGGTCAAAAAAACGTTGTGCAAAATCCATCCACGGCTGGTGCTCAGAAGGATATAACAATTTCTGTAAAGTCTGTAGCCGGAATGCAGCAACTCTCCCGAACACATCTAAAATGCCTTGCCCACCTTCATCCAGTGGCTGAAACAGGACCATTTTCCTAAGCCAATGCAGGCCATCCCAAAAAAAGTTGATTAAAACTGTCCTGAATATTCTGAAGCAGCTGTGCAGGAGGCTCTAAACAAATGCATTTATGCCACAATCCTGAGGCTATGAGGTTGTTAATGATGAGCATCCTGCCCCTGTAGGATAACTGAGGTAGAATCCACCTCCATCGTGCAAGCCGATCCTTCACCTTCTGCAGTACTCCATCCCAGTTCTTTCGTATGAAGTGTTCATCCCCAAGAAACACTCCTAAATATAACAATCCTCCAGAGGACCACTGTAGGCCACCAACCAGTTGTGGTGGTTTTAAACCAGTCCAGTTGCCCACTAAGATAGCACTGCTCTTTCCCCAGTTTATTTTAGCTGATGAAATAATTTCAAAAGATCTCTGGCATTGAAGCAAAATGTCAACGTCCTCCTGATTTTTAACGATGATGATGATGTCATCAGCGTATGCTGAAACCTTAACAGGCTCCGCAGTGCAACATGGAATTGATAGACCAGTCAACACTCTGCTGTTCCTCAGCCTCACCTTCCTCTGTTGCAAAAAGACCTCCGGACCGCCCGCCTTATCTCACCAGGGTCCTGAGTCTCCTCACCATTATCCTGTCTTATGCAATGTAAGACCTTATGTTGAGAGTTCTTTTTCTCAAGTCCAAAAAAATGCTGGGTTGGTGCATCCATGTCAGTTATCGGTTGGAATCGCGCCTTCACTAGAGCCCCCCGAGCCCTTGTTTCCAATAAGTGGGCAAGGCCCTTCTTTTTAACCCCAAGGGTTTCCAACAATTAGATAGATAGATAGATAGATAGATAGATAGATAGATAGATAGATAGATAGATAGATAGATAGATAGATAGATAGATAGATAGATAGATAGATAGATAGATAGATACCTGTAGATATTTTATTAATCCCAAGGGGAAATTCACATACTCCAGCAGCAGCATACTGATAAAAACAATATTAAAGAGTGATAAAAATGCAGGTATAACAGACAATAACTTTGTATAATGTTAACGTTTACCTCCCCGGGTGGAACTGAAGAGTCGCATAGTGAGGAATGATCTCCACAGTCTGTCAGGGGAGGATGATAGTGACAGCAGTCTGTTGCTGAAGCTGCTCCTCTGTCTAGAGATGAAACTGTTCAGTGGATGCAGTGGATTCTCCATGATTGACAGGAGCCTGCTCATGGATGTCAAACTGTCCAGCTCCATGCTTACAATAGAGCCTGCCTTCCTCACCAGTTTGTCCAGGAGTGAGGCATCCCTCTTCTTTTTGCTGCCTCCCCAGCACACCACCGCGTAGAAGAGGGCACTCACCACAACCATCTGATAGAACATCTACAGCATCTTATTATGAAGTTTTTCTTCACACAGAGAGCCACAGACACTTGGAATAAGCTACCAAGTAGTGTGGTAGACAGTAGGACTTTAGGGGCTTTCAAAATTTGACTTGATGTTATTTTGGAAGAATTACAGTAAGTGGATAGTTTTGTTGGCTGAATGGCCTGTTCACATATGAATTAATGTTCTACAAACAGTGGCAAGGGTAATATATAAGTAAGGCTGTGAAATCAAAATATTTTTATACCATGAAAATCAATCCATCAATCACTGAACTAATATCACATTTGTAATCCAGAGTATATAAAAAAAATGATTCCAAAACTTTGCAAAAGGGTGAAAGATTACACATAAAATGAAATAAAAGCACAATTCAAAATGACTGTCCTTCTGACTGCCACTTCACTTGAAGAAAATTAATTAACTAAACTAACTAACTGATTAGGACTAGGACTAGCTAAAGGTCTGGCTTCTTTAGTAATTAAACTAAACAAGAAAACAGGGGCAAAGAACAGCAACAAAGAAAACTGAAAAAGAACCAAATCCAGAAAAGAGAGAATATATGGTGTTGGGCCAGGGCCACAATCAGAATTTTTCACCATAAAAGCCAAGAACCTTACTTTGAATTACAACTTAAAGCAAGCAATCAACTAGAGTTGGACAATGACTCCTGCTGTACTGCTTTCGTAATTTGTAATTTCGTATACCACTCAGGTGCCTTATATAAAATGGCGTATTATTTGCATATAACCTACATACATCATCCTGCATATAAATCATCTCTAGAATACTTATAATACCTGACCCAATGTAAATGTCATGTAAATAGTTGCTATACTGTATTTTCTAGGGGAAAAGGACTTCAGCAAGCGACATGCCACTTTTCAAAAGAACTAATTTTTGTTCTTTTCAAGAGATAGCACTTTACACTCTCTCTTAGTCTTTGAGGGATTACTTTGACCATTTATTTTGCTTTTTAGGGCTGTTATTAAACAAAGAGTGTACACAATGTGACACCAAGGGCCGCACATTGCCTCATACTCAGGATTTCTAAATGAAGGGCTTTTGTTTAAAAGGCAGTGTTTGCCGCTATGCACACGTGTGACCTTGTCATTAATAAAAGTTTTGCCGGTTGAAACTTTAGTATTTAATTTACAGTGTATTGATTATATACAGGTATGAGTCAAAGTCATTTCTGGGCTGAACAGCTTTTTGCACACACATGTGTGTATAGATACCCTTACCTAAGTTTAAAGCTGGTGCCCTGGCCTGGTGTCTGTGGGCTGATGGATAGATTTACTTTGAATGGCTGGGGTGGAGCAACAGTTTAAGGAAGACCAATTTCAACTTAACTTTTTGGTTAGCAATTGTTTAGTCTTCTTTGTTTAAGTGTCTTTATTTTCCAGAATATGAGTATATCTTTTATGTTTTGTTTTAGAGCTGCGGCACTATGGGAAGTGTAAAGATGTTTCTCACTTTGTCAATTGGTAAAGAAAAAGCAGGTAGGAGGTAGGACAAGGGGGTTAGAAGCACATACTGATACGGTGCATTGCCGCACTAAACACAAGACAAACCAACTCAGGATCCCAGATTAGGACCTAAGTACAGCCATGCAAAGGGTGATACCTGAGCACCGCACTAGTTCAGATGGAGTGGAACAGTGTGAGGTTTTTTATGGTGACTGGAGTGCCAATTCTGCCACAAATCTCTAAGTTTTTTCCGGTAAGTTGGAGGGCCTACATACAGGAATGAATGCAGATTAACGTCATACCCGGGACGGAGCAATAAGTGAGCAAAAAAGAGATTTCCTTTTATAAAAAGTAAATGGAAAATGGGATTGTTAGTCGATTTACCTTCAGTATAGAGCAAGGGTACTTTGTGTGAGTAGAACTAGTCAACTGAAGAGTAGTGTGATGGCATCTTTTTTGGCAGCCATATAGCACCTGTAGATTTACTGCTATGAGCCATTTTATTGAATTCCTATAACATTAGGCTACAGCTGGATATGCATACAGATCACATCATTTGAGTAGATTCAGCACAGTGTGAGCCATGCAGAAAATGAAAGTTTTGCTTTTTTGAAATTTCTGGATTTTTTTTTTAACATTATTGATTCATTGAATCTGCAGATGCAGAACCTGCAGGTATGGAGGGCTGAATGTGCTTCAATCTCTGCTCAGTTTAAAACCTTTTACATGTGGCACATACATCACATGCCAGCAACCCTACCACATTGTATAAATTGAATGTATTATTATTATTGTTAACCATGTGGCGGCCCGGTGCCGCTAAGAATCACACAGTCAAAGAGACGATGATTTATTTGTTTTTTTAGTAGAGATTCCAGAGACGCTCCAAGCCTTGGCCCGACCTTCACGCTCTCACAAACACAGACAAAAAGCCAATGGAAATAAAACAGCAAATAAAGAATGTATTAACACTAATAATAAAACAATACCACCCCTCCCCTCCTTGAACCGTCTCCTTATCGTGGTGGAGGGGTTTGCGTGTCCCAATGATCCTAGGAGCTATGTTGTCCAGGGCTTTATGCCCCTAAGTAGGGCCACCCAAGGCAAACTTGTCCTAGGTGAGGGATGAGACAAAGAGCGTTTCAACAAACCTCCTATAATGAGCAAAAACTCTGGACAACGTTTTCCCTTGCCCGGACGCTGGTCACTGGGGCCCCCCTCTGGAGCCAGGCCTGGAGATGGGGCTCGATGGCGCGCCTGGTGGCGGGCCTGCACCCATGGGGCTCGGCGGGCACAGCCGAAGAGGTAACGTGGGTCCTCCTTCCCATGGGCTCACCACCTATGGGAGGGGCCAAGCAGGTTGGGTGCAGTGTGAGTTGGGTGGTGGCCGAAGGCGGGGACCTTGGCAGTCTGATCCTCGGCTACAGAAACTGGCTCTTGGGGCGTGGAATGTCACCTCTCTGAAGGGAAGGAGCCTGAGCTAGTGCAGAGGTGAGAGGTTCCGCTAGATATAGTCGGACTCACCTTGGCGCACAGTTTGGACTCTGGAACCAATCTTCTTGAGAGGGGCTGGACTCTCTACCACTCTGGAGTTGCCCCCTGTGAGAGGCGCCGAGCAGGTGTGGGCATACTTATTGCCCCCCGACTTGGAGCCTGTGCATTGGGGTTTACCCGGTGGACAGAGGGTGGCCTCCCTCCGCCTTGGGTGGGGAAGGGTCCTGACTGTTGTTTGTGCGTATGCCCGAACAGCAGTTTGGAGTATCCACCCTTTTGGAGTCTCTGGAGGGTTGCTAGAGGGCATACCTTCTGGGGATTCCCTCGTTTTGCTGGGAGACTTCAATGCTCACGTGGGCAATGACAGTGAGACCTGGAAGGGCGTGATTGGGAGGAATGGCCCCGATCTGAACCCGGCGGTGTTTTGTTATTGGACTTCTGTGCTGTCACATTGTCCATAACGAACACCATGTTCAAGCATAAGGGTGTTCATATGTGCACTTGGCACCAGGACACCCTAGGCCTCAGGTCGATGATCGACTTTGTGGTGTGTCGTGGACTTGCGCCATATGTCTTGGACACTTTCGGGTGAAGAGAGGGGCGAGCTGTCAACTGATCACCACCTGGTGGTGAGTTGGCTTCGATGGTGGGGAAGATGCGGTCAGACCTGGTAGGCCCAAATGTTGTGAGGGTCTGCTGGGAACGGCTGGCAGAGTCCCCTGTCAGAAGTAGCTTCAACTCCCACCTCCGGCAGAACTTCAACCACGTCCCGAGGGAGGTGGGGACATTGAGTCGAATGGGCCATGTTCCGTGCCTCTATTGTTGAGGTGGCTGACGGAGCTGTGGCCGCAAGGTGGTGGTGCCTGTCGTGGCGGCAATCCCGAACCCGTTGGTGGACACCGGCGGTGAGGGATGCCGTCAAGCTGAAGAAGGAGTCCTATAGGACTTTTTGTCCTGTGGGTCTCTGGAGGCAGCTGATAGGTACCGGCAGGCCAAGCGAACGCTGGCTTCGGTTGTTGCTGAGGCAAAACTTCGGGCATGGGAGGAGTTTGGAGAGCCATGGAGAACGACTTTGGACGGCTTGAGGAGATTCTGGTCCACCGTCCGGCGTCTCAGGAGGGAAGCAGTGCAGTGTCAACACCGTATATGGTGGGGATGGTGCGCTGCTGACCTGACTTCGACTGTGTTGTGGGTGGGAGGAGTACTTCAAGACCTCCTCAATCCCACTAACATGCCTTCCAATGAGGAAGCAGAGCCTGGGGACTCTGAGGTGGGCTCTCCCATCTCTGGGACTGAAGTCACCGAGGTGGTCAAAAACTCCTTGGTGGCAGGGCCCGGGGTGGATGAGATCGCCGGAGTTCCTTAAGGCTCTGGATGTTGTAGGACTGTCTTGGTTGACACGTCTCTGCAACATCGCATGGACATCGGGACAGTGCCTCTGGATTGGCAGACCGGGGTGGTGGTCCCCCTCTTTAAAAAGGGGGACCGGAGGGATCACACTCCTCAGCCTCCCTGGAAAAGTCTATTCGGGGGTTCTGGAGAGGAGGGTCCGTTGGATAGTGAACCTCGGATTCAGGAGGAACAGTGTGGTTTTCGTCCTGGTGTGAACAGTGGACCAGCTCTTCACCCTTAGCAGAGTCCTGGAGGGTGCATGGGAGTTTGCCCACCAGTCTACATGTGTTTTGTGGACTTGGAAAGGCATTGACCGTGTCCCTCGGGAATCCTGTGGGGGTGCTCGGGAGTATGGGGTACGGACCCCTGATAAGAGCTGTTGGTCTCTGTACAACCGGTGTCAGAGCTTGGTCCATTGCCGGCAGTAAGTCGAGCCCGTTTCCAGTGAGAGTTGGACTCCGCCAGGGCTGCCCTTTGTCACCGATTCTGTTCATAACTTTTATGGACAGAATTTCTAGGCGCAGCCAGGGTGTTGAAGGGGTCGGTTTGGTGGACTCAGGATTGGGTCACTGCTTTTGCAGATGATGTTGTCCTGTTTGCTTCATCAGGCCGTGATCTTCAGCTCTCTCTGGATCGGTTCGCAGCTGAGTGTGAAGCGGCTGGGATGAGAATCAGCACCTCCAAATCCGAGCATGGTCCTCAGCGGAAAAGGGTGGAGTGCCCTCTCAGGGTTGGGGGAGAGATCCTGCCCCAAGTGGAGGAGTTCAAGTATCTCAGGGTCTTGTTCACGAGTGAGGGAAGAATGGACGTGAGATCGACAGGCGGATCGGTCGCGGCATCCGCAGTGATGCGGGCTCTGCATCGGTCTGTCGTGGTGAAAAAAGAGCTGAGCCGTAAGGCAAAGCTCTCAATTTACTAGTCGATCTACGTTCCTACCCTCACCTATGGTCATGAGCTATGGGTAGTGACAGAAAGAACGAGATCGCGAATACAAGCGGCTGAAATGAGTTTCCTCCGCAGGGTGTCTGGGCTTTCCCTTAAAGATAGGGTGAGAAGCTCAGTCATCCGGGAGGGGCTCAGAGTAGAGCTGCTCTCCTCCATCGAGAGGAGTCAGATGAGGTGGCTCGGGCATCTGATCAGGATGCCTCCTGGGCGCCTCCTGGTGAGGTGTTCGGCACGTCCAACCGGGAGGAGGCCCCGGGGAAGACCCAGGACACGCTGGAGGGACTATGTCTCCCGGCTGGGCTGGGAGCATGGGATTCTCCCGGAAGAGCTGGTAGAAGTGGCCGGGGAGAGGGAAGTCTGGGCCTCTCTGCTTAAGCTGCTTCCCCCGCGACCCGACCCCGGATAAGTGGAAGAGGATGGATGGATGGATGGACAATACCACCCCTCTTCCCCTTACGACGATTATACATTAAATACAAAAAAGCACAAACAAAACAGACACAGTAAAGTCCATGAAAAATGGCAACAGATGAAATGTAATGATGTAGGTAAATAGTCCAGAGATCCGCACATTGAATGGGAATGTAAAGATAGTTCTACCGGTATATCCTGAAATGGCAAAGACAGGTAGACAGGTTCAAGAGCACTCCTTTCTTCACAGGATGGCTATGAATCTACAGTACTTACAGTCCTCAAGTACACAGGCAGACTGCAGACAATCCAGACCCCAACCACGAAATGATCCAGGACAAAAATGAATAAGTACAGGAAACCCAACGGTAGGTAGACAGACAGGTACTTGAAACACAAAACACTTTTTTTTTTTTCATTTTGGTCACCGGCCCCTTTTTAAAAGCTGCTCTGACCTCCTTTGACCACAACAGTCCCTGCACTCTCAGCAGAAGACCAATCAGAGCCACTGCAGGGACTGCTGGGAGTTGCAGTTTCAAACCCTAGTAGCACCGCTACAACCAGACACACAAAAAGGCAGCCCTCATGAAATCCAAGCATCCAAAATGGCAGAGCCCATAAAAAACAACAACACAATGGTGAATAAATGACATTACCAAAATATGAGTAAAATATTAAAAATGACGAAAAAATAATGCTTAACATATAAGCAAAAGTCCTAAACAATTTCAGGTTCTCTTATTGGGATGTCAAAAGCATAACCTCAGTATATAAAGAAAACCCGGCGTCGACACAAAGTGAGCTCGTTTTGAACCTAACCCTCGAATATAATGCCCTCATGCCACTCGACTAGATAGCAATCCATTTACCTTGTCTATATAGGACAGTTAACTCACACACCAAATGTCATGAAGAGAAAACTGCACATAATGGAAAATGCATAAAGGGCAAAAGCTCCAAGGGGTGATCTGAGATACTTGGCTTTTGCTGCCAGTTGTCTTGATTTCATGCTGTCCTGTCATTTGCTTTTTACAGTTTTTTTTATTGCAGCAGCAATTTTCTTGTCTCTTTCATCTTTGATTTGCTTTCTTGTCTGCATTATATTTACCTTCTATTCTTATAGTAAATACTGTACCGAATGACCTGGAACCCTGCACAAAAACAGATATACAGTATAGCCAATTATATGGTTGTTTTGCACTGTAAACATGTGTAACTCTGAGTAGGATATTTAAGAATATTAAACAACAGCTGCAGCCATCAATTCACTTTCTGAACCTACTATATCCAGTACATGGTTTTAGTGCCTAACAATGGACATTATGCAAGAAATAGTTTTGGACAAGCCATCCATCTGTGAAAGGTACAATCATAAAGCACACAACAACAACAACTGGCAAGTCATGCAGCTGGTTGAAAGTTTGGTTTTAGACCAATGCCCCTGTAGAAACACGTGTTCACAGGAAAGACATTTACACTGCACCATGATGGTAGCTGGCCTGAAAATGGAATACAGGTTCCTGAACCTGTGAAGCCACAGGAAATTAGACCCTATTGAACTAAATAAACTCAACAGAATAATTTGTAATCTCTTTTCTTCTTTTCTTTCTTGACTTTGGTACTGACTGATGGCTAATGTGTTGGGTTGTAAATTCCTTAAAATGGACTGACTAAGTGACTCTGATCAGCTACTTAACTCGCCTGCACCAGCTGAAAAATGCCATAGCACACAAAAAAAAAACTGGATGGACCTCTATAAGGTATTTTTCAGACATGGACAAATTTGTTGGAACTCTTACAGCTCTTTGAAAAAGAGCTTGAGGCCTCCTGAACAGTGATTAAATGAAAAGGAATTGTCCCAGGTATACCTGCATGCTTTTAATATGTCATCGAGTAAAGTAAAGCAAGTGTCAAAAGAGATTAAGTATTGCTTGTTCCACAAAGATATTCTAAAATGGCCTAAATACATTTGTTGATACACCCGAAAAAGATCATAAATAATTGATTATTTTCAAACTAGCTGTTTTCTTTAATTAGTATTATTCAATCTTGCTATCAGTCATATGGCATATTTAAAGGGATTAAAGTTTACTAACATCACACTGAACATGGACCAGAGCAAGCAAAACAGAGAGTTGACTGAGGAGATCAGAAAGAAAATCATAGACAAGCATGTTAAAGGCAAAGGCTAGAAGACCGTCTCCAAGCAGCTTGATGTTCCTGTGACAACAGTTTCAAATTTTGTTAAGTTTAAGGTCCATGGGATTGTATCCATCCTCCCTGGATGCAGCCAAAAGGGAAAACTCAAGCCTAGAATGGGTAGAAGGACAGTGGAAATGGTAGGCAAAAAGCCAAGAACAACTTCTGAAGAGGTACAACCTGAACTCCAGGGTCATGGTCCATGAGTGTCTAATCACACCATTTTCTGGTTTCTGAGTGACAGTGGGCTAAATTGATGAAGACCCAGGAAGGCTCCACTGTTTAAAGAAATACTTTACTAAAGTGATAATTGACGAGACACAATGCTTCTGGGACAAAACTGGAGCTGTCTGGCAAGTCACATTAGCGCTATGTCCATAGATGTAAAGATAAAGCTTTCAAAGAAAAGAACATGAAACCTGGAGGAGGCTCGGTAATGTTTTGGGGCTGCGTGTGGCACAGGGTGCCTTGAGTCTGTACAGGGAACAATAAAATCTCAAGACTATCACGAGATTCTGGAGCTGCCAGTGCCCAGTGTCAGGAAGCTAACTAAATGATGTCATCATCTAAATGTTATTTCAGCAACAACAGCCTGATGTATGATCTGAATGCAATTACTTGCAGGATAAGCGTTGCCCCCACCCTGAGAAAACTGCATAAAAATCACCGCACTTCCTCCATCATTGGTCTTATTTTTTCTGCATTTCTTCCTGACACTAGATGTCACTATGTCACAGGTAAAACCCTAAATTCTGACTGAACTATTGCAAACTGATATAATTTTTTTTTAAAAATGATCAAAACTAACATTAATAAAAATAATGCAGTATTCAATAACACTGCAAAGAACACATGCTCTTGAATTTAATGGTATTTAAAGTTTAGCTATTTCAAAGTCTTTCTTAATTTTGATTTCAGGGGAAAGTCTTGGTAAAATGTAGAGTTAGCACTACATTTGAGCAGTTTTTTTTAAGATGGTTATGAGTAATGCTCCCTTTTTCCTCTGATATCATATATTTTTGCATATCAGAATTGTTCATAGAATTATGAAAAAACCTCAAATCAAGATAGAACTGAGAAAAATTGCAGGGCATATTAAAAGAAGGGTAAAGTAGAAAGTAATATTTTTCTCTTTTAATGTAATTTGTTTAATAGTGTCACCACGATACACACACCTTAGCACAGTGGTTAGCACAGCTGCTTCATTACATTTTTATCCTTGGTTTGCTTTCCATGAGCTACTTAAAGTATTTATTAATGGTACCGATGGTATAAAAAGAAACAAAATGCTTATCACAATTACAAGCCACAATTCTAATATTTAATATGTTTATAAGATGTTTATGAAGAACACACAAGATGAACCAGTGTGGCTCTTATGCTAACAAGCCTGCTGAGCAAGATCTACTCTTTTTCAAATTGGAAATGTGAGCTGCTGTACTAAACACACGTGTGCACACTATTCACACACAAACATTGAAAATGAGAGATTAGAACAAATTGGCCAGGACAGGCCATTCGGCCCAACAAGCCTGTCCATCTTATTGAAGATTCTTGAAGCACTTGACTTTGTTCTGTCAGCAATAATAATAATAGACTAATAAGGAAGGAGTTTGGAGACATGACAAAATTGATGATAATTTTAGACTGTGTTTAAATCTTTCCACCTGCCAATCCCATCTATTTTCTTAACCTGCTTACCCAAGGCAGGGTGTTAGGGATGCTGGAGCCGATCCCAGTATTCAGTGGGTTCAAGATGGGGACAACAGCTGGACTGGGCACCAGTCCATCACAGGGCTACTTGGAGAAACAGAAAGATGACATGCTGTGTTTGGGCACTATGAGGTCCCCTAATGAAGAGTGATGCCCCCTCAAACACCCAGTGAGACAATTCACAGGAGAGAATGCTTCTTTAATTATCCATGTTGTGACGTAAGGCTGACATTTCCTCTCTTTCAATTATACGAAATTGTAAATACGTTGTGGTCCCCGGCCGGGATGCCCAGGAGGACCAGAGGAGGGCTTGTGCCTGATTATCCCAGGATCCTGGCACTTCCACCACACCAGGAAGTGCCGGGGGGAAGACGACATGGGACACCCGGACGGCTTCCGGGTGCGCAGCCGGCACTTCCGTCACACGGGGGTGTGTCCGTGGGAGATTGCCGGGAAGCAGCTGGAGTCCCTATAAATGGGCCGCCTCCCTCCAGTCAGCAGTGGATGTCGGGCGGTAGTGGACAGAGCTGGAGCGAGGACGGGAGGCAGCCAGGAAGGAAAGGCACAAAAGACTGTGAGCCTGGACAATTGGGGAATCGGTGCAAGAGGCACCGGGGTTTTGTGAGCACGTGACTTTTGTACATAATAGTTGTAAATAAACAGTGTGTGGAGACAATATGATGTCCGTCTGTCTGTGTCCGGGTCAAAGTTCACAACGTATAAACCAAATCAGTCAAACACGTCATTACTGTTGTTGAATTGTATTTGGATATGGTGATGTTATATACACATATACAGTATATATGTTTAATGTGTTTAGTTTACATTTTATTTTCAGAAACAAGCTTATCACTAATTGATTTTGTGTGGACTAAAAAACAAATCAACAGCAAATTTAAGTGAACAGAACAAAGCGGAAAGGGAAGATGAAACAAACTCCAGTATTACATGAATATACTATAAAACGATTGTGGGGGACAAAAAGGTTTCTAGAAACAACAGAGCCCACATTTGGAGTGTAAATTTATTTGAAAAAATGCCCACCATCGCCTTTGAGATTTACATATTTAAAAAGGAAATAAAACAGGCAGACTTTAAAAATCGTTTTAGTGCACTAAAAATTATAATGTACCCATTTGATAGCAATAACTCTGTGTTCAAAATCTAACATGAGATGCATCCCGTACATTCAAGATATGGTAATTGACATTGCAGAGCAGTGCGAAAAGATTCTGAAGTATGATAATTGTTCAGGATTTGTAAAGATTACAAAAGTATGACAAACACATTCTAGCTATTGACGCCATTGCATCGAGGCACATGGAATGGGGACTGCCGATGAAGTGGCAGCATAAAGGAACATTGCTGAATTGCCTATGTCATAATTTGTCTCTGCTACAGATGATTTTCTCAAAAACAAGCACAGCAATAAAAGTTATTAGAATCAAAGTGATAAAACTGAACTTGAGGAGCCTACCTCAGTTTCAAGCCACTGCAAAGGATCAAGAAAATTGGTGGAAGTATATGAAGTTAATGATTATACATGTTTAAATGTTTCATCTGTAATAATTCTTAAAAACTAGAAATCTTTGTTTTTGTTTATTTTAACAGTTAGTTAAGAGCTAATCTCCCTTTGGACGTGTCCAAAACCAATCCCAACATATCCTGAAAACTTAGCAAAATTTTAAAATATTGAATATTTCATTAACTTGGCAGTTACAATAACACCTCTAGAACTTGATGTATGACACTTTTGAAGTAAAGAAAAAAATGTCATCAATCTTATCAATGACCCAAAAAAAGTCCTGCACTAACTAGTCTACGTCCATTACTTCCTTTCAAAGGCCTAAAGGTTTGCCATTAATGTTAATTTCTTTGTTGATTGAAGAATGCAACTGGATTTGAAATGAATGGCTTCTTTAGCCCACTGCAGGTACACTTCAGCACTTTATAATTCAACAATGACGGATGAGGGAACCAAGATCGTTTTAAAATGCTACTCCAAGAACTGTCGTGTTGTGTGAAAGTCAACTTTAATAGTTAAATAATTTTGGTGCGGTGGCGCAGTGGGTAGTGCTGCTGCCTCGCAGTTAAGAGAACTGGATTCGCTTCCCGGGTTCTCCCTGCGTGGAGTTTGCATGTTCTCCCCGTGTCTGTGTGGGTTTCCTCCCACAGTCAAAAGACATGCAGGTTAGGTGCACTGGTGATTCTAAATTGTCCCTAGTGTGTCTGTGAGGGCCCTGCAATGGGCTGGCGCCCTGCCCGGGGTTTGTTTCCTGCCTTGTGCCCTGTGTTGGCTGGGATTGGCTCCAGCAGACCAGTGACCAGTTAGGATAAAACAAAATGGATGGATGGATGGATGGATAATTTTGGTGCCTACCATGAAGGACCGGAATACTTTTATCTACATCTTCCAAAATGAAATTGTACCAGACTGTATCCTGGGTCCGCTGCTCTTCTCAATCTACATGCTTCCGTTAGGTCAGATTATCTCAGGGCACAACGTGAGCTACCACAGCTATGCTGATGACACACAGCTGTACTTATCAATAGCACCTGATGACCCTGATTCTATTGATTCACTAACAGAATGTCTGACTTGTATCTCAGAATGGATGAATAGTAACTTTCTCAAGTTAAATAAAGAGAAAACTGAAATCTTAGTGATCAGCAATAATGGATACAATGAGGCTATTAGAAATAAACTGGATACATTAGGATTAAAAGTCAAGACAGAGGTAAAAAGCTTAGGGGTAATTGTTGACTGTAATCTGAATTTTAAATCGCATATTCATCAGATCATTAGGACAGCATTTTTTCACTTAAGAAACATTGCTAAATTTAGACCTCTTATATCACTGAAAGATGCTGAGAAATTAGTTCACGCGTTTGTTTTCAGTCGACTAGATTAACGCACTCCTCTCAGGACTACCCAAAAATGACATAAATCGTTTGCAACTAGTGCAGAATGGAGCTGCTAGAATCCTAACTAGGAAAAGAAAATCCGAACACATTTCTCCAGTTTTGATGTCACTACACTGGTTATCTGTGTCATTCAGGATTGACTTTAAAATTCTGCTTATGGTTTATAAAGCCTTAAATAATCTCGCTCTATCTTATATATCGGAATGTCTGACACCTTATATTCCAAATCGTAACCTCAGATCCTCAAATGAGTGTCTCCTTAGAATTCCAAAAACAAAACTTAAAAGAAGTGGTGAGGCGGCCTTCTGCTGCTATACACCTAGGAATTCACCAGGCTGATACAGTGGAGCACTTTAAAAAACTGCTGAAAACACATTACTTTAACATGGCCTTTTTATAACTTCACTTTAACTTAATCCTGATACTCTGTATGTTCAATTCATCATAATAACTATTCATAGTGGTTCTAAAATCCGTACTGACCCCAACTCTCTCTTCTGTTTCTTTTTCCAGTTTCTTTGTGGTGGCGGCCTGCACCACCTCCACCTACTCAAAGCTTCATGATGTTCCAACAATGATGGACTGAAAGCCAGAAGTCTACGTGACCATCATCATCAAATCCTTCCATGAGAATCCTAAATACAAAGAGGACTGTTTCATTTATGTTAGGTAGAATGCCCAGAGGGGACTGGGCGGTCTCATGGTCTGGAATCCCTACAGATTTTATTTTTTTCTCCAGCCGTCTGGAGTTTTGTTTTTTTATTTTTCTGTCCACCCTGGCCATTGGACCTTACTCTTATTCTATGTTAATTAATGTTGACTTATTTTATTTTCTTACTGTGTCTTTTATTTTTCTATTCTTCATTATGTAAAGCACTTTGAGCTACTTTTTGTATGAAAATGTGCTATATAAATAAATGTTGTTGTTGTTGTTAACACATGCTGCACAATGCTATACAGATATGATTTAAAAATTGGACTTCATATCTCTCTTATGCAGTATGCCCCACAAATGTATGCCCTATTAAAAATGAACATGGAATTAAACACTACTCAGCAACAGCAAATCAAAAGATAAATAACATACATCCATTGCTTAGTGTACTGCTTCAGAGTATTAGATTTCATAAATGTACATGTTCATTTGGACAAATCCCATTCATCCAGTGTGGAGTTTCCAGATCAGCTTCATTTATGACTGTAGCTTTACAGTGTTAGTTCCTACCTTGAGCTGGATATTTGCAAGAAAACCTGTGGCTTCTCATAAACCTGAATTGGATTGTGCAGGTCAGAAAATAAAAGAATGGGTGGACCATACTGTCGCAAGTAACAAGTTACTAACTTCAAATGTAAAGTTTATTTTGACTTGAATGAAATCCTATTCCATTATGTAGTATTTATTTAATCATATTTTTTCAAATGGTGGCGCAGTGGGTAACGCTGCTGCTTCACAGTTAGGAGACCCGGGTTCGCTTCCTGGGTCCTCCCTTGTGGAGCTTGCATGTTCTCCCCGTGTATGCGTGGGTTTCCTCTGGGTACTCCAGTTTCCTCCCACTGTCCAAAGACATGCAAATTGGGTGCATTGGCGATCCTAAATTGTCCCTACTGTGTGTGTGTGTAACAACAACAACAACATTTATTTATATAGCACATTTTCATACAAACAATAGCTCAAAGTGCTTTACATATTAAAGAATAGAAAAATGAAAGACACAATTATAAAACAAAATAAATCAACATTAATTAACATCGAATAAGAGTAAGGTTCAATGGCCAGGGGACAGAAAAAACAAAAACTCCAGACGGCTGGAGAAAAAATAAAATCTGTAGGGATTCCAGACCATGAGACCACCCAGTCCCCTCTGGGCATTCTACCTAACATAAATGAAACAGTCTTCTTTGGATTTTGGATTCTCACGGAAGGACTTGATGATGATGATGGTCACGTAGACTTCTGCCTTTTAATCCGTCCATCATTGTTGGAGCATCATAATGCTTTGAGTAGGTGGTGGTGGCGCAGGCCGGAAAAAGAAACAGAAGAGAGAGTAGGGTCCGTGGATTTTAGAGCCACTATGAATAGTTATTTTGAGGAAATTGAACATATAGAGTATCAGGATTAAGTTAAATTAAGATTAAAAATGAAGTTATAAAAAGGTTATGTTAAAGTAATGTGTTTTCAGCAGTTTTAAAGTGCTCTACTGTATCAGCCTGGCGAATTCCTATTGGCAGGCTATTCCAGATTTTAGGTGCATAACAGCAGAAGGCTGCCTCACCACTTCTTTTAAGTTTTGTTCTTGGAATTCTAAGGAGACACTCATTTGAAGATCTAAGGTTATGATTTGGAATATAAGGTGTCAGACATTCCGATATATAAGATGGGGTGAGATTATTTAAGGCTTTATAAACCATAAGCAGAATTTTAAAGTCAATTCTGAATGACACAGGCAACCAGTGTAGTGACATTAAAACTGGAGAAATGTGTTCAGATTTTCTTTTCCTAGTTAGGATTCTAGCAGCTGCATTCTGCACTCGTTGCAAGTGATTTATGTTCTTTTTATGTAGTCCTGAGAGGAGGGCGTTACAGTAATCTAGGTGACTGAAAACAAAAGCGTGAATTCATTTCTCAGCATCTTTCAACGATATAAGAGGTCCAACTTTTGCTATGTTTCTTAAGTGAAAAAATGCTGTCCTAGTGGTCTGATGAATATGTGATTTAAAATTCAGATTACAGTCAACAATCACCCCTAAGCTTTTTACCTCCGTCTTGACTTTTAATCCTAATGTATCCAGTTTATTTCTAATAGCCTCATTGTATCCATTATTGCTGATCACTAAAATTTCAGTTTTCTCTTTATTTAACTTGAGAAAATTACTATTCATCCATTCTGAGATACAAGTCAGACATTGTGTTAGTGAATCAATAGAATCAGGTCATCAGGTGCTATTGATAAGTACAGCTGTGTGTCATCAGCATAGCTGTGGTAGCTCACGTTGTGCCCTGAGATAATCTGACCTAACGGAAGCATGTAGATTGAGAATAACAGCGGACCCAGGATAGAGCCTTGTGGAACACCATATCGGATATCATGTGTCTTCGAGTTGTAATTCCCACAACTAACAAAAAATTTTCTCCCTGTCAGGTAGGATTCAAACCAATTTAAGACACTGCCAGAGAGGCCCACCCATTGACTAAGGCGATTTCTAAGAATGTTGTGATCAATGGTGTCAAATGCAGCACTCAGATCTAAGAGGATGAGAACAGATAAATGGCCTCTGTCTGCATTCACTCGCAAATCATTTACTACTTTAACGAGTGCAGTTTCTGTGCTGTGATTTGTTCTAAAACCCGACTGAAATTTATCAAGAATAGCATGTTTATTTAGGTGGTCATTTAACTGCATAATGACTGCCTTCTCCAGAACTTTACTTAAGAAAGGCAGGTTAGAGATGGGTCTAAAATTTTCAAGAGCTGAGGGGTCAAGATTATGTTTCTTAAGTAGGGTTTAACTACAGCAGTCTTAAGACAGTCTGGGAAGACCCCAGTATCTAGTGACGAATTTACTATGTCGAGAACATTATCAATTAGCACGCCTGATACTTATTTGAAAAACCTTGTTGGTATCGGGTCAAGGACGCAGGTGGAGGGTTTTAATTGAGAGATTATGTTCTTTAAATCAGGTAAATCTATCCTAGTGAAAGAGTTTAATTTGTTTATAACAGGATGCTGGGGTTTAGGAGGATCCTTAGTGTTGGAGGGATATACTATGTTATTTCTAATATCATTAATTTTTTGATTGAAAAATACAGCGACAGCCTCACAGGTTTCACTGGAAGCACTTAGGAGACATTCCTTTGAGCTACCTGGGTTTAGTAGGTGATCAATTGTAGAAAAACGCGCCCTGCCTGGGATTTGTTTCCTGCCTTGTGCCCTTTGTTGGCTGGATAGTCTCCAGCAGACCCCTGTGACCCTATAGTTAGGGGTTGGATAATGGATGGATATTTTTCCAATTTTATTTTGAACCTTGGAATGCATCTCACAGATTTTGACAAGCTGATCACAAAAAACACTTTTACATTTTCCCATCCTATACCATTTTATTGCAATTCCTTATTTTTGTGATTTCACCTTCATATTATAAGCATGGATGTATAGTGCAACAACTAAAACTGAAACATCTGTGGTAATTTCAAAGTAGTGGCAATGCTACTGCGAATGCAGCTCAGATACACCAAGTACTGCTATTACATTTCTGAATGGGACGGCCATGCTGAAAAGTCGCATTACATTAATAAGAACTCACCAGATCCATAAGCATTTGGTTTCACAGAAGAGATGTGTGGTTCATAAACCACTTGCCAAAAAAGATATTTTTGCCTCTTCTGTATATATAAAGGAGAGTTGGGATCCGAGAGACTGTGTTTGTGTGTTTGTGGAGGGATGAAGAGTTAAGGCGGGTAGGGGAGTCACGTGATCATCTCCCCTCCCATTCATGTCATTTCATTCATTTCAAATCATTTCACTCCGAGCTGAGCTCTGCAGCTGATGTGGTCTTGCCGTTCTTTTTCCTTAGTGTTTAGTCCTTTCTCCTTTACTAATTTGCTGTTTAGTACACGCGGTACTTACACAGTCACTTATAAAAAGGGAGAAATCTCCGTGCAAGAAATGGATATTGAAACTACTTTGAAAGACATGCAATCAATGAGGCCATTAAACGGATCCCAAGAGAGGTCTTCTAGGTTGGAAAAAAAGCGCTTGGCTGCCAAAACCAGCGCAACAAGAAACGACTTCTACGTTAGAAAGAAAACGATTCGCTGACAAAATTAGGCAGTTAAACGAATCTAAAGAAGACAGGATTTCAAGATTTTCAAAAGGACGACTGGCTGCCGAAACCAGGCGGTTAAAAGAATCTGAAAAAGACAGGACGTCTAGATTGGAAAAACCACGATCCGCTGCCGAAACTAGCCGGTTAAACGTGCAGCGAAGCGCGCCAGGTCTGCTAGTCTTCATATAAAACAATGAACAAGGAAAGTGGTGGATTTCAATATGCGAGACAGATGTTTCTACAGATAACATCTCATCTTTCTTAACCAGAGGATTGCAAATCCACCTCTCATAACTCAATGGAAAATGATGTCTTATATTATCTTAAACTGGCAAACATATTCATATATTCATAGTTCATATAAGGTTTTACAATTTAGCAAGAACACATTAATGTTAAGCTTGATCTTTGCTACTCTTTTGACATATATTAGGAGCCACACTGGGCCTTTTTTCTCATGTGGCTTTGTGATCTGGGAAGCATAAGGAAATTGTAGTTCCATTTTTTTCTTGAAATACAATAACAATGCTGTTGTATTATTCGTGGAGTGTATCTCTGACTGAAGTGTGTGCCAATGTATGGGCTTCATTGGCTGGCATCTCTAAACTGAACAGGAATGAATAAGAGTCATGGTGTTCATTTGTGTGCCCGACAAAGCACTGGCACTCTGTCCTGGGCAGTCTTACACCTGATGGTGGCCATGTTAGGTCCTGGCCACTAGCAAGCTGACAATTAGGCTATATGATAAAAATACTTGTCTAAACTGGAAAGTGAATTTAGTTGGTATAATGGAATAAATTACATTTATGTTTATTAGCAGACTCACAGGTTTTGACAAGTTTAGCTGTCTTCAAAATTAAGTTGAATGAACTTGAAATACCTAACAGTACATTATTGCCATGTTAACATAAATAAAAAGTTTAAGGCAGCAGGGCAACAATGCATTTAAATTAAAATAAAAATGTACATACACTGTAAATACACAGTTCATAAAATGAAACAATGCCAAATAACTGTACTCTCAGGCCACAGTTTATTGCTTTAAAATGCTTATGAAAACAAAAGTAAAATGATTACAGTTTTTAAAACTTTCTGAACAATTAGGAACAATTTTACTTTTATAATTAGATGTCCATCTTATAAAAGAAGCTTCTTGCACAAGTAATGTAAAGCAGCATACTGTACATCTACAAATACACAGAAACTATACTTCAAATGCAGTTTTCAATCACATTCTTAATTCAGTTCTGACACTACATTGTTCAAAGCACAAGAAAATGTGCTTCCTTTTATTTCAGCTCCATTACACTTACATTTCTGGAGAAAATAAAGAATTTACATAATATAGAAAGGACACATACTATAAATATTAAAACAGTCCTAATATAGCAGTAGTGAAGCACAGCCCAGACAGAACTGACCTTGAAACTTCTGCTGTTGTAAGTATGTATCCAAAACATGCAGTATTCATTCTAGTCACACATAATTCTTCTAAAATATTATTTATATGTGAAGTTATTGTCCTGCGGTGAGATGGTCTTCTGTCTTACTGTAGGTGCTGCCAGGTCTTCTCAACCTTGTACTAGAAAAAAATGCATTCTGAAAATGGATGGGTGGCAATGATATTTCCAAGAGATAAAAATTTTGCTTAACCTCATGTATTCCTCTGCCCAAATTTGCTAGGCTTTATTCTAGACTAGCAAAATACCCGTGCTTTGCAGCCGAGAAGTAGTGTGTTAAAGAAGTTATGAAAAAGAAAAGGAAACATTTTAAAAATAACGTAATATGATTGGCAATGTAATTGTTTTGTCACTGTTATGAGTGTTGCTGTCATCAAGGATTTGATTATCATTATTTCTTTCAATCAGGTTCGTATTTGGAGGACGTGTTGTGTTCAAGTTACATTCTGTGTTTGTCAACCGTTGTAAAGATAACAGGTTTCATTCATCGAAGTGTTCACTACCCAAATTGCTACTCGTGAATCTAAGATGTTTAACAGCCATTCCCGGTATCAACTTGTGGATTTGCCTGTGAATATTTAGCGACAGCGTGTCTATGAACTTGTGGAATTGCCTGCGAGTATTTAGCGAATGCGTCTCTATGAACATGTGGATTTGCCTGCAAGTATTTAGCGGCAGTGTCTCTATTAACTTGTGGATTTGCCTGCGAGTATTTAGCGACAGCATGTCTATTAACTTGTGGATTTGTCTGCGAGTATTTAGCGACAGAGTGTCTATTAACTTGTGGATTCTTCTGCAAGTATTTGGCGGCAGCGTCACAAAGTTGTTTTCATCTAGCTGCATCAGAAAATGTACCACGACATCTGGCACGCCTCCTTTTTACTGTTTTCTCACAGCTTGGATTGCTGCTGGCATAATCGGTTTCATGGTTTGTTTCAATTACGTTAGTATTTGCAGGACTTGTGTTGAAGTGACATTCGGCATCTGTCAAGCATTGTAAGCATACAACCGAGTTCATCGATAACTTCGCATCCAGCTTTTGAGAGTTGAACCATTCATAAACATCAAATTGTCCACTACTCAAATCGTCACCTGTCAATCTAAGATGTTTAAGAGGCATTGGCGGTTCTCCAAAGGTGTAAAATATTTGGCCATTTCGTTACACTTGAAAGCGACAACCGAACAATTCAGTGGCAGCCATCAATTCACATGCAGAAGCATAGGTGAAGGGCTTAAGCATTTCACTCTTATAGTGCTCCTGTGTAGTATAATTATCTCCTGTACCGTCATCAGTCCACACCTTGAACCTGTCCCAGTCATTCAATACATAAGACACAATGTTCCTCCGGATATCAAGAGTGAGCCTGATATGGCCCTGCAATATGTAACACAGAGAATGGAAAAGGCAGGCGGCATCTCCGAGTATGGAAACCACTCGGTGAGTGACAGTTCTTTGATTGATGGTGATCACCTCGAAAGACATGATAATGGGGGTACGGTTGGAAGGGTAAAAGAAATGGGTACCTGAACAATGTAAAGTAAGTCTAAAATACCTACACAATAACTATAAGTGTAATAAACGAACAATAAAACAGTGGAGAAGCCGTGGATTAAATAAAAAGGCTGCAGTTATCAGTAAGGAGACATGAATACCGTGGCGAAGCATGGAAGGGAATGAAGAGACCGGAGCGACGGACGGCCTTATATGGGCAGGCAGCCAATTACGTCGGAGGCGTTGGGATGGGGGAAACAACGCCGCCTCACACAGTGACCGAGCTGCAGGCTATTGACGTATATATGTACGTAAGTAGGATTCAGTTATGACCATTACGCGTAGAATTTCAAAATGAAACCTGGTTAACTTTTGTATAGTAACCTGTAAGGAATGAGCCTGCCAAATTTCAGCCTTCTACCTACACGGGAAGTTGGAGAATTAGTGATGAGTCAGTCAGTCAGTCAGTCAGTGAGGGCTTTGTCGTTTATTAGTATAGATTTGGCAAAACTGAGAAAAAAAAGTGAATGGTGATTTAGCTGAAGTGGCTGGTTTCTTACTGCTGTGAATACAGGCTGAAATGCTAAAAGAAAATGTATTTTCTGCCTGGATTTTTCTTTTTGGTTTCAAATATCATTTGAAAAATTAAAGTGTCAAACTGGGTAGAAATTGAGCCACCAATTGAGTGCTCCCTTCAGCAGCCATACTCAAACCCTCTATCTTAACAAACAAAAATGTAAGACAGGTAGGAGTTAGTCAGTTAGTAACAGAGAGGCCACCAGGACTGCAGCAACTTGAATTAACCCTCACCAGACGCCAATTCTACAGATCAAGCTGAGAGACACACTTAAGAGAAATTAAAAATAGTAATGGTAGGCATGGTAGTGTCATGTTTACAGAGCACAGTGAAATTCTTACTTGCATGTTTGACCAACATGCAACATGTTGCTCCTCATTGATAAATACCATGATACCATGTGCTAAAATGCAAAATATCATTTTATTTAAGAAATATCACAAATCAGCTTACCTGGGGTGTGAGTGAGCATGGATGCTTATGCTACTGGGTCCAGCACCCCTACAAACATGCTTCCCTCCTTTTACCTAACCATCCCAGGATAGACTCCAGTTAAATGGCAGATTTTGCACCACAAGCTGGATAATATGGAGTAGGCCAGTATGGTTGGCCAGCTTTTTACAAAATTATGAATGTAGTAATAGTAGAACTGTCACTTGCACAGAGTACAGTGAAATTCCAACTTCCATGTCCAACCAACATACACATTACGACTCTCCGGGGTCATAACATTTTTTTAATTGTCTTATGATAAAAATTTCATAACTTGTCTGATTCTAAGAATCATTAAACAGGAACTATTTTTTTAGTAACTATGTAAAATAAAGTATCAGTTCAATCACAGTACCAGTCAAGTGGTACAGTGGTATTGGTGCTGCCTTGCAGTAAGGAGAACATGGGTTTGTGTCCCAAATCCTCCCTGCATGGAGAGCGCTTTGAATAGTGAGAAATGCAAAATAAAATGTGAAGGATTATTATTATTATCAGGCAAACTTGCAAAATAAGCATATGATTTAAAAGTATAAGGCTAACAAGCAGTAGAGAATAAATCTGAAAACATTTTAATATGCACTAAAAAAATGAGAAATGTGACATTTTGACTTTGGAGGCTTATTATCCTTTTTTTTTTTAATTCTAAGTGTCTTTAAATTTTTCAACCTAGGATTAACATTCACCTATTTTATATACTGCATACCACTGTGTCAAAGAACACAACATGCTTTATTTCCGATAGAAAATGACCGCCTATTTCCTTTCACCAGAAGTTACTTTTCACGACCGCAGTCAGTGCATACGACATCATCACGAAGAGTGAGGAATCCACGTCCTACAAGTGAGACGGCGCATTTCATACAGTTGAAGCACTCGCTATGCCACTGGCGTTCTTCAAATGAGATATATTTTGCTCCTGCAAGGCCTGAAATAAAAAATCACAAAATATATGTAATATTCAAATAGAGGCTACATTTCTGAAAGAGCAAAACCACAGTTCACTCCATCACTGTCATCTGCAAATAATCAATATTAGCTCATTGGCTGGAAGAAAAAAAATGACTTAAAATATAGAGTTGGCTAAATACTACTTTTAAATGAGGGACAGATTAGCACTAGAATAATACAATGGACAGTGTTTAGAAAGCTATCTTAGCAATTGTGCAATAGGAGACGTGGAGCCAGAAAATACAGCTGGATGTAGAAAGGGCCAAATAACTGAATTGTGGAGACCTTCTTTGTGAATCTTCACATTAAAGTGCCGTCAAATGACAAAAACATTAGGATGACTCATATATTGCAAATGCATTCATTTTTTCAATTAACTGTGCTCATTAAACAGTGTTTGCTCAGTTGGATGAATGTCTCTAAAAATGAAAGAATAATCATTAATTAAGTGGATTTATTTCATTTTCCTGTTTGGTCAACTGTATTGGGAAAACCGGCTCGTGCGGCACTGACAGTGACAAATTGTTAGTAAAACTGGACATCAATCATTACTGTCTTTTGTGAACAGCTTGTGGAAGGAAGATCAACAGGGGCAAAAAGCTTAATTCGCTTTGATAAAAAATACTCCCTTGTCCCTGATGTATTGTAACTGCTTTGGAAACTTATTATTCATCAATAGTTCCAATGGTTATATTATATTTCAGATTTAACAATGTATGGGTGGTGTTTTGTAAAGGTATCTAGTTTTGATTTGTAGTGAACAGACACATAAGGAAATAGCTATAAGATGGAAATTTTGTATAGTTTGATTAAACACAAATCGAAAGATGAGCTGTCATGTGTTTTCGAAACAAAAGTAATCTGTCTCCATTTATTTTAATCTCACCAGTGCACTCAGGTGGAAGATGATGAAACACCGAAAAACAAAATAGCAGCCGCAGTAAACACAATATTGAAGGGAGCACTGCCATCGTAAATAGTTAAGACATGAAAGAATCTAAAACAAGGGAGGTGAGAAGTTGTCAAATGGGACTTTTATAATGTAAAGCCTAACATTACCGTACATTCTCACCTTAGTGAAAATGAAACATTTCATAAAAGACACAGATATCTAATTTCCATCTCCAGCCAGGTATCTGTCCATAAAAAAAAAAAACTATTCTCCAGAGTCTGATGACTAAATGGGTGGTAAGGATTCAATAGTGCAAAAAGCGAGACTGTCTTCCATATACTAATGTTTATGATAAACAACACCCGAAATTAAGTGAAATTCAATCCAAAAGTTTTGGGGTTTTTTTGCCTTTTGGGTACTTTATGAAACGCAACAACAAGGAATTCTTTAGTATATAGTCAAAGGTTTGTGGACAGCTGACAATCACACCTGTATGAAACTTGTTGGATATCCCAGTCCAAACCCATGGGCATTAATATGGAGTTTCGCCTCCCTCTTTGCACTCGAACAGCATCCTATCTTCTGGAAAGGCTTTCCACAAAACCTTGGATTGTGTCTGTGGGAAAATTGTGCCCAACAACCTTAATGATGAGACATTCATCCAAAAGGTATTCAGGGGGTGCCGAGGGTTAGGGTTAGGGTTCAAGTTCTTAGACATCAAACTCATGAAACCATTTCTTTATAGACCTGGCATTGTGCTCATGGTCACAATCAAGACGAAACAAAAAAATGGCCTCTCCAAATTTGTTGCACAAACCTAAACATGTACAATTGTGTAAAATGTTGTTGTATGCTGTAGCATTATCGGTATTCTTCACTGGAACCAAGGCACCTAGCCCAAACATTGAAAAACAGTCTCACTATCACTCCTCCAATAAACTTTACAGTAGGCACTATGCAGATCAGAAGGTAGTGTTCTCCTGGCATCTGCCAACACCAGGTTCATCCATTAGACTTGCCACTCCAGGGTACATGTTTCCACTGCTTCATAGTCCAATGGTGGTGTGCTTTACACCACTCCAGCCAACGTGTGACAATACACATACTGATCTTGTGTGCAGTTTCTTGGCCCTAAAAAACTATTTCTTGAAGCTCCTGAAGCACACTTATTGTGGTTATGTTGCTTCCAAGCTTAACAATGTGCTTTGCATGCCTGATGCTTATTATAAATCATATTTTTGTAAGTAGGCCCTATGCACAGTGTTGGGTACATCAGACTTCTTTCTACATTATCCTCTCCAGAAGTATGTTTCTAAAAGCGGTGTAATCAAAAATTATCAATTGTAAAGAGCACCCCAAATGTTGTAGCTCAGCTGAAAAGTGGTATTTGTAGAGCAGCAAAATGTGACAAATTAGGTACAGTATTATTATTTGTGTCTCTTCTGAAAGGATATGGAAGAAATGTAACATCTACACTAACCTGACATAATAAATGCAACACTGTAAAAGTGTTTTATCAAGAGGTGAAATCTCAGATATTTTTAGGAGTTATCATGATTATGTTAGTTTAAATATAAATCTAACAATCCAGAGCATAGTGTATTCTGTCACACTGAATACTTACGAAAAGATTTAGAGAACAATAAGAGAAAAATACTGCGGGCTACAATAAAGACTATGGAACAAATGAGCATGTTGTACTTACTTGTAATGGCTTTGGCACAACCGGCACATTTTTTTGCATAAAGATTACTGAAACAATCAAGGCAGTATGGGAAGTCATCTCTGGAAGTAAAGCGTTGCCCTGCTAACTGTTTTTTACATCCAGTACAAAGAAAACATTCTCTGTGCCAGGGCTTATCATGATAAGTAATTCCTCCAGTAGTTATAACCTGGAAATAATTAGACAATAATATTTTGCAGATAACCTGGATATAATTAGACAATAATATATTACAGTTTAACGAAAAATTATGCACTATATATTTACTTATTAAATCTTTTCCAAATCCATTCATTTCAAAATAGGCTTTGTGTTAGATATCCCATCCCAGTAGCCTTGCGTGCAAGGCAAGAACTTTTGCATGGACATAGTGCCAGTCCATGACACACATGGCCTAATATGAAGATACAAATTAACTAAAACATGTCTTCTTGACAAAAGAGAACACTGCAGTATTAAGATAAAACCAAACAAGCAAACGTTTGAAAATGACATGGCCTGGGCAAATATTTGAGCCAGCAAGACTGGAACTGTGAGGTAGCAGTGCTGACTGACGGGACACTGTGCAGCCCTGTTAAACTTATTTTAAGCATTGTGTAAAGACATAACCTTATTATGTGTCTTACACAGCACAGCAATGCATAAAGATCTTAAAAAAAAGGAAAAATCTAGTAGGGAAAATGTTATGGAGCTCTATGTGACATCCTGGGAAAAGATGTACTGACAGGTGGTAGCTCTGTAGTAGGACATCTCAAATTTGTGTCTAATTTCTATATGAAAGATAAATTCATAAAACATGATACTGATAACTAGTTGCAGCAAGTCCATAGAAAGTGAATTCAAAATAGGTCTTAGACGTTAAAGAAGCCCAACTAATGATAAAAATTTTGAGCAATTTGGCTCTAAATATCTTCAAGGTGAGGCATAATTGTGGCAACTTCAAGACAAATCCACTATTTCTCAAGTTTTTTTTTTTTTTAATGAGAACATCTCACACTTGTGTCATGAAAATTGTCTTTTTTTATTAATTTATCACCAGGTGGATCAGTAAAGATTTCTTTCATAGATCTCATTTGTTGTCCATCTCCCTTAACCAGGAAAGGAGGGTGCAGTACATAAATTTCAGTTTCTCTTGACATCTGCCACTCAGCTGCTGCATATATTTGACATGGCCTCTCTTCACTGCTCTATGAATTTCCTTTCCTTTGGCAGTTCAACAACCTAACATATAATTTACTCAGAATATTTGTGCATCTGCAGAGATTATAGATTGCTTTGGACTGCTTGGTCAGCTGAATTCTGAGAACCAAACCAGTGAGTCGATATTCTACTCCTTTACCTTCAGTGTCAAAGGCAATCTTGAAAGAATACTCAGTGACATAGAGTACATAATATTCATTACTTAACTAATCATTTATATTGCACTTTACTTGTATGTTTCACACAAGATTTTGTTCTTTTGGCATCAGAGAGTCGTCCACGGTGTGTTGCCTACTAGGTGTACAGTTGGGAGACCTACCTCGAATAGCTGATGAGCTCGGTGGATACAGTTGTCATTGTCCATGTTGGAACAAATGACATACATGAGGGTAGTCTGTCAATTCTTTGATCCAAATTTTAAAAATATGTGCCAGGCTGAGAAACTGACAAGGTTGTCTTCTCCCAAGTTCTGGCTGTGCCATGAGCCAGTCCAGTTAAGATTGAGGAGATTAGAAGGTTTAATGTGTGGCTCAAATCTTGGTGAAGGTTTCAAGGTTATATATTTTGGGGCATTGGGACTCCTTTTTGGAACAGTTGGGACTTGTTAAACAGGGACAGGTCACATCTGAGCTGGAGAGGTGTGAAAGTGTCAGTGAGGCATATGAGTCGATCAGTTGGGGGTTGTTTAAAGTAGGGTATGGGGAGGCACGGAGTTTAGGACAGGCCAGGTTTTGAACCGTACATAAGGGAACAAACAATAGTGTAAAAATAATAGATTGAAAGGAACACGTTAGGGTGGTTTGGACATGTAGTTCATATGCCTCATTGTCAGCCAACCACAAAAATTATAAGCATGGTGCAGCCCAATGGGAGAAGATCCAAGGTACAATGGAAGAATTATATATCTGAGCTGGCCTTTGGGAATCTGGGAATTCACCAGAAAAAGTTGGAAGAAGGTTGCTGATAATAGTATGCACAGGTATAACAGATGCCCCTGTATGCTCCACTGGGGAATAGCTCCAGACCTAAAATGCCCCCTCATCAGACTTCGACAATCCAGCCACAACAAATATATATTTAATTATTGAAATAAAAAAAATGTTTAGAACATTTTTGCAAAATATTTTGTGTGGAGCAGTACGTGCCATACTTTTCGGAATAAAAATGCCCTCTCCAATTAAATAGCACAGTTAACATGCAGTATCTCAAAAAACCTAAGAATGGAAATCTGACCTTGCTTTGTTTCTGTGATTTATACTACAGAAAACCGTGCTGATTCAAAGCTTGATGGTGACATTCAAGCGTTATTTTTTGGAGAGATTATTAACAGTTTGGCTGTAGAACTTTATTTGATATTTAATTAAAGGATTCTAACAATCTCATCAGAAATTACTTGTTTGTTATATTAGAACATTGCATCAGTTATGATGAGAACAGGTCATTCAGACCAACAAAGCTAACCAATTGTATTTGCGTAATTTTTCCAAAATATCCTAAAACCAAGTTTTGAAAGTCCCTGAAGAACCACCAAACTACTTTGTAGTTTAGCTCATGTGTCTATGGTTCTCTACGTGAAGGAAACCTATTAATATTTGTGCAAAATCTACCCTTAGCAAGTTTCCATATCTGCCCCTGTGATCTTCTTCGAGAATTTAAAGTAAAAAGTGAGATCCACCATACTAATTCTGTTCATTTTAATCTAGTCATTTCCATTTACTTGAACTGAAAAGATTGAATTTTTCTGGTCTGGGAATTAGCCTAGTCACTCTTGTCTGGACTTTCTCTAGTGCTTCTGCTGTGTCTTTCTGTTATATGGAGACCAATATGCTGTTATTCAGGAAGCAGAACTAAAATCCTTCATTAAAGAAAACAAAATAATAACAAGGGTAGATCTCTGAGGAATTGTATTTTGCATAAATTGACAACTGCTTCCATCCAATAAAATATAACAATGGCCTTACTGGAGAGCAAGACTACTTGATATATGATAGATACAACATGAACATGTTCACCATATCATACGTTTATCACCCCATGTTAACTAAGAACTCCTTGATTTAGCACTAGCGGAAAATGAATTATTAGATACTAACAAGGCCAAGAATAAATATATGACTTAGCCACATAGCGCAACATGACTGGCAGCTGGGGTGGTAGGCCCTAAGTCATCTATGACATAACCATTTGTTCTTCTCCCTGACCATTGACCACTGCAGTAGAAATAGAGTGGAGTCTAATTTTCTATTATTTTCTTTAAACTCCCTACAATTTAGGGAGTGATAAACAAACAAAAAGCATAGCAAAAAATGATAATGTTGTGAAATCAGATATGTAAATGAGATTTGATTTATATTTCTTAGGCAGTCATTGATGGAGCATCCACATGTAACATTAGTAAATCATTCCCAAACATCTTTCAGTTAAGATTCTGTTTAAGTAACTTTTGTTTAATCTGAGGGAAAACTAAATTGCTACTGCCAAGGTGATAATTAAACAGCATTGCTAATGAGAAATGTATAAATTATTAAATATGCCTAAAATTTTGTATAGATGAAGTAAAAAAAAATAGCTACAGGCTTACACTTGGCAATGCTTTGAATTTGATTGTACCACTTAATGCCCATGGGGGATTTATTGCTAGACTAGTTTTTAAATTACACCTTAGAAGAACAGATTTTTTTTCTGAATTCTTAAATAACAGGAAGCACAAAAACTTGCAGAAAAGAAAGAAAAAAAAACTTAAAGAAATTCTTACTTTTTTGCAGCAATCACAATGATGAGCAAATTGCTTCTCAAAACATGGCACACAAAAGTAACCATTATCTTTGGGAATAAAAGACTTGGTTCCTATTGGCTGGCGACAGCGGTGGCACAGGAAGCAGGTTTCATGCCAGCTATTACCTTTATATTCCATTTTGCGAGCACCTAAAAACAAAGAAAATGTTGTGTGCAGATTATGAGGAAATGTAGGTTTTGATACCCTTTTTTATGTGGAATTCTGCAGCCACAGGAAGGAATGGGTTGTGTTTATGTGGTATAGAAAATGAGTTCTGAGCCTGAAAGGATTTCTTTGAGAGTAAAATATTTAAATTATTTAAAATATTTAAATTTATAAAGGAAATACAATACTTTAAAAAAAAAAGAATATTTGTAGTGCCAGGACTGACTCTGGTATGTGTCATAATGGGCCATGATTTCAAAAAGAAAGCACTTTATTATATCTTATTAACCTATAAATGACATAGTTATGCCAACTCTTAATGAGCCCATCCCCTTTTGTAGAAAGAGCTACAAAAACAGAACAGCAAGTCAGCTTAATATCACTGACCAGTTAAGGTATATCGATATTCTGATTGGCTCACGAAAAAATTCAATTTGTTTAAAAATACAGCACTAGCACATCTTTCCTTAATTCTTTTCCATCAAACACTAAAGTTTCTGCTTGCACTTTCTAAAGACACATTGTCTTTCTTTCTGCTTTCTCACCACAGGCTGAAAGATGATATTTATTCTTTTATCCACAAGACAGAAAAAGTTTCCACTCTTTACAGACTGTTTTCTTTCTCTACTTTTATGTATTGCCTTAAACCCAGTATACTCACATGGACAGATGATCCTCCCAATCTCATCCCCTATTTATAACTGTCCTACACTTAAACATTTCTAAGAGTTTTTTCTTTGATTATTAATAACCAAAAAATGTATGTAATGAGCATTGTTAAAGATGCTACGTTTGACACTTGATTTATGTAAAAGGCTACCTTGACATTTCATCTCAACTTGCCAGATGGCAATATCAATGTCCCAAGCTGGGACCACCAAAGCATAAAGGAAGGAGCAAAATAAAAATAGTGCTAAATATTCTCAAATAAAATGCTTTACAATAAATGTCTTTACAATTAAGTTCTGTCCATGTAAACCTTTGGTTAACAATTTAACTAGACACTAATTTCAAAGTTCTTTTTCCTGCGTTACATTGTAGAAAAATAAACCATAGCATTGCCATTCCGGACTTCAGTTTTGGCTGAACAGATAATCCATCTAATCAAAGTATTACTGTCTTCTGTATCAAGATGCGCTCCTTGATTCAAGTGCTGTTTTTAAACCAATGGCACATTCTGTTGAGTACGACTGATAATCTGCTGGATTGGAGAGTGTTCCTCTTGTGCGGGTTGAATTTTTACGGATAAATCAATTAGTATTTATATAAAAAATGTAATACTAACAATTTCCATTCTTAATTCAAGTTAGAAAGTTAAAATCTGTTCCAGAGAAGTAATCCTGCACATTAAACTCAGTATTAACAAAAGAATATTAATCATTACTTGAGTAGTATTTGACATATCCAACATTCCTTAAAGGGTTTTCCTCTTGATTTAACTTTTGGATAATGGACTACTTACAGCTTGACACTTATATATAATAACTGTTCCCATGGTTAACATATCCAGTCAAGAGTTTACAATACAATAAAATATACACATAAAATAGTTCTGTATAGGTTAATACTTACCAGGCATAATGGATTTCTTGCATGTGAAACATCTGGAGGAATATTCATTAGAATAACAGTCTGTGCAGAGAAGGAGGTCATCCTTAACAGCAAAAGGTTTCTCAACTAATGAGCATTTGCACATAGCACATTTGAAACACTCTTCATGCCAGTGACGATCTTTATATGAGAGATCCTATCAGTAAAATCCAAAAAAAACTATTACATCTGCCATTTTTTTCCACTTATGGAAAATAACAAAGGAAGATGTTTTAAGCAGGGGGTGTTGCTGACATAAAGTATGTTGGTACTGTCATTACATGTTGTTTTTAATAGCGGACATGTGTTGCACAGATGCACTTGGGCATCTACAACATTAGTTATGTAACACACACTGCAAACATAAATCACGCACATCTAACTTACTGACAGCATGTTTTAAAAACTTGAGAATTAGTAATAAGTGGATCACACAAGATGACAAAAAAAGTACTAAAAAATCATGATTACAAAATCAAGTGGCAGCTAAGAACTGTTTGTTTTTTTATTTCAAAAAGGCATTTTGACATTAAAAAAAAATCTGCGCTATCAAAAGTTTGTATCCTTCAAAAAAAGGCAGCTGGGGCTGTTCTATCACAAGGAGAAAGATTACGCTTTAAGCAGGATGTGTGTCAGTTAGAAATAATCTCTTCGGCTAAAAGGTTGAAACAGAAAAACAGACAAGAGAACAGGAAAGATGTACAGCGGAACAAGCACAAGGGGCAATGGAAAAATAATGAATACATGACCCACTTTTTGTAATATGGTAAACTTTTCTAAGAGGAGGTTAAATCTAAATTGTAAAGTTCTTGTAAAATTGTAAATTGGTCACATATTTTAATCATAGAAGATGGTGAATACTTTGCATGTCTGGCAAGACACACAGTGGAAAGTGAAATTCTCTCCTATTAGAAAACTTGCATGTCATTCACAGTATTAGCTGAAGCACATTGATGGCAAAATGTCAACCAAACAGGAAAGGGGAACAACTCATTCGTAGCCACAGAAGCCATTGAATCATCCTAGTGGTGATAGGACTAGCATGCTCCAGTTTCCACACCATATTGGGTTCTATTTAATGTGAATACAAATGTGCAACAACAGCAACAAAAAAAAAAATACACAGCTTCTTACTGTGTACTCTGCTGACAACCTGACTGGGAAATCAAGAAGTTTACACTTTTCTCTACTAAACTCTAGAACATTGATTCCTTTTGCGTAGTCATTCGTAACCTGCTGTGGAAATGTACTGAACAGAACTTTAAACATGACTTTCTCACCACGTGAAGTCAAAACTTCTCTTAAACACTAGCAACACATTAACAAAGTCCCAAGCTCTTTTGGGATGCCTTCATTAACCCTCAGTTAGATTAACACAATTCTCTTTTCAATTACCTCCCTACATAAAGTAATTAAACAGATTCAAATCTTGTTGTTGGAAACTTGGTGAACTCATCAGTCTTCATCTTTCCCACTGAATCTTTAAAACTCTGACTAACAAAGCTGCTACTTGCGAGCTTGAGAAGGTCCAACACCTGCCTCCTTCCTTTTCAAAAGTGGACTCTTAATTAACTCTGTGGTCTTTTGTTACTGTAATTTTTCCTCTAGTGTCTCTCCATGAAGCTCCATCATTGTTAATATTCAAATCAAATCTCAAAACTCACCTTTCCTTTGTAGCAAGATAGGCCATTGGGTGACATGGTAGTACCGTGGCTATTGGTGTTACTTTTTGCTACCTCTATGGAGTATGCACATTATCTTTGAGTGCAAATGTAAGTATGCATGTAAGGTGGTAAGCCAGTGATGGAATAGAGACTTGTCTGGGGCTGTTTCCTGCATTCTACATCTTTAAGCATCTTTAAGAATAACTGATAAAGATTTTCAGAAAATGTTGCCTAGCCCTGCAGCAACTGAGTGCATTGTAGAAACCAACCTTAGACAGTGCACCAGTCCGTAACAGGACACACTGATGCACACGCAGACATTTACTTAAATAACAATGGTTTCAAGTGAGAATTTACTTAAAGTTCATATGCTCACTCAGATTTGGATAGAACTGCGCACAGAGAATGTCCAGGCCGGGGACTTCAACGTAAATCTGCAGCTGTGATGCAGCATTAAGAAACAGTGCACCACTGTGTTATTCTTTTTAGATGTAGTATTATATTTATATATATATAAATATAATATAAATATAAATATATATATATTTCTATGGTATAAAGTGTATATTCTACGTAAAAAGTGAGAACGCTATATACATTTACTAATATCTGAACAGCAAATAATGGCATACAGTAAATGAAAAGCATCGTGGATTATGTGTAAATACACACATTTTCTTAAGCTATCTCTTGTGCATAACATAGCATTTCATAATATTCTGAAATGAGTTTCATGTAATTCAGAATTAGATGTCAGCAGCTTCAAGTGCAAGGCTAGGAATTATCCCTGGGTATGATGCCAATTAGTACACTGATACTTGAGAATGGCAAATTTAGAATCTTCAGTCAAACTCCTCAGCATGTCTAACCTGGAGTATCCAAATGAAACTAATGCAGATACAGGGATGAACATTTAAACTCCACACAGGCAACACGTAGGTGAAGCATTCAAGCCAATATGTTGGTTCTGTAAGGCAGTAGCTCTAACCACTGCACCACCTTGCCACCCTCCTTGGTTTATTTTATTATATCAACAATCTCCTGTCCCTAGCATACTGGTGCCGTCTCTGGTGTGCTCCTTATGGCAACGTAGTCAGTACTCAGTGTTTATTTCCTTTTTGCAAAATCTTGACAACAGAAAATCTTAAGAAGCATAGCTCAGTATTTCGACACATAATAACAACAAATGACAAATTCCGGCTAAGTTTTATCTAGATCACTTTTACATGACTTACCTTGCAGTTGCAACCAATTGGGTTCCTGCACAATTCACAGCAGTTAGCAAAAAGATTTTCGTAACATTTAACACAATATGGACTTTCTTCTCTCAAAATATATTTCTTGCCCAAAAGTGAAGCCTTGCAGTAATGGCAGTCAAAGTGATCGGCGCTCATGTTTCATAAAGAAGATCTAGGAAGAGAAGAAAAGGATACTCACTAACTTAAGATAAGTTGCATTTTCTTCATGTCAGTGTGCATATATAAACTGCTCATACTCAACCAGAGAACAAAAGTGTTGTGTGATAGCTTTGGAGATTCACACGTCTGGCAGAGTAGATGACTATATCTGACAGGAATAGCTAACCAGAGATTTGATCGAAGAAGCAGGATCTCCAGGAATGGAAACAAGAGTAAAGTAACATTCAATGTTCCGTGTATCATAAAGGATGTAGCTTCCTGGTATTAACAGAGCAAGTCTAAAGTCTTAGAGTAAAATGTGCCAAAGCAAACAAGCTGACAAGATCAGTTTCTGAGCAAGTTATTATAAATAAACTGTGCTCTAACCACCCTATAGTATTATGGTAACACACTGCAGAGAATACAGTTTCAGAAAACAAACAAAAATGACATGGACAATTTAGCCAATATGTTTTGATTTATGCAGTTTAGTTTAACGCTGCAGTTTGCATGATTTCTCTGGGTTTCCATGGCTTTTTCCCTGGGTTCTCTTTTTTTTTCTCTACATTCCTTAAAGTTTAGTGTATTAGGTCAATTGGGGGTGTACAATTGTGGGCTCTCTGTTAGACTGTAGTGTCTTGTCCAGGACTGTGCCTGATACTGCAAGAACAGACAAATTTCTGAGACAATTCACAGGATTTATCATGCTTGAGAGTATTACTTTAAAAACTGAAGACAATAATGCAGTATTGAATAGCAGAATAATGTTTTTATTTAAAAAAAATGTTTTTGAGTATATCAAAGCATATTTGCCATTTCACCAATCACTATTTGTGGTAAGGAACCCATAAAATTAATTTAACATTCTCTCATCATCATCTATTCTCTCATCATCATCTATCCACTTCCTGAATATCAAGGCAGTACAAGGTGCAAGTAAGTAATAACCCCTGGATAGGATGTTAGTGACTCTACAACAAACTACACTCCTGCACACACCCACATTTACTCATCCCAGTCACATATTGACTTGGGAAGAAATATGGGAGGAAAGATTACACTAGATTAGATAAAACTTAACTAATCCCTTGGGGAAATTCAAATGTATACAGCAGCAGAAACCTAAAAAACAAAGATAGAGACACATAGGGTATAGAATACAGCCAAACAGTCAATAAATAAATAAACTTGCCTAATAGCAGTGGCCAGAAGAGTCCCTCAGAGGCGCTTCTTAGCACACTTTGGTGGAATAAGCCTGCGGCTAAAAGTGCTTCAAGAGAGCGCCTCCTGGAGGCAGTGGAGGGGATTTATCATGATGGCATCCAAAGCAAAGCACAAGTCGAGTCCTCAACAAAGACCGATATGAGCACAAGGAGAATGTGTAGACTGCACACCGATATTAACCAGACTGGGCATTGAGTGCAAGCTTCATGGTCATAATAAATTAGTTTTATCTACCAGAATTTTAACTCAGTCTAATTTTATTTCAGTTAAAGGCCAAATTAGTGTATATGTTGAAATAATTAAAGTGTATATGTTTAATATCTAAATATATAATTTAGATATTAATGTAGTCAAATAATTTTTCTTTATTAAAATTCCTAAGATAGATAGATAGATAGATAGATAGATGTCCCCCAGAATGTTTAATGTATACTCTATTAAAATTTCTTCTCCAAAAATCTTTAAAAAAATACTTAAACTTACTGAGTAAAATATTTCTACAAGTTAATGCTAATAGAACTCTAGTATTTTAATCAATTTCTGGGAAGATTGGTTAAATATTTCTAATAACTTGTAAAACATTTAAGTCTGAATTTCAAATCTATCAATAATGGAAAAAGTAAGCTCAGAAAAAGTGTGGATGGATGAGTTGGTGATTTATTTTCCAGTTATTATGAAAGATTTGTTTTCTCTTTTATATTAACCTGGATGAGAACTGATCTGTCTAAAGTGTCATACCCTTTGTGGAGAGCAACTGAGATGCATCACATGGACGTAAATGCAGAACAAAACAGTAGTCATGAAATGAATTATTAACATTGCATAAACTGATTAGTTACTTCATAGATTATTTAATTTAAAAAAGGAATTGCATAATGTGGTCTACTTTACCTTTTTTAGTTATGTACAGTATATCTTGTATTTTAAGGTTTGCTATGAATTGAACACCATTATTTTTTTTTTCCAGTACATGCTGTTAGTTTTGACTAATTTAAATATTGCTTGTATTTTTGTATGTTTTATTAACTAATGTACATAAAATAATTTATTTCTAAATGCTTATTAAAAATATATAAAGTATATAGTTCAAGGATTCAAAACCTATATGTAACTTATCATATGCAAGAACAGATCCGTCTTCTTCCAAGCATTAATACTTGAAGAATTTATATTTATAATTAAGTTGTATTGCATTTCTTAACAATTTTGTTAAGAGTCTAAACTATGTGATTTCTGAACGTACATTACCAACATACCACTCCCCCCCATTTCACAGAGCCATGTAAACCTAAAGCCATTTGGATGTACTTCCTCATGTATATTACAAGACTTTCTCTAGTGATGGTTATCTTATCTCTACATTTTATTAGTTCATTATTCTCTTGTTTCAGGCTTAATTCATCTCAGGTGTATTCATTTTGCTAATATTTGAACAAAAAAGTTGTTAAGATGAAAGAAAAAAATCACTTTGCTGTCTCAATATAAGCAAGAGTATTTTTCAGTTTCTTTGTTACTTCTTGCCTGATGAAGGGGCCTTAGCTGCCTCAAAAGCTTGCATTTCTAATCTATTTAGTTAGACAATAAAAAGGTGTCATTTAACACTACTTTCTCCTGTATCAAATTTAAGGAAATTTATTAGGGTTAGGGTTATGGTTCTAATTAAAGAAAGAAATTAAGAAAATAAAGAAATAAAGAAAATACTCATATAACATCCAGTGCATGGAGAATGTAAGCCTAATATACTGTATAGAAGTTAAGACGTCATGTCCAATAAAATGAACTGCCAAAAGCTTAGTAATCCTTAGACAAACCTAATACTATTAGTTAAATAAACTACACATGAAAAGTATCTAAAGTAAACATGCAAAATCATCTTCAGTAAGCAAACAAGATAAACTATAAGATGTAAAAAATAGTCTGCAAACAACTAATAGTTAAACTTGTATCAAAGTAACGAAAAACATTTACCTTTTGCTTGTTCTATCAAGGCTTCGGACAGTGGTTTAAATTTGCAAATTGAGCTTTGTACAACATGACAACCCGGGATTAATCAGTATTGCATGTAAATGACCATCTATAAATACTGTCCATCCTATTACCCTTCATCTCCTGGGAGAGTAATCATTCTCTCTTGCAAATTTCTGTACCTTTTAAGGGAGATATTCACTTGGACTCTGTGCTGAAACCTTATCTTCTCCAATATATAGTATATTTATCTTCTCTAAAATAGACATACAGCAATAAAATGTTAACAATCCATAAAGTTTAGCATTATTAATTTTATTATTATCATCAGACATTTCATACAGTACGTGGAGTGCAAGTGAAAGATACTACTTGTGTCTTTATGTCAAGATTAGAAGAAAAAAACAACACTTCAGCATCCATAGCCAGGCATCTGCCATTATAGGGCCAACCACAAGGGTTTCAGACTAAATCTTGGCTGTTAAGCTAGTCTAGAAAAACAAACTGCTGTTTATTTCCAAAAATGGCAGGAAGTGAAGCCATCATAACTAACAAATGTCACATTTCCTACTTTAAAAGCATTACTTTAATGTCCCAAAAAATATTCCATACTTTTCAGCATGGTTTCTCTTTCGGTCCCATTAAGCCTGAGCTGAACTTGGTGGACAAATCAATGGACAAATAAAAGAGGTCTCTAACAGTATTACATGATCTGACATTGTTACGAGTATTTGCTCAATAGTTCCTTTCAAGTAGTAGGAATGTAGACTTCTAAAAAAAATAGAATAAAAAATCAATTAAGCCTTCTGTTCAGTATAAAAGACAAAAAAAAAAAAAAAACTACAACAATGTTTTTCTGTGCTTGGTTTCAATGTGAAGAAGGCTGTGTCCTTGTATATGGCACAGGCTTTGTCTGTGAGTCTCTTTGGTTAAGTTTCTAAAAAGGCTGCTTCAAACATGCATTACATATAAATAAACAATACTGACAATAAAAATTAACAAACAACAGCCAAATATTTGTCTGGAAAAATAATGCATACAACTGTAAAACAATATAATTATTTTCTAAACACCAAACCAAGACAAAGAGCTTTTTCTTGTAAAGGACTTGGCACAGAAATTCAGATGAGACATGATATTGTTTGAAACCTAAAACACAAAAAAGCATTTTAAATTCTCCATTAATTATAAAGACACAATAGTAGCACATCATTGGCAATGTAAACACAAAGGGAGTATCTGAATGATGAATTGTTTTTGGTTTTAATATAGCACCCCAAAATCCCCTTTTCCACTCATACCCACAAAGCATAAATAAACTGTAACTAAGAACTGATGTGGTCTTCGTTAGAGCAACAGCTGTGACCTATAAATCAAAGGAGAGCTCAGATACTCGACACGCTTTACGCTGTGAGGCAGCATTTCTAAATGGAGCCAATCAAGAACAAAGGGATTAGCAAGATTAAATACAGGGTTGTTAACGTTACACTAGTATTATTTTTATGAGTCATCAACTAAAAGGTATAAATGTGGAAAAAAGACAATTCAGTGCAAGGAATATGGAAAAAAAATTACTGCCAAAAGAAATTCCAGAAAAAGTGAAAACTAAGAGTAAGTACAAAACAGATGACTAAATAAGCCAGGTATTCATCAAACAATATGTCAGCTGAACAACCATAAACATCATTTTTAGGCTTCTTTAATCCAAGTAAATGTTGCAGGAGGTGACAAGATATAACAGAGTACCCAAATGAAAACCCACACAGACACAGGGATAACACACAAACTCCATGCCTCCAACAACAGCACAGGAATAGAACCCAGGATGGCAAACTTCTGAACCAGCAGGGCTAACCACTGCACTGTTGTGCCACACCTAGGAATTTTAATCAGTAATCAGAAGCTAATTTGGTACTCTAAATAGAGTGCACCTTCCCACCTAAGACAAGTAACATTAAATAAATCAACTGTTTCTTCATGCTATATATAATATTTAATAATATCCATAACATTTATTTCTATACCACATTTTCTGATAATGAATACAGCTCAAAGTACTTCTCATACAGCAGAAGAAAAGTCACAATTACAAAGGTAAAAATAAAAATAGAAAATACAGAACGCTATAATATCTAACAGATGAGAATATGTAATTGTGGTTTTGGATTTATAATGGTAATAACAGGAAAAATCACAAACAGTATGCTACGGTCCGATGACCAGCCAGTGTGAATAAACCTCTAGGGATTCCCACGTCAGATGGCCAGCCAGCCCCAAGTGGACATTCTACATTCTTGTGATGAGATATTCTAGAGGCTATCATTCTATAGGTCTCATTGCTTTCTAGCACCAAACATGGCAGCAGAGTACTTAGGACTGGTGCAGGTGATGCAAAATACAATCATGGGATCCTGGAGAGTTGAAAAAAGGTAAAAAAAAAAAGAAAAAATGATCAATACCCGGGAAAAAATTTAATATGAATAGTAGGGACTGTCAACAGTTGTATATGAAATCAGCCATACACACTACTTTATAAAGTTTCAATCTTAAACTATTTGATTGTGTAGGATTCATTTTAATCCATAACAATACATTAATGACTAATTATAAAAACATCAAATTAAAAAGTGTGTTTTCAATTTATTTTTTTTGATCTCAGCTTTACTACCCTGATATATTTCTATTGGCGAAATATTCCGCCTCACTAGTTCTTTTATGCATCACGCCTGGAACATTGAATATGACAGTGTTTGATGATCTAAGAGAATTCTTAGTGATGTACAAGAACAACATTCTGAAATATAGGGGCATTCATAGCCTAACAGACAATTAAAAGCATTTTAAAAGCAATCCTATAAGACACAGGTAGCCGTTGTAGTGATGCTAATATGCAGTAACTGAAATGACTTTAGATTTTCTCTTCTTAGTTAAGATTAGTACTGCATTTTAAGTAAACTGCAGGGGTACATAACAAATAATCTACCTGGCTAAAAACAAAGATGTATTTATTTCTCACCTTTTGTCAATGATATAAAAGCTGAAACTCATGATATATTTCTTATAATTTAGTTAATACCTGATTTCAAATTTAATTCTGAATCTCTCATAACCTAGATTCTTTACTTCAAAACTAATTTGTAGGGCTAAAAGATCAAGTTTTACCCTAATAACTCAGATTGTTTTCTTTTTTTACTGCAGCCAAAAACTATTTTTAATCTGTTTAGTTTGAAGACATAACTGCACATTCATTCTGTAATGCTAGAAACACACTGAATCAGGGGTTGAGAGCATTGGGGGGTCATCTGGCAATACAGAAATAATATGTAAAGCACCCACACTGCTATGGTATTTTACATTATATTAAGAAAAGATCTGGCCTAAAGGTAGGATGTAAAGAGAGAATAATAAAGGACATGGAATTGATGCTTGAGGCGCACATTCCACTTTTTGAAACTCAGCACATCATTTTATTAAGCACTGAAATGTATGTGATTTTAATTTTTGGATTTACATTTTTTTTATTTCTATTGAGTTAGACATAATTTAATATATATTACCTTTGGAAGGTAAGGGGTCTGCTATATTTTTCTTGGTTATACTTTAACTACTTATTTGATGAACTGCTTATTGCTAGTGACAGAGACATGCATCCAATGATTGTATAAACACATGGACAACTGCTTGTTTCCACCTTCATTCCCAGTCTCTGTTTTGGTGGAACACCAAGGCAATAAGCTGCATTTGACCAAGCCATCTTGTCATATGCTGCAGCTTTCTGAGATGGGCTGGGAAAGAGTTATCAGCTTGATGGAATTTTTGGGAGTACAATGTCTACAGTACATTACTGATCATATTATTTGACTGAGGTATGCATGTTCTCTTGATAATGATAAGTGGCTTATGGTGTATGTCTTCCTCTAAAGAATCCACATATGCTTTGCAGGTGACTCACTGGTCAATTATATATCATTCTGTATATTCAGCTTATATGCCAAATTGCTTATATGGCATATATTTAGTTTAGGATGCAAATTTAATACTTACATGGGACATATCTTACTTATATGTCTTAGATCCAGCTTACATGACTAAAGTTTCGCTTATACTTTTTTGTCATATATCCAGGTTGTATTGCAAATACTGTGCTTTTATGTCATGTATACAGTTTAAGCGTCAAATTTCTTGCTGCGGAAAATATTCAGTTTATGTGGTAATTGTCTCACTTACATTCCAAATGCTTTTTTTAAATATATTATTTCCAGCCACATGGAAAATGTCTCATTTACATGGCAAATATCCAATTTATATGGCAAATGTCTCACTTAAATGTAAAGTATTAGCTATAATGGCTATGTTGGTTATCTAAATTGCAAATGCCAGGTGTACATGTTAAATATGTTGCCTAAAACTGTATAATAAGTTCTAACTGTTAAATTTGGGTCTAGTTTATACTGTAAGTGTAGTCTAAAGGACAAATATAAGATGAAAGCCAGCATGTTTAACAGTAAAATGAATATGTGTAATCTAAAAGTTGACCCAAAATGTTATACACTTTCCTACTTCTGTACTAGTATTCTGTTTTCCAAAGGCATTCCATAATAAAGTATAAACAAATCACTGTTGTTTGTTTTATACGTTGAGTACTAGCTAAAGCCATTAAGGTGTGCAGTTGAAATCTGGATTAGAATAGATCTTGAATTGTAAAATACATTTAAGAAGTGTCTTTTTTAATGTCAACATGACTGTTGATGTTAGCCTGATGAGTAAATTCTTTTTAAAATTATTGAGAAAAGGTCAGAATAGAGAACTCTGTGTCTTTCTTTATTCTTTCTAGCCCCATCAAAGTTCTGCCAGCCTCTTTTGTCTACTAATGTCACCTATTAAAGATACTGTTTCTATCAACTGTCAATTATTACATTGATCAGCCCAGTATTGTTTGAAATAGTGGAACATTAATCAAAATTACACATGACTGCAAATGCTCAAAAGGTGCCCCTTAGAATCTAAGTTAACTATAACTCAGATCTTCTGTACAGTACTTTACAATGCAAGATCTGCTCTCACCTGAGCTTCAATTGCATGTTCGAGGAGTCTAGTGAACTCTTTATGTAAATAAGAAAGTTCCAATTTGTGCATAATGTTTTGTGGGATGAAAAATGATTATAAATATTTGGGCACCATATTTATTATATACCCATGGTCTTTTATGCCATTTATATAAGGGACCTACCAAACTTAGCTAATATTTTCTACTTCAGCTAGACATTTGCAGTATGATTGAGATATTTGCCATTTAAGCTGGATATGTGTCATATATGTAGAATTGGTAACACTTTAGTTTAGGTACTCTTATGTAACAAGACCTTTAGAACACTTATAAAACAGTAAATCAGTTATTAATCTCAGTGCAGTATGGCATAGTGACATGATGTTAATATGCAGTATTCAATGTAAAACCTTAACGTAAGACTACAAAATGTCAACTAAAGTTCAGAAGAAATGTTTTTATTACCAAACAGTGAACTTTGTGAGATGGAATGTCAAAGGTCTCAATCATGAATTAAAGATTAAGTATTCACTCACTTAGTAGGTGTAAATGCCAAGATAGTATTTACAGGAGATTCACATAATAAATATGGACCAGTTTCTGTTGCAAAGGGATTGGATTGGTCAAATTTTTCACTCCGGCTATAAAAAGAAGTACAAGGGGTGTAGGAATCTTAATACACGGAAATATCCCATTTGTAGCGTCAGATGTAATATGTGATCCTGAAGGGCGATATGTCTTGGTGATGGGCAATTCATTTAATATTAAAGTGATTCTGATAAATATTTGTACACCTAACATGGATGGTAGAGATTTCATCCAAAATGTATTTGCATTTATTCCTAATGGGAGCACTCATAAAATATATAATGGCTAGAATCTTGAATTTTGTTTTAAATCCAGACGTGGATAGGTATTCAGCTACAGCAGCGATAACATCTAGATCATATTCCTTCTTCATCTTCATTCCTTCATCATTATTACTCAATAACTGATTATTTCTTTATAGGCAATAATTTTTTGCCCGTTATCAAATCATGTAAATACAATGCCATTGTTATCTCCGACCACACACATCTGATCATGGAGTTTAACTTACTAGGTCCTACACACTCTGGTAGGGAGCATCTCAAGCCCCTGTCATTAGCTGATGAGTACTGTATAGAATTCATATCCAAGCAAATTGATTATTTTCTGGAGACAAATGCTTCCCCAGTGGTTTCTGCAGTAATAGTCTGGGAAACTCTGACTATTATTTTTAAAAGTACAGATTATATCTTATCTTTCTCACAAAAATAAATTGGAAATCAAGAAGGCATCTGTGTAAAATAAGCAATATTACCAGAATAGACCTAGAATACGTCAGGTCTCCAAATGAGGCGCTTTATAGGAAAAGACAGGTTTTGCAATTAGAATTTAATCTCTTGACTACCAAAGAAATGGAACAGCTCATTTTTAAATTGTGATATCATTATTATTAACATGGAGAGAAGGCCGATAAGATTTTACTTCAACAAATTGACAAACAGAAAGTCTGCAATGCAATAACAGCAATTACCAACACAAATGGAGATAAAATCATAGACCATAAAAATATAACCTACACATTTAGAGAGTATTATAAGTCCTTGTATTCTACTCAGTCTAATGTGGAAAACACACAATCTAATGATCTCATTACAGATACCACAGCTAGATAATCTTAGTGCTGTGGAACTGGATAAACCTCTGACACTCTCAGAATCACTAGATGCTATTAACTCACTTCAAAGTGGGAAAGCAGCTGGCCCTGAAGGCTACCCACTACAATTGTTTAAAATAAATTCAAATAAGTTAGCTCCACTATTATTAGCAATGTTTATAGAAACTAAAGACAAACAAAATCTACCCCAGACTTTTCGCCAAGCATTAATTACCATCTTTCCTAAGAAAAATAAGGACTTACTACAATGTGTAGCATACAGACCAATCTCACTCCTGAATAATGACGTTAAGATACTCTCCAAAGTTCTAGCTGGAAGGATTGGGAAAGTGCTTTCTTCAGTAATATCACAAGACCAATCTAGATTATTAAAGGAAAACTTGTAGCTTCTAATCTTTGACGTTTGTTTAATATATATTTAATATTTTTCTTTACCCATTAAATCTAAAACCCCAGAGATATTACTATCTTTGGATGAAGAAAAAGCATTTGACATGGCTGAATGGGACTACCTATTCACCATTTTACACAAATTTGGATTCAACCCAAACATATGTTTATGGATCAGACTATTCTATACTAGTCCAGAAGCCTCAGTTCATATTAACAACATTATCTCAGACTACTTCAAATAAGAACGCAGTACTTGACAAGGATGCCCTATATTACCATTGCTCTTTGTAATCACTATTGAGCCATTGGCTGTTTACTTTTGAAATGCATCAGAGATAGAAAGGGATATTTTAGAGAAGGACTTGAACAGAGAGTTTCATGATATGGTAGTGTATCTATCTGTCCCACGAAATTTCTGTGCCAGCAGTTCTAAAACCACTAGCAGATTTTCAAAAGATATTGAACTCAAAATTAATTTGAATAAAAGTGTGCTTTTTGCAGTGATCTCTCTAGTACACAATACTAGACTGGACATCTTCCCATTTATCTTATCAGATCAGTTTAAATATTTAGGCTAAACATGACAAGTAAATATAAAGCACTTTTTCAACAAAATTGTGCTGTCTGCATGAAAAAAATTAAACAATATGTGATTACATGGTCCACCATCACCTCAGCAGGTAGAATCAACACCGTTAGGATGAACATCCTTTCTAAGCTTCTTTTTCTATTTGAAACCATCCCCATATACATTAACAAATCTTTAAAAAACTAGATTCAATCATAACCTCATTTATTGGGAATTTTAAACATCCATGCATTCAAAGGGTGACTCTACAATGACCTAAACAGAAGTGGGCATGGCACTACGCAACTTTCAATTTTATTACTGGGTGGCAAATATATAGGCCACAAAGATCTGGACATCAACACAAATCAATGAATATACACAAGCCTGATCTGCAATATAATTAAACTCTTGCACTACTTATTTATATTCCTGTGCTACAGTAAATACAAATTATTGTTAATGCTCTAATAATCAATTGCCCTTCATTCACTCAGAATATGGAAGCAATTGAGGAAGCCCTTTAAGAGAGAGAAGCTTTTCTCTCTTGAACCTCTATATGACAACCAGTCTTTCCATCCTCTCAAACGTACACTGTATTTAATGCTTGGAAAATGTCTGGGATTAAAACATTTAAAGATTGTACCTCAATGATGTGTTTGCATCCTATGAGCAATTAAGCTTTAAATTTAACTTCTCATCTACACAATTTTCCACTACAGTAATCCCTCCTCGATCGCGGGGGTTGCATTCCAGAACCCCCTGCGATAGGTGACAATCCGCGAAGTAGAAACCATATGTTTGTATGGTTATTTTCATATATTTTAAGCCCTTAGAAACTCTCCCACACTGTTTATAAATATTCTCTGCACAATTATACAGTAAACCCTTGTTTATCGCGGTTAATCTGCTCCAGACAGATAAATGAATTTCCATGAAGTAGGATTCTTTATTTATAAATCTTTATTTATAAATATTTTCGCAGTTAGAGCATAGAAAACCTGTTTACGACTTTCTAAATACACTTTTTAACATTATTAGAGCCCTCTAGACATGAAATAACACCCTTTAGTCAAAAGTTTAAACTGTGCTCCATGACAAGACAGAGATGACAGTTCTTTCTCACAATTAAAAGAATGCAAACATATCTTCCTCTTCAAAGGAGTGCCGTCAGGAGCAGAGAATATCAGAGAGAGAGAAAAGTAAACAAAAATCAATAGGGCTGTTGGGCTTTTAAGTATAAGTAGCACCGTGATAAAGCCGCCGCAATGAAGGGACCAATGTGAAGGTAGTCTTTTCAGCATTTTTTAGAGGAGCGTCCGTATCTTCTAAGCAAACAGCCCCTCTGCTCACACCCCCTCCGTCAGGCGCAGAGAAAAGCAAACAATCAAAAATCAATACGGGCTGTTAGAGCTTTGAAATGTGCAAAGCAACGCGCAGGAAGCATATCGTATATCATTGAGGAGTTTTATTTAATATGTAATACGTGTTGTGATTGGGTAGCTTCTCAGCCATCCGCCAATAGCGTCCCTTGTATGAAATCAACTAGGCAAACCAACTGAGGAAGCGTGTACCATAAATTAAAAGACCCATTGTCTGCAGAAATCCGCGAACCAGCGAAAAATCCGTGATATATATTTAGACATGCTTACATTTAAAATCCGCGATAGAGTGAAGCCGTGAAAGTCGAAGCGCGATATAGCGAGGGATCACTGTACTTTCAAGCTAGAAACTTGGCTAAACTGAACCTGCCCAATTTTCCTCACTTTTCACCTATTTCTATTGCAGATTAATTAAGGATCAGTCTTGAAGACTCATAGCATCTCTACAATTTATAAAAACATTTTAAAGACCCTCCCTTTCAAAGATTTCAGGACATAATGGGGAAGTGAGGTCAGAAAAGAAGTGGAAGGCAGCCATGCACAGAATACACTCTAGCTCAGGAGTGCCCAATGCGTCGATCGCGATCGTGCGGTAGATCGCAAAGCTAGTGCAGGTAGATCGTGTTGCATTCAAAATGTTAGTCTATCATATATCCTCCCTATGGCATTTGCCACTTGATTGAAATACAGGGCAGCCAGTCTGAGATCTCTTTTCTTCTAACACACTGGTCATCCTGCACGCATGATCAAACGTGCGTGCTACTGCAAAACTCCGGCTGTGATCTAATTAGCTTTCCAATTTATATCAACTAAAGAAGGGATTTAAAAAAAATGTTTGAGGAGGGTATGGGCTGGATGTGGAATTGGAAAAGGATTTTTTTTCTCACAATGTCACAGTCGAAGTGTGTTTGTCTGATCTGTCAATCTATCATTGCTATTCCAAAGAAGGAAAATGTGGAAAGGCACTTTCGAACTTTTCATAAAAACTACGAAACTGACTTCACTTTCGAAAAAGAGATCTGAGAAAGAGAAAGGAAAGGGTACTAAAATCACAGTTAATCGGACAGCTGTCATTTTTCAGCGCCTTGATTTGGGAAACATCCAAAACCTCGTGTCAGAGCTGGAGATGCAATGGAAGGCATGTGCGCAACTTGACAGCATACGCTACACAGAGCTGATTGAAAATGGTCTGTCAGACTTTGACAGACGATTTCAAGACTCAGCTTTACTTGAGCCAATCGCTACATTTAAGTGCTATCCATTTAGGGAGGATGTTGTGGGTGATTCACTCGCATCAGAAATTGCAACACTGTTTCACCTGAAACTCGCCTACAGTGGAGGATGAGATTTTGACACTACATTCAGCTGAAGTATGGGGATCATGGACAGTTTTGGAACTTACTCACAGAGGAAAAGTACCCAAACATGTGCTACCTCCTTGACTTCATTATTCGGCTCTACTTATTTATGCGAGTCAGCCTTTTCCCACATGAAGATTATTAAATCCAAATACTGTAGTGACCATAAATGTATTGAATTGTTATTGTGCCATAAGGTTTATTCAGTTATGCAAGGTACGAGAACATATATTTTGTATATAAAGTATACTCAGTATATATATATCTATACTAATAAAAGGCAAAGCCCTCACTCACTCACTCACTCACTCACTCACTCACTGACTCATCACTAATTCTCCAACTTCCCGTGTGGGTGGAAGGCTGAAATTTGGCAGGTTCATTCCTTACAGCTTCCTTACAAAAGTTGGGCAGGTTTTATATCGAAATTCTACGCGTAATGGTCATAACTGGAAGCAGTTTTTCTCCATTTACTGTAATGGAGATGAGCTTCAACGCCGTGGGGGAGTTTCGTGTGACATCATCACGCCTCCCACGTAATCACGCAGTACATAGAAAACCAGGAAGACCTAAAAAAAGCGCTGAAGAAAACATGCATTATATAATTGAGAAGGCAGCGAAACAATAAGAAGCGAGCGAGTGACATATACAACCATATTCATGACTTCTGCTACTTCGGAAACAAAGCACGATGTAAACCTACACTTTAAATTAAGTTCATAGACAGGCTGCGCTGGCGTTTGTAATTTAGTGCCTGCCCATATAAGGCCGTCCGTCCGCGGCAATCCAATAGCAAACTCCCACTAAATATTCACGGGTTAAGGACTGTGCTTATGCAGAGGAAGATGAGATGGTCAGGGTGGTGTTTGGTACAAACTCAGCGAAACTGCGAGAGAAAGTTTTAAGTGCCAGGACTAAGGTAACATTAAATACAGCCATGGACATAGCACGAGATGGCACCAGCACAGCTGGGAACCTTCGATGCATGTACACCGAGCGGCTCACGTGAACTGACGCAGTGCACAGATAAAAGCAACAGTTCCAAAGAGCTGAACAAAACCGAATTACACAATTGAAAAGGCAGCAAAAATATGAAGCGTCATATATACAAGCATATTCATAAATCCAAAACAAAGCACACGTTGGAAAAAGTCAATGTCCGCTAAAGGAAGACAGTGTAAAAAACCGTGCATGCAGTGTGTCAGGTCTCAGATAAAGAAGAAGACGAGCTGTTTATTGATGCAGTAAGAAACGAATCGATGAATGAAACCTGTCATCTTTACAGCGATTGACAAACACGGAATGTAACTTGAACACAACACATCCTACAAATACGAACCTGATTGAAAGAAATAATGATAATCAAATCCTTGATGACAGCAACACTCAGTAACACTCACAAAACAAATACTGTATATTGACAGTCATGTTACGTTATTTTTAAAATGTTCCCTTTTCTTTTCTAGCTTTTTAACACACTACTTCTCCTGCTATATACGGGTATATATATATATATATATATATATATATATATATATACCCGATCTACATACTCGAATAATGGATACTTTATTCGCCATCAATGATTGTTTTGGTAAAGCCATACTCAGTGTATTCATTAGATGAGCGGTAAAAAGTAAGAGCGAGGGAAGGATGACTTATTGAGGCATGCAGGCTGTAGTCTTGCGTCAACTCTATCTGAATTGCGATCACATTTGAAAAAATATATCTTTTCAAGTTCTATTTAGTCCATATGTGTCAAACTCAAGGGCGGGCCACATCCGCCCGGCGTGTAATTATATCCGGCCCGAGATCATTTTATATACTGTATTATTGTTATTAAAGCCCGGTATATGAAGCGCTGGTAACACAATAAACTACAGATCCCATAATGCAGCGCTTCAGCTGCCTTGCCGAACACTTACCGAGTTAATCAAGTTATTGCGAAGCTAGCTCACACGATGCTGAAGAGAAAAGTTGATTCTGAAAATAGAGCCTTTAAAAACCGATGGGAGGCTGAGTATATGTTTACTAAACCCGTGTGTCTCATTTGTGGAGCTAATGTGGCTGTAATTACAGAATTTAATCTAAGACGGCACTATGAGACAAAACATCAGGTTAACCTGAATGCAATGCAGAAGATACAGAAAGCAGCATAATTAAATAAGAATCTGACACTTCAGCGGACGTTTTAACCCGTGCACAATCACAAAGTGATTTCAAGTGAAGCTGCTTTTATGGGAGACACAAATGCACCAGTGCACCTTGCCCACTTTCCCTGTTGCCAAGTAATGTTAAACCAAGTCGTCACTACGGTGTTCCCAAATCGCACTTTGCTGATAAACTGAGCGCACTGAGTTTGCACGGCGCTTTGGTGACTTTGAAGAACAAAAAGTCCGTCTACATGCGGCTCGAACCTTGTGCATGTTTGGTAGCACATATCTGTGTGAGAAGCTCTTCTCAGTGATAAAGACTAACAAAACAGCACACAGGAGTCGCCTCACTGATGAGCACCTGCAATCCATCCTGAGAATCTCCACAACACAGAACCTCACACCAAACAGAAACGAACCTGTGGCCAAAAAGATGCCAGGCGTCCAGCTCTAAAATGACATATGAGCAAAGACAACTGAATGATTTGATTTGTTATTGCTGAAAGAACACATTTCATTTATATTTCTAGGTTTTGTTATGCAGCATGTTCATATTTGAATTTGTATCATTTTGACAGGATATATTTTTATGGAGAGCAAAATCTTTTGGGATATTTAAAATCTAAGTTTATTTTTTATATAAAATTACATAAGAGTAAAGAAATGTGAATGTTTGTTCTTTTAACGTTTACTTTATTTCTAACTTGTATAATTTAGACAGGATAAATTTTTATGGAGAGCAAAATATTATAAGTTGTTTAAGGTTTGAGTTGATTTATTCACGAATAATATTCCTGTCTGTTTTTACCATTCCTACCAAAGATATTTCTGTCGACTAAATAAAAATTCCTTCTATTTAAAATTTAAATAGAACTTGAACAAATACGATAGTTCATAATATCCACGCAGACTTGCACGTAAGAGCGGGAGTTATCCGTTTTAACAAGCAGCGTATTGCACTGATACTGAAATAGCTGTGTTTGTATATATGTAGATATGTATGTATATGTATATATATGTTTATATATGTGTGTGTGTATGTATGTATATATATATATGTATTTGTGTGTGTATGTATGTATGTGTGTATGTATTTATGTGTGTGTGTATATGTATGTGTATATATGTAGATATATATATGTATATATATATGTGTATATGTATAGATATGTATATATATATATATGTTTATGTATGTGTGTGTAAATATATATATATATATATGACAACAACACTCATCACTCACAACAGTGACAAAACAATTACATTGACAATCATGTTACGTTATTTTCAAAATGTTTCCTTTTCTTTTCATTGCTTCTTTAACACACTACTTCTCCGCTGCGAAGCGCGGGTATTTTGCTAGTATATATATATATGTATAATTTAATATATAATCTATACTAATAAAAGGCAAAGCTCTCACTGACTGACTGACTCACTCACTGACTCATCACTAATTCTCCAACTTCCTGTGTAGGTAGAAGGCTGAAATTTGGCAGGCTCATTCCTTACAGCTTACTTACAAAAGTTGGGCAGGTTTCATTTCAAAATTCTACGCATAATGGTCATAAATGGAAGCTATTTTTCTCCATATAATGTAATGGAGTTGAGCTCGATGGCCGTGGGGGAGGAGTTTCGTGTGACATCATCACGCCTCCCACGTAATCACGTGAACTGACTGTCAGCGCATACGTAGAAAACCAGGAAGAGCTCCAAAAAGCACTGAAAAAAACATGCATTATACAATTGAGAAGGCAGCGAAACAATAAGAAGCGAGCGAGTGACACATACTCTACAAGCATATTCATGCCTGCAGCTACTTCGGAAACAAAGCAAGGTGTAAACCTAAAGTTTAAATTAAGTTCATAGACAGGCTGCCGCTGGCGTTTGTCATGCCCACGGCTAATGCGGGATACAAGTTTAATGAGAGGACGCAGGGTATAGACGACAGTTTTGATCACTCTCTAACTAAGTTCAAATTGCTGGTCAAAGGCTGTGCTTATGCAAATTCCGAGAGACTGTGTTTGTGGTGGGATTGACAGTTAAGGCGGATGGAGGAGTCACGTCATCATCTCCCCTTCCATTCACCTCATTTCGCTCTGAGCTGAGCTCCGCGGCCATAGCCGTCTTCCGAAGCCACTTCGTCACACTGCCACCAAATACTCACAGAAAAATCCACAAGTTAATACACACGCTATCTCTAGAGTTTCTCCACACTGAATCCTCCAGGCACTACTTACAAAAGGTTACATTGACAATCATGTTACGTTATTTTAAAATGTTTCCTTTTCTTCTCGATTCATTTTACCCTTGCACCCCCTTGGTTTGAGAAGAAGTATGAAAAAATATGAGGTTAACACAGAAAAACAGATCACCAATTCAAGCTTTATGAATAATCGATTCGCCATCAATAATTGTTTTGGTAAAGCCATACTCATTGTAATCCTCCTTCCATTTTATAATTTTTCCGCCACTAGCCATGATTAAATGAACGGTAAAAAAGTAAGAGCGAAGCGAGGGTGACTTATTCAGGCAGGCTTATATATGAGAGCAACACTCATGACAATGTCAATCATGTTGCGTTATTATTAAAATGTTTCCTTTTCTTTTTCATTTCTTCTTTAACACACTACTTCTCTGCTGCGAGGCGCAAGTATTTTGCTATACAGTAATCCCTCCTCGATCGCGGGGGTTGTGTTCCAGACCCCCCCGCGATAGGTGAAAATCCGCGAAGTAGAAACCATATGTTTCTATGGTTATTTTTATATATTTTAAGCCCTTATAAACTCTCCCACACTGTTTATAAATATTCCCCGCAGAGTTATACAGCATAATCCCTTTTTATTCTCTTAGATATTAGGTAAGATTCATTGAAATTATGTATATAAACTCACTGTTTATATACAGTAAAACCTAAATATTATTTTAAAGATATTGAGTGTCTCCGATATCACGTTACAGCCATTACGATAGACAAGCCACCAGCAATAAATACGTACAATGCAACAAAAATAGTATACAGTAAATGTGTGTGTACAGTGACACTAAACGTACGTACATGTACTAAGTACTGTAAGTAGAAAATTAATTATGGTTACTCACCAACAATGACACGATGACTTGTCCGATAACAATGAGTTTTATTCTACTGCACAACAAAGGAGAGCGTTACAGCCCTTAAAGGAGCCACTTCAGGCGATTGCGTAGCACTGCCGTTGTTCTTCTTCTGGCAGTCTTCAATCCAAATCCCTAAAGCAGATTCCATCCAGACTACTGCCTTATTACATCCACTTACAACTTGTTTTGCACCCTGCTTAAAAGGACACTGCGGCTGTAGATCTTATATTCCTTTCCTACTTTTTAAATAAAAAGAATCGTAGCCTTCAACAAATCCAAAACGTTTAGCTTTTCGGCAATCGTTAACATTTTCCGTTTGCGCTTGGGCACGGCCCCTGAAGCAGTAGCAGATCGTTTGGAGCCATAATGAAGGGCTTGACTATGCACAAAGATAAACAAAAAAGAGCACAACTCTTTACACAGAGAAACACGTTGATGCTGAATGAGCGAGACGAGACTTCCTGGTTAACTCTGCATTCAGCAGGCAGGAACTTAACTGCGTGCTCTGATTGGTTAGCTTCTCAGTCAGGAGAACTTAACTGCGTGCTCTGATTGGTTAGCTTCTCAGTCATCCGCCAATAGCGTCCCTTGTATGAAATCAACTGGGCAAACCAACTGAGGAAGCATGTACAGGAAGTAAAAAGACATATTGTCCGCAGAACCCGTGAAGCAGCGAAAAATCCGCGTTATATATTTAGTTATGCTTTCATATAAAATCCGCGATAGAGCGGAACGAGTCTGCAAAAAATGGGGTCTCCTGCCCAGCGAAAGTCGAGAAGCCGGCGCGCGCATAGCTGTGCCGGCCTTTGAGATGCTGACTGCGCTTCTGCCTTAAGTCAAAGTGAGCACTTTTAATTTTTTTCATCCTCCCCCTGAGCTATAGCCCAGACAAGTGCAAACACGGGACCCCTTTTCTACACCGCGGCAAACTAATATTAAGGCGATTCAAACTTTCTTTTGCACGTATACGATTATGAGGTCGTCAGCTCGGATTATGAAGACACGCACACGAGTGGAGGACTGACCGTGCCATCACAGCCAATTAATGGCAGGGACGTCTCACCAGTCTACACAAGACCCACCGCGACTGTCCCCAAAAGGCGCTCATATCGTTAGCGAACACATCTCTCTATACTATATAAAAGAAAAAGGCAAGTTTCCTTTCTTTACACCTTTTTTCCTTTTATCCCAAACCAAAGCCTTTCTCTCTTAACACTGCAGAGGACACAAAACTAATTTTCTTTAATTGGTGGTAATGCCGGTAAGGCACATTACCAGAGGCAGAAATTTGGACGTTCACATAGAAAATGTAATTTCTATACCACAGCCGTCATGTAGCGCCTTTCAAAAGGGATCAACTACCGAGAGATGATCCTTATACATTTTAGCTGCTGTTAGTACTACTTACTTGTTCTGTTACACCGTCTTTAAAATGTAGTTTACCCGCAACCACTCCAGTAGTGCTCAATGTACCTGTACTTCTTAAAACGTTCATGTTTTACTGTTTAATAACTTATAGACTACATTTTATAATTTTTCCCTTGCACTCAGTGACCAAAGCTATACACACACATATAGACACATACATATATACACACACACACCTATCTACATTGTATATATATACACACACACATATATATAATTTGTGTGTGTGTATGTACGTATGTATGTGTGTGTATATATGATGTAGATAAGTATGTATATATGTGTATATGTAGATATGTATATATGTATATAGATATGAAGATAAATGTGTATATATATATATATATATATATATATATATATATATATATATATATATATATGTAGACTCAAACTCATTATGACAGCAGCAATCCAAGCTGTGAGAAAACAGTAAAAAGGAGGAGTGTCAGACGTCGTGGTACATTTTCTGATGCAGCTACCGAAAACAACTTCATGATGCTGCCGCCAAATACACAAAACAATTACATTGACAATCATGTTACGTTATTTTTAAAATGTTTCCTTTTCTTTTTCATAACTTCTTTAACACACTACTTCACCGCTGCGAAGCGCGGGTATTTTGCTAGTATATATATATATAATTCTTAATGTAAGTACTGTAGATCATTTCGACCTGGTCATTTTAAAAGTAGCTCGCAAGCCGAAAAAGTGTGGGCATCCCTGCTCTAGCTCCATATGCGCAAAGCACTCACTTATTCAACAAAATCTTCTATCGAGCGCATTTATCACGTTTAAAACTATACAAAATATTTCCAGGGCAACATTCAACCTGTGAACCTTGCAATGTAGCTCCAGCCTCAGTGGGCCATGTGTTTTGGGCATGCACAAATATAACATAGTTTTGGATTAAAATCTTTGCATGCCTCTCAGACAGCCTTGGTGTCACATTCACTCCTGATAATTTAACTACCGTGTTTGGTTTACTCTCTGAAGGGCTTAAAGTGGAGAAGGATAAACAAATAGTAATTGCCTTTATCTCACTGCTAGTGTGTAGACTTATCTTGCTCAACCTGAAGAATCCCACCTTTAAGTCAGTGGGTAACTGATGTTCTATACTATCTGAAATTGGAAAAAAATCACATTCTCACTCAGAGGATCTACTCAAAACTTTTTTAAAATACAGCAGGATCTAATCAACAACAATTTAGAATAAGCTTCTAAATCAGGGAAAAGGATGGTCCATCTTCTTTGCTGCTTCAAATATTTGCTTTGTTGCCTGTCTCTCCACTCTTTCTTTTGGGTGGGGGTTAAATTTGATTTGATTGTATGAATTTGCTTTTAATTAAAATTAATTTAAAAAAAGACTAAATATGTAATATTAAGAGAAATACATGTCAGTTAAGCTACCTCAGACCACTTCAATGTGAAGTTTTGTTAGCATGTTACATTGCAGAGATGAATAAACACTTTACTTATGTATTGTTTTATGAAGATCCAAAGAAGTGTTTGTTAAGGTTTTGTTACATAATGGTACATGAGTAATAGATGAATTTTTGCAGTTTGTAAAGTGTTACAGAGAAATCTCTAATATTTGATATGTACTATTTTACACAACAAAATACACAGGTTTTTTTTGGGAAAAAAACAGCAATTTTACATTCAACATCTATGCTTTCAAGAAATAGTTGAAGTCTGCATAATTGTAAGATTTTTTAAACATTTTATATTGTGTGTCCTTTAGATGTAGAGAAGAAAAAAAAAAGAGTATAAATATGACAAAAATTTAACAAATAACACCCCAAACAGCTATACCAATTACCTTTATCAGTTGAAGCATTTCTTCTGTCTGTTGAATTCCTTGGCCTTTTTTGATTTCATAAAATTGCTGTTGCAATGTGAAGTGGTTACAGGGTACTTTTTCAAATATTAAATGGAAGATGAATGCAAGCAGAAGCAGAAATAGAGAATATATCAACATAAGCAGGAGTGAAAAAATAAAAGAAATATATACTTTTCAGGTAAAGTGCACAGTTTCACTGATGGTTGTTACTAAATAAACAATTAACTGACCTGGAATGCTCACTTTTCCTGATTTATCACTTTGGTAAAAGACAGAAATATAAACTGATGTTGAGCAGTATAAGGAGCTAAAATGATGGATTTTGAGCAAAATGAAGGATTGTGCCCAGTAAATAACAACTAAAAAATTTCAGTTTCTCCTGCCTTTTTACACTAGTGTACAGAAGTGTTTTTTTTTTAATATTTGGAAACGTAAAATCAAAAGCAGCAAAATTGTGAAATATTGTACACTTTAACAACAACAACAACATTTATTTATATAGCACATTTTCATACAAACAGTAGCTCAAAGTGCTTTACATATTAAAGAATAGAAAAATGAAAGACACAATTATAAAACAAAATAAATCAACATTAACATCGAATAAGAGTAAGGTTCAATGGCCAGGGGGGACAGAAAAACAAAAACTCCAGACGGCTGGAGAAAAAATAAAATCTGTAGGGATTCCAGACCATGAGACCGCCCAGTCCCCTCTGGGCATTCTACCTAACATAAATGAAACAGTCCTCTTTGGATTTCGGGTTCTCACGGAAGGGCTTGATGATGATGATGGTCACGTAGACTTCTTCCTTTTAATCCATCCATCATTGTTGGAGCATCATGAAGCTTTGAGTAGGTGGAGGTGGCGCAGACCACCACCACAAAGAAACCAGAAAAAGAAACAGAAAAGAGAGTAGGGGTCAGTACCGATTTTAGAGCCACCATGAATAGTTATTATGATGAAATTGAACATATAGAGTATCAGGATTAAGTTAAATTACGATTAAAATGAAGTTATAAAAAGGCCATGTTAAAGTAATATTTTTTCAGCAGTGTTTTAAACTGCTTTACTGTATCAGCCTGGCGAATTCCTATTGGCAGGCTATTCCAGATTTTAGGTGCATAGCAGCAGAAGGCCGCCTCACCACTTCTTTTAAGTTTTGTTCTTGGAATTCTAAGGAGACACTCATTTGAGGATCTGAGGTTACGATTTGGAATATAAGGTGTCAGACATTTCTGATATATACGATGGGGCGAGATTATTTAAGGCTTTATAAACCATAAGCAGAATTTTAAAGTCAATTCTGAATGACACAGGTAACCAGTGTAGTGACGCTAAGACTGGTGTGATGTGTTCAGATTTTCTTTTCCTAGTTAGGATTCTAGCAGCTGCATTCTGCACTAGTTGCAAACGATTTATATCTTTTTTGGGTAGTCCTGAGAGGAGTGCATTACAGTAATCTAGTCGACTGAAAACAAACGCGTGAACTAATTTCTCAGCATCTTTCAGTGATATAAGCGGTCTAACTTTACTTATGTTTCTTAAGTGAAAAAATGCTGTCCTAATGATCTGATTAATATGTGATTTAAAATTCAGATTACAGTCAACATTCACCCCTAAGCTTTTTACCTCCGTCTTGACTTTTAATCCTAATGTATCCAGTTTATTTCTAATAGCCTCATTGTATCCATTATTGCTGATCACTAAAATTTCAGTTTTCTCTTTATTTAACTTGAGAAAATTACTATTCATCCATTCTGAGATACTAGTCAGACATTGTGTTAGTGAATCAATAGAATCAGGGTCATCAGGTGCTATTGATAAGTACAGCTGTGTGTCATCAGCATAGCTGTGGTAGCTCACGTTGTGCCCTGAGATAATCTGACCTAACGGAAGCATGTAGATTGAGAATAACAGCGGACCCAGGATAGAGCCTTGTGGAACACCATATCGGATATCATGTGTCTTCGAGTTGTAATTCCCACAACTAATAAAATATTTTTTCCCTGTCAGGTAGGATTCAAACCAATTTAAGACACTGCCAGAGAGGCCCACCCATTGACTAAGGCGATTTCTAAGAATGTTATGATCAATGGTGTCAAATGCAGCACTCAGATCTAAGAGGATGAGAACAGATAAATGGCCTCTGTCTGCATTCACTCGCAAATCATTTACTACTTTAACGAGTGCAGTTTCTGTGCTGTGATTTGTTCTAAAACCCGACTGAAATTGATCAAGAATAACATGTTTATTGAGGTGGTCATTTAACTGCATAATGACTGCCTTCTCTAGAACTTTACTTAAGAAGGGCAAGTTAGAGATGGGTCTAAAATTTTCAAGAGCTGAGGGGTCAAGATTATGTTTCTTAAGTAGGAGTTTAACTACAGCAGTCTTAAGACAGTCTGGGAAGACCCCAGTATCTAGTGACGAATTTACTATGTCAAGAACATTATCAATTAGCACGCCCGATACTTCTTTGAAAAACCTTGTTGGTATTGGTAACAGGTAACATCATTCACTTTTCACCTCTAGAACAATAATAAAGTGCTACTTTTTAATTCTGTTCTCTACTTCCTATCCAGCTTCCTGTAACAAGAAGAATGAACGGGGCAATGAGCAAGGGAATAGAACAGCTAAGACTTGTAATCTTTTCATTTTTTATCAGTTTTCTATAGTCCAGCAATTCATTTGAAAGGAAAAATCATTTCTAGTGCAAAAGGATTGTGAAAAAAAACCTGAGTAGTTTTATCATGTTTATAGGGTATAGTGAAATCCTTACTTAAAACTACCCACCTGATATTTTAATATTGAATTATTAATAGGTGTGTCTGTAATTTATATCCGTTCATACAAAATACAAGTGTTTAAGGTGAATAAATACATTTGAATTACAACCAGTTTATCGATTGAAATACGAAATACAGTACATCTAACAGTACATCTAGGCTTCAACACCCCAGAGGCCCTAATTGGAATCCTAGGTGTGGGCACTCCCTGTAGATAGATAGATAGATAGATAGATAGATAGATAGATAGATAGATACTTTATTAATCCCAAGGAGAAATTCACATACTCCAGCAGCAGCATACTGATAAAAAACAATATTAAATTAAAGAGTGATAAAAATGCAGGTATAACAGACAATAACTTTTTATAATGTTAACGTTTAAGCCCCCAGGTGGAACTGAAGAGTCGCATTGTGTGGGTGAGGAACGATCTCCTCAGTCTGTCAGTGGAGCAGGACAGTGACAACAGTCTGTTGCTGAAGCTGCTCCTCTGTCTGGAGATGATCCTGTTCAGTGGATGCAGTGGATTCTCCATGATTGACAGAAGTCTGCTCAGCGCCCATCGCTCTGCCACGGATGTCAAACTGTATGATGGCTGCACATTCTTCTTGTGCTTACATTGGTTTTCTCCTATTATCCTAAATATGAGGCAGCAATAAATTAGCTCAGTGTAAGTAAGAAGTCTTGGCACTTCATCCCAAGTGCTGCTGGGATAAGTGAAAACTTCCATGACTGTGAAGTGGTGGCTTAGAGGTGCCTTGATGAACATAATGCCAAGATCATTAACAGAAGACTAAAATCAGTTTGATATTGAAGTCCAATTTAAATGTATTATTTAGACCAAAGACCTTGAAACTGAAGTTAAACAATGCATGAGCACTGAGGCTTGTAAGTGCAATTTGTTCCCCTTTATCATCTGCATCCACCTCTAACTCATACGAGTCAACACTAACTGAGAGATTGCTAAGAATTACTTGAGTTGGAATGAAAGCAAAACCATTCATTCATTTATTTTCCTGGTCCTGTTTATTCTAAAAATGGTTGTAGTTGTCTGGAGAACTATGCCAGGAATATCAGGATCAAAGTGGAATCCAGCGCTGACTAGTGAAACAGAAAAAGGAATGTTGAAATAGTAATTGATATAAATAACAATAAAATATAAAGCATAAAATAGTAATCTTCCCTAAAAATGTTAATTTGTATCACTACTATATTTGTCATTATCTTTAAAACATCTACTTTCCACTCTTCTCTCTGTTGACACAAGAGATTGCTTTCAAATCCTGATGATCTAAGTATAGAACACAGCAGGTGTTTCAGATGTAGCTTCTTACAAGATGAATTATTAAATTATAGGACAATTAAGCAATCTTCAAAATCATACTTGCAGCCCTATTTCTGGTGGTCTGTAAAATATAACTCCCCAGAGGCTCATACTGTACATTCTGTTGGTATCAGTTTACCTGCATAAACACAAAGTCCTAACCCGCTACCTAGCGTATAAGATCAATCCTATTAATATTCTTAAGTATCACTATAGTAAGAAAATGTCTGTATGGTTTATTATACTGTACACTGTGTTGGTTGTACACTTCTATGCATTGCGTATATACAGTATTTACTTCCCCTTTTGTCTTATCACCTGGTAATCTCAAGAAATTTAAATATAAACAGCAGTCACATTATTCATTCTGAATGTATTGCTAACAGCTGAAGGCAAACTCGTCCCTTGCCAGAAACCTCTAAGCCCACTGCTGCTGCCTTGGCTGATGGACAACAAGCAGCACTTTAGCCTTGTAGGGGAATGGCAAAGGCTTATTTCCAATCTGTCAAAAATGAAAAGATGTGAGGACCTCATCGGGCAACTAAAGGTCTACATTAGAATCACTCAAGGAGTGAGAATAAAACGTAGGGGGTGCAGTAGACATCAGAGCTGCCAGACTGTTACCATATTTGCAGAAATGACAGCAGTATGTGAATATAACACATGCAAACATGCTTGAAACTGTCAGTTAAAAATAGTAATAATTGACAGGGTGATTTGTGCTGCAGTTCTACAATCACACAACTTACAAAAGTAAGAAACACATCACTCTTAAATTAGGGCAGACAGTTTTGATTTTAATTTAGACCAGGTGTTATATGCGTCATTATTTTTTAAAATAGCATGACACTCTCATACCTGCTTAAGTCAGTTCGGGATCATGGAGGCTGGAGCCTATCTTGACAGCACTGAAACAACCTTGGACAGACAATTGTAGGATCAGCTCCCCCACATATACAGGATACTTTTGGAGTCATCAAATTCCCTGTCCTGTATGTCTTTGAGTATGTGTGAGGAAAACTGGAGGAGCAGAGGACATAAGAATGTCCAAAAACTACAAAAATAATGACCATGAGTGTGCTCACACCCAAAGCCACGGATCTGGGATGCAGCAATGCTCTCCACTGCATGACAATCTAATCCAGATATACGCAGTTTTTTTTATCACTTGTTATTATTATTTTAATTCATACAGTATGTTAAACGTAAAGACAATTTTTGCTCTCAACAGTGTCACCAACCTAAGGGATTCAATTAAACTGTGCATAACCCAGTTTATCTAATACATTTACAGATAATGAGAGTAGTATTTAGTGAAAATAGTAATAATGCATTTTATTCATATGGCACCTTTGTTTAGAGTGCTTCATGTGTACTCCATACACATGAGAAGTGAGACCAGGTCATTGTAACTGTGAGGCAGCAGATCTGGCCAGAGTACAACCAATATTAGTAATATATGTTTAGCACAAGTCTTTACCCAAGGGGCATACAACAGCAGGATACATTATAATTGCAATAGAAAGACTTGCTGAGGATCACAGTTTGGCAGAGATGGTAATTAAACTGGGAGCATTATGGCTTGATGGGCAGCACTCTAAACACAGGACCACTCTGACAATCTACATTTCGAACAAAAGTTCTTTGCTGGGGAGAAATCTTAACAATCGAATAAGACTGAATAAAACAAGAATGTTTTGATCCCAATAAGGTTTTGCAAAACTGCTCCTATAAAAGCAATTTTACAATTGTGAAACACAAAACTCACTAAATGTTTTTTTTAAAGGTTTAAAAGTTTTTTGGTAGAAAATAAGGAATATTGCTCCCTTAAGACTCCATCACATTTCTGTATTTACCCATGTTCTTCTTAGCAGCAGCATAATGCATGTAATTCTTAGAACTCCAGAAAGATCAATTCTATTTACCGTTTACCTCTCATTCACATTGCTGCGGAGTTGTGCAGTATGCTTTTCAAGAATGGCACATTCTGCAAATTTTACAAACGAAGACATACTAAAATGCACCATTACAGTGTTTTCTCCACAGGAAAATCCAGTACATGGAAAGCTGCCATTGCCAAATCACCCCTCACTGTCATCTCACAGCAACCTTGTTCTAGCTGAGGATATGAACACTTCAAGTTATTACTTTTCCTAGATATCTTTATTTGATTAACACCAAATAACAGGCAGACATGCATGCATGAATATGCTTCCAGAAAGGAAATAAATCTTTTTATTTCTGTGTGAATGACACTAATTTTGGTAAAAGCAAAATACTATTTATTTCACTAATTTTTTATTTGCAAAATGAAACATGATCGCTACAAATTGCATATCACTTTGCTAATCACAAGCTGTGAACAAAGTCAGTCAGTCAGTTATTTTCCAACCTGCTATATCTTAACACAGGGTCACGGGTAGGGAATCCATTCCCGGACGGGTTTATCCATTCCCGGGAATTCGGGAATCCCGCATGTCATTCCCGGGAATGACACATTGCACGGGCATCTCACATGTGAACGGTTTTAGAACGACCGACACTTATTTTTAATAAAACTGCAATATGTTGACAGCAACTTTTAAAATGACCAGGTCGAAATGATCTACCTACATTAAAAATGTTAATTTTTTTTAAAAGCATGTAGATTGGGGTAATTACAGTACATTCATGGCATTCGTATAGTCTGAATCACAATCTGATTGTATGGGTGGTTACCTGCCAGGTAACGCTTGTGTTGGCAAACATCCGCCACGGTGCCCTCTTCAGTTTAGAGAAGCAGATCATAGAATTCTGAAAAGTTTTACTGTCAAATATTGCAAAGAGTACGCAACACGTTCGACCTAATTCTGGGCTCATCAGGCGTACACACTCACAGCATGTCAGCGCCAGAGGCGAAGCCACGGCGTGTGGTTCGTTTATTTGACAGCATGTAGATCGGTGTAATAACATTCATGGCAGTCGTAGTCTGAATCACAATCTGATTGTGTGGGTGCATGTGGGATGAGCAGTGTGTTAGAAGGAAAGAGATCTCAGACTGGCTGCCCTGTATGTCAATCAAGTGTCAAAAGCCATAGGGAGGATATATGATAGACTAACGTTTAAAAAAAAAACTTTTTTTGAATGCAACGCGATCTACCTGATCAGATACTGATACACTTGTTCTAAACAACGCAAGCGCTTGCTGTTGCTGTGAAACACCGCCATTTCAACTTTTGCTGATGCATCCCGTTTCTTGTCATCATTCTGTGATGGCAAGTTTCTTGGCACAGATAATGTGGATGCAACAGACTGACGCATTGCAATTTCAAGTTGCTGTTCAAAGCTGTTGTCTGACAGACATCAATGAAGTCTGCCCTGTCTTATGGAGGAATATTTCGGACAAAATGAAATAAATAAATAAATGCGTAAATAAATAAAAGTACTGTGAAATGTGAGCATAAGTAAATAAATGTGTCATGAAATGAGAGCATAAATAAATAAATGTGTCACGAAATATGTTTTTCGTTGCTTATTTATTTATTTCATTTTGTCCGTAACATTCCTGCAAACCGTCATGAAATACGACTTGAAATAAAACTGTCACTTTCACTCGTCAAAGTTGAGAGGGCGGTCCCTAACACGCCCTCTAGTTACTGATTGGTGAATCGATAGCACAAGAATTCATTAGAAAAATGCTTACTACTGCCGATGAAATGGATTCTGCCGAAGATATTACGTATTTTAAAGAGAGAATTGAAGATTTATCGGAAGAAATGACAATGTTGGCGGCCCTTTTAGAACTGAGTATTTGACCCTTGTTTTACGAGTATAAAGTCAGTTGCATATTCGCAGCTACTTTTTCAAACAACTGTACAGCTCTGATCAGTGGTAAAATTGTTCAGTTCAAAATATTAGTTGGAGCTGCTTTGGGCATTCCATGTCAAAGTACCTGCACTAATAGGGCCGTTGCAGCTTACCGTATATCAAACTGGCTCATTCGTCTTGTGATCGTCTTCTCCGATACACCATATAGATCTGCAATCTGTTGTACTTTTAAACCGCATAACAGAAGGTGTTCTATTGACTCAGCTGGAATGTCAAAGGATGGACGTCTAGAGCAGGGTACTGCATCACCTGAACTGGAGTGTAGTAGAGTCCGTTCCACTTGTTCTTCGATAATTTCAAAAATAGTTTAATCTATATCGGAGTCTAAAAGGGCCGCCAACATTGTAATTTCTTCCGATAAATCTTCAATTCTCTCTCTGAAATACGTAATATCTTCGGCAGAATCAATTTCATCAGCAGTAGTAAGCATTTTTCTAATTAATTCTTGTGCTATCGATTCACCAATCAGTAACTAGAGGGCGTGTTAGAGCCCGCCCTCTCAACTTTGACGAGTGAAAGTGACAGTTCTATTTCAAGTCGTATTTCATGACGGTTTGCAGGAATGTTACGGACAAAATGAAATAAATAAATAAGCAACGAAAAACATATTTTGTGACACATTTATTTATTTATGCTGTCATTTCATGACATATTTGTTTATTAAGGCTCTCATTTCATGACACATTTATTTATTTATGCTCACATTTCACAGTACTTTTATTTATTTACGCATTTATTTATTTATTTATTTCATTTTGTCCGAAATATTCCTCCATATTTACAGTTTCTAATTAGAATAGCTTTTGCTATGACAATTAACAAATCACAGGGGCAAACATTCGAAAAAGTCGGTTTATTTATTGGAGAGAAAGAGATGATATGCACTCACGGGCAATTATACGTTGCGTTGTCACGATGTAATTCATAACACAAAATCAAACCTCAATGCTATATTGATGAAAAGTTAATTCAAAAAATTGTTTTACAGTAAAAGTGTAAGTTTAAAAAGCATTTGCATGTTAATATTAAAGCCAAACAGAATGAAAACATATTACGCAACAAATACCCCTAATGCAACATGAAACATAATGTTCTTTCAATTTATTACATTGAACTATTTTTTACTATGGTTAATTACTTGCTGTAATGTAAAATAGTTCTATTATGCATATGTAACAATTCCCATGAAAATTACAATCTGTTTAAATTGTACATTCGCTTCCTGATCGGCAAGTGGCATCCGCGATGATCCGCGAAGTGGCTAGCGCTTAGAGCCCGGTTGGGTGTTGTTGAGCGAAGCAAGCAGGGCGTAGAGCCCCCTGGTAATTGTAAAAAGTCTTTGGTCCTGAATCTACGGTTAATAGATTTGCTCAGCATCAAAGTTCAAAACCTACAGTGCAGTTAATGCCTCATTCACCATTTTCATTACCTGTGGATATACAGTTGTGTTTTAGTAAAACAGCAAATGCCTTCTGAGTGAACTTTGGATGTTCCCCTTTTGCAAGTGCTGTTAGGCTGACTGGTGATTTAAAAATTGCACTTATGTGAGTGAATGCTGATGTGTCCAACGATCAATTAATCTCCTGTCATTTGCTGAATCCTGTTTTGCACTCCTTCCTGCCTGGGATAAACTTGGTTTCTCCATATTCCTGCACAGTCACACATGTACACAAATTTTAAGGCGCACCAGCATGTGCTGTCCACCCTTTATAGATGCGCTATAAGAAGACAAACATAAATAAACTATGTCTAAAAACAATATAAATGCAATTATTCTGAATTTAGTGACATAAAACAAACACAATTCTGTAAGAACTTTATTTTGCTATGCAGCATTTTTAAAGAATTGGCAGTTGGTAGGCTTGCTGTGAATCCTGAATGATTGATTAATGATGTTTTAAGAGTAAATATGTCCAATATTAATAAGGTTACAGATATATTACCTTAAAAATTAAAAATATATCTATTTTAAGCCCCACACAGTGTTCTGATATGCAGATCAAAGCTAATTCCCTGCAGAGCCACTGAGCAGCTGTTATCTTGCAAGCTATATAGGGTCAAGTACAGAAGATTGATTGGGTCTAAAACTAATTTACAACTAAAGGTTAAAGCTGTTCCATTACTTTTTTTTTCCCCCACAGGAAATGTCAAAGGATGAGCGGTCCTTCAGAGGTGTATCATAACGCTAGGAGGTCGGCCTTCTGAATGATCGTCTTAATTCTTAAAAATAGGTCAAGGCTGTCAGTTATGGGGCTCAATGAAAAATACGGCATATTTATTATAATGATTATTATTTCTATTTCATTCCTCAGATGATGTATGCTACCTGACAATGCTAAGCGTGAGCATAACCTGTTCTGTTCTAAGATTAATTGGATATTTAATATTGATGTTCTAAAAATGTGGGGTGTACCCACAATGGCCTGTTGTTGCAGATGTTTTATGGCAGCTACAGATTCACTGACAGGAAATGACACCATTGTTTTCTGAATTTCTCCAGTGACTCCAATTATGTTGGGCATTACTTTGGATGTAAAATGCAATATGCTTTCAGCTTCAGTTTGTATGTCTTTTATTTAAGAGGTTGTCTGATTATTTGGCTGCATCTTCATTCACTGGTATGCAGCATCTATTTTGTGTCATTCAGTTTGCTTATTGTCTTTAATCACAATATCTGGCTTAATTTCTTGAATATATCTATTTTTTTTATTTGAACATTCTTTATTATCCTCAACACTGTATTGATCATGCAAAATATATTTGCCATTGACTTGGAAATTATAAAATTTACAGAGAGCTCAGTGCACTCCTATGCTTTTTTACTGTAGCAGCTCTAAATTCTGTGTAAAGAAGAGCCAGCAAGGGCTCCCCTGCATTAAAGCAAATGTCCTACTATGACGTGCAAAGGGAATTGAAAAGACAATGTGGTAACCTAATCCAATTTTTTTATAATGTTTAAAGTCATTGAGAATTTCCTTGCTGCAGAAAAGTGAACCAACTTTTTGTCTTTATACAGATATTTTAGGACTTGAGAGAGTTTGCTAGTCCTGTGTACATGTGCTTTGTAGACTTTCAAAAAGCTTGTGGCTGTAGCCCATTGTATTTCATGTACAAGAGCACAGGATTTTTGGGCTGGTGCTGTGAGTCATTTGGTTCAGTATTTGCGGATCTAGAGTTGTGTTTGCTATTTGGCATTAAGTCAAGCATGTTCATTTGATATTGGATTCCACCAAGGGCATGTTCATTACATTCATGGACAGGATATCAAAGTGTAGCTAAGGCTTAGAGAGTACTGCGGTTGGCAGCCTATGGGTCAAATCTCTGCTGTTTACAGATAATGTTGTCTTTTTTTGGCTTTATGAAACTGTGGTCTCTGGTGCACGGTAGAAGGATGTGGAGCTAAGTGTGATGCAGCTTGAAGGAGAATTAGCATCTCTTAATCGAATAGTCCCTGTGACCCTATAGTTAGGATATAGCGGGTTGGAAAATGACTGACTGGCTGACTAATCTAATAGTGTGGTCCTTTCTCTTACAAGAATAGCTTGTTTCTCCCTTTAGGTGAGTGGTGAGCACCTCATCCAATTTGGAGAAGTTCAGGGTATTGGTCACGACAAAGTTTAGAAATGATTGTGAAACTGACAAACGATAAATCGATGCAGCAGCAGCCATAACTTGATGTACTGTATGTTCTACAGAACTGTGACAGTGGAGTGGGAGCTTAATCATTTAGTGTTTTAGCAGTTAATCACCATTAAATCCATAATTATAAGCTCTGTGTGGCAAACATAACAAATTTATAAGCTAACTAGCTAAAACTGATACTGACTGAGAAGGAGTTTATGATTGTGCATTACTTAAGTAGTGTGTGTTTATTGTGAATTTGTTGTTGATGTTAATATGACTGAGAGTTTACTGAAAATTGTTTGCACTAAGCAGGTATCTCTTGACAATAAAACACGATGCTGAGTTCAGAAAGTGAGTGCTTTTGTATTACCTTTGATGCCTGGGTATTAAGTCATTCACCAATACTTTCACATCAGATGTAGGGCTAAATCCGTACCTTAAATACCCTACGTATTTCAATATATTTTTAAAATTGTGAATGGGCACTTAGAAACAGTTACAGTATTAGCTGTGCTTACCTGTCCAATTAAAATTAAATAGTTTTCCATGCTTTCTCAGCCTGCTGGATTGTGGGAAAATGGAATCCATCCCAACTGCAAAGAGTGCTCTTGAAGAAGCAACCCTGGAAAGGGCACATAAAAACCAACCAGGGTATTTTTTGGTGTTACTGCATACGGTAACAGCATGTTTGTGCACTTGGAGTCCCCAGAGGATCTGAAGGAGAACAATGAAACTGTTCACAGAAGGCAAGATGGAGTCCATGTGGGGCGTTGTGACCTTGCTAAATGCTGTAGAGCACCTTGAAAAGTAGGCATCTTCATATAAAATAATACTCTGCGCATTGCAAATTTGATACATTTACAGCATTAAATATTTCAAAAGTGACATCATTGGATTGACTATTTACTTTGCTGCTGTGTCTGCAAATTAGTGTCTCAACATGATATTAAAACAAGTATTTCAGCTATTTGTCAGAAGTGCAGTCCGCAGAAAATAGACGGGAACAAGTATTCATTTTCTAGTGTAATCTGACTAATGTAGCACTTCTTTGCAGCAGGTTGTCATAATTTGCTTACTATACCAAAAGTAATTTATTTTTCATTCATTGCACATTTTAATTTATTTGAAAATCATCCATTCACACTTTTTCAGCTTGTAGTGTTGAAGTCAAAAAGACAGTCTTTAAATAGAACAAAAAGTAATTTTAAACAATCCAGAAACGACAACCATAAAAAAGACTGTTACTGCATCTATATAATTTTGAGATACAATATAATGTTACCTTTTTAATATAATTTTAAAACAATATAATGACTAGTTAATATACTGTGCAAGAAGCATGAATATGGGAGTTACTTATGAATCTGGTAATATTTGAACAAGATCAGTAATAAAAAGTTTTGACCTACAATTTATTGCTCTCATCCTTGTACATAAGCCTTAAAAAGTCGAAATGACAGTCTTCATCAAATGATTTGTCACTGCCTGCCTTTCCCTTTTAGCCATGATCAAGGGCATCTAAACTAAAGACTTGTGGATCACTGATCTGATGCAACAAATCATCGTGACAAATACAGTACCATCACTGGACAAAGCATGTCATACAATGTCGGTTTTTATTATACTTCCCAGAATCTGTTGGCTGAATAATATGTAGAAACGTGTCTTGTTTTTGTTATTAGGAGAGCAAAGTCAACGTTACCATGTTTACAGTTTCCTGAGTGCTCGAAGATATTTTTAAATAGAGCTCTGTCTGTGTCTTTTCAAGTTATTGATATTTACTATAAGATTAATCTGAAGGGGACAGAAGTTACCAAGTTCTTAAGATAAGCAACAGAACTTGATTTAAAATACCATTCCAGGCCAAATATATTGCAAAATTGTTTTTAAAAATATAGAAGAAAATTTCCAATTCTTCACCTACATGTTTATACACAAAGTATTTCCCAATATCTAATTGGAACTCTTGGGATTTTCCCAGTTTAAATCCATTCTCAATGTTCTTTAGATTCAGTTTCACCATTGTGTCTCATCACCTGCTAACTCACTTATCTATAAACAGAACAGTTTTGAGTTTATGACAGAAAAGTACACTGTATGTGGTGAAGTAACACAATCTCAGAAGCTTGACCTCATATGTCTGAACAAATACAGTCAATATTGATGTTTATTTTACTTACCTTTGCTTGGTTTTTGTTTTTCTATTCACGTGTGACTCTCAAAAACAATAAACCTTAGAGATTTACAATCAACTTTTCAAAAGCAAGAACAACAAAAGTGATGATTAGACAATGAAGAGAATAAGCTTGCACACCGAGCTTTACTGTTGTTTCAGAAGCGCACACATTTTCCCACAATCTGTAAAAAGATACTGCATATAAATTAGCGGGTATTAAAAATTCCCACAAGAAAATAATTTATGTAAAAACAGTAGTGTTGATGGCATATCTAGCATTCACATCAGCCTCTTATATACTTTCTACTCTACTTGGAAGATCAGAAAACTTTGCATTTTCAGCCTCCAACGCATATTCCCTTCTGCTTTGGTAGGGTTATGCTGGCTCAAGCAGCTATGATGTGCAGCGTTGCAAATACAGCTATCACAGGGCAGCAACGTCATAGTGAAAATGTAAAGCCACCTGTGGCTTTGAAGGCAGTGGCAGTGCCTTTGACATGTAGCTATGCCTATATCTTGCATTCCATCATGCTGTGGGCTTATGCTGCATTTTATAGCTCTTTGGCTTCCATCTGAAGGGTTAGTTACTGATGTCAGCAGCTATGCACAAGTTGGATAACCGCTACCATGTTTGACAGATCCAGACTCAGTACACTTCTGTCTTTCAGGCTTTGGAAATGTTATTCATTTGCTACTATTTAGGTCATTAAAATCAAGGAGGGCTCTCGGTCAACTAACCCAGACAAAAGTAATAGTTGTTTCTTTCCAGTTCTACTCTTATCTCCTCTCTTCATCATCCCCTCTGCTCCTTTTGATTTGAACTACTTTCTCAAATCCTTAAACCCCTCCTGAAGCCTTCGGTATCAAAGGTCTCTGCTATAAATGTTCCCCTTTCACTTAATGAATTAAAAGAGGCTAATGCTCTGTGAGTTCTGGGAGATCTCCAGAACCTGATGGGTATGCCCTCTGAGAACTTATGTGCATTTTGGAAGCAACTTTCAACCCAACTTCTCTAAATGCTTAATTCAGATTGTTACTTGCTTCCACCTCAAACCTTCATTTACTTCAGCTCTAATAACCCATGCAGCTGACAATGTTTGCCATTTGTTGTATATCTTGTATGTTACTCCTAACCTTTTTCTTTCTCCGCTGCTATCATTTCCCTAGGTTCAGAGAAGGCATTTGACAGGAAGGTCCTTCATAGAATGGACTTTGGTCCTGCCTTTATTAGCATGGATCAGACCATTTATTCCTCCCCGTTTTCAGTCCTTATTACTAATGCCAATGTTTCCCTGTAAGTATTGGAGAAATTCAAGGAGCCAGACAGTGGGCATTTATGGAACGTTCCATTCGCTTATGGCTGCCAACTTTCACCACGTTCTGAAGGGTGTCAGAGACTCTATTTCCTCCTAGTCCAAACTCCCTCTCTCATTCCAGTCCAGACCTGCAATTACTAAAATGAATTTGCTCCATAGAATTAACTTTGTAAGCTGTGTGCTCCCTCTTTCTTCTCCTCTTAAGTACTGACAATCTACTATTCTCTGGTATAACCACAAGAGACCATCTATTAAACATTCTGCTCAGCTCTACAACAAGATGTGGAGACTTATGGAAAAATTGATAGGTCCACTGTCGAAATGGCACCTTCACAGTCCTTTCTTCCACAATTCTGCCTTGAATATTGGAGACCATCCAATTTCTTCTCCTCTTTGGTGTCAGTGTAGTATTATTTAGTGAGTCAGAGATGGAAGCACTTCTTTCTTTTTGATGTAGGCATCCTGTCACTTCCACTTCCTACCTTTTCTATTTGCAGTTGAAGTTTATGCTCAGGACATGTGGAGTTCCCTTCTCTTCCCTCTTCCAATTCATCTCCTATACTTGTTTGCTTTAACCCTTTCTCTTAGGTCCAAAGCGGTGTCTGAATTCTACTTCCTCTCTCACAAAGCTTCCCACATAACTTCCCCCATTCATGTCCTTTCCTCAACCTCTGTATTGTGCTAGCAAACTATTTTTAAAAATATTTTTTCTGAAAATCTTAATTTCCAGCATGTACAATTTAAATTTGTCCATTTATACCTTTCCTCCTGGAGATGCCAACTACTGGGATTAGAACTAGATCCTCTTCTTTGCTTTCTTGAAGTTCCTTACACCTTCTTGCAGATGTTCTGAGAAAGTCCTCTAGCTGCAGCTTTCTGGCTCTTTGTGGCAGAATCCTTCATGATTTTTATTCTCCCCATTCCTCTGTCGCCTGAAATTGTCCATGTACTCCTGGACCTATTGTTTCTTTCCTCACTTTCTCTTTCTCTGACCCAGTGGAGACTTTTAATGACTGCTACTAACGCAGCACAATTGCTTTTAGCCTTTCATTGGAAATCTTCTGCCCTTGTCTATCCTTCAATCAAAGAAGTCTTTGTTTTATTCTCTTACCGTTCTTGAACTTTCCACATCTTGAATCAACAGCTCTTACAGCTCTATCATCCAAAACTGGCTTCAAGTGGTTCCGTTAGTCAGGAGTTGGGTGTGGTTGCGCCATGAGGCAGTTTTTCTTTTCTACCTTTCCTCATTTTTTACTTACTTTGGCGCAGACTCCTCTGTGGGGTGTGTGTGTCCCTAACCCTGACCCTAGGCCTAACCCTGTGTTTTTATTTCATTTGTATTCCTGTATAGTAGCGGTCCCAGTTCTTACATAGACCAAAGATCAGTTATTGTTAATTCAAATTACTTTTTATTGCATTGGTCTTGTCTCCCCCCAAATGTACCAACTCCCAGTTCTTGTCCTTCTCTTTTTTCCTCTTCTCTCTGTAAGAAAAACATGCAAGTGTAAAAAGGTTAATAGTAATAGAGAATAAGTCAAGAGAGAAAAGTAAAACTAAAGTAAAACTTTGGAGCACAGATTTTTCAAAACTTTAAAGAACACAGAAAAATTATCAACTTATAAGTTTGTATTTATTAACAGTAGAAATATGGTAGATTTATCTATATAAAGCACTTCATCATCTGTATCATCTCAAGTATAAATCTTAGCATTTTAAAAGTTCAGAGAACTGTCATGATGTGAATTTCATGTGTCCTGTCTGGCAACCACTGTCTGTTACTATGGTTGGCACAACAGATAGGAAGTTTAAGAACCACTTGGCAATGTATAAATGGTTCGGGGAGCTCATAGATTAATGAAGGATTTAACTTGCTACTTTAGTTTCTTTGAGAAACTTTTTGAGAAACCTCTATAAATTAACAACTTATCTTAACATGAAGTTTACAAAGTACTCAGTGTTAGAATGCTTTAATGAGACTCACCTCTGATCATTTCCTTCATTATGTAAATTTATTTATTGCTGCCACTGTCCCTCTCTGTTTGGCTTGATGTTTGCCATTGAGTGACCTGATTTTTTTTCCTTAATTCTTTGTATTTAGCCCACTGCTGGAGGTCCTATTACATGACTGCTTCTGACCTTGCATTAGTCACAAGTTATTTGTTTTGAATGTTTGGGGTGAAGACTGTGCTTTAAGTAGGCTAGTACTCGCTGGCACACAGTACCAGCACTTCTTCCAAATTTCTTCTTAGAGTACCAACTCCTTTCTACGCTGTGCCTGTAGCACTCAAGGCTTCATGGGAGGAACCCCTCCCCAAAACTTGTTCTTCAATTAAATATTTTATCAGAGTTTCATGGGGGACCATTCGATCAAATCCTAGTGTATCAACAGTAATTTTGTTTTACTTCAAGCACTGGGTGAAGAGGAGACATTATATAAATGTCATTCATCATCTTCAAGTGTTCAGTCTTTAGACAGGTCAGAGCACAATAATCCTCTGCTCTTTGTTCTGTCTTCAACTCTTTTCATCTGTCCATAAGTCCTTTGTTTCTAAACATTGTCATGCTTCCTTCCTCTACATCTTCTTCCCATGAATCTTTCCTCAATCAATTTTTTCATCAGACCTCATGGGTCACTAGACTATACATGGTGTGTCACTTGCTCACAGATTGCTCTAACAAATACATCTTGTCTGTTTATCTTTGTTGATTTTCATAAAGCATTCAGCTTAGTTGATCAAGCTGCTCTTTATGTCATCCTGAGACAACTTGGTAGCGACATTTGTGTTGCTGGTGAATATTCCTATGAAGTCATTAGATGGATTTGGAGAGCATGGGGGGTCATGAGGTCACTGGAAAGGTGGTGTGTGGCGCTCCCAATATCTCTGCAAAAGGACAAAGCTCCAGCTGTTTAGCGTCTTGGTGCTTCCTGTTTTGCTATATGGTTGCGAGACATGGACACAATCCAGTGACCCGAGACGAAGACTGGACTGAAGTCCTAGTGGGTGCTGCCTTGTCATCTATTTTATTTTATTATTTGTCCTTCTATCAAGATGCCTTCCACCAGGACTTCCTTTGCATGTTTATCTGTGTCTTTATCTATTTTATCATGTAACCTCTTTAACCAAACATTTCCCAGGTAAAATTTTGCTTAGTTAATTAGTTGAATTTAAACCATCATTGTGAATGATGGCTAGTAACGCGTCTAAGTCATCCTGAAGTCAAACTGCAACAAGGAGACAGAAGCAGTTGCCTTATACAAGTGCATATATTGGAGGACCACAAGTTAATATGTCCCATGCTGCTCAACCCTGCTATCACCTGCCAAAGTGTCCAGTGGCCTTTCTGCCATCCTTTCCCAGAAATGCTTCCTTCAATGCACTGAATGCACTTAAAATAATTCCCGGGTGGCCACTGTTTATTCATACCAACCTGCAGATACACACTAGTTATGCCATTTTCAGTTTTTAGTTAGTCCATATCCATGTTCTGCGCCACCCTGGTGCCATCTTTTTCTGAATGACAACCCAGGTAAAATTGAAGAACAGTGACTAGTTATTTTGATTATTTGCTTTAGAGTGTAAAATACTTTTCTAGGAGATGAAACAGGTAATAATTTTTGACATGAGTGCAAATGTGACTTATCTTTGCTGTTATCTTCTTCTTTTGTTCAAATGGCAGCCCACTTTAATGAATATTTCTTTATTTCATTTGAGATTCACAGAATTCACAAAACACTACCTGCTATAAAATTATATGAAATTCTACAAGGCCAAATGAATTTTTAAATTCACTTAGTTGCTACAAGCAGAACTGTGAAATATAAAGTGAAGGCTTTCAATACTTTTTACACACTGGTTAAAGCAAATGTGACTTTTCAATGCATAGTAATTTTAGCATAATTATTATTATTATGACATTCAGCTAGAAAGAGACACATCACTTGATATCTCAAGGTGTGTGAATCTTTTGTCTCTGAGATTTTTGCCCATGTCTTAAAGGATAAGTTTGGTATTTTTCAAGTGAAAGTAATCTCTTCACAAACATGGTATATATGCATTTGCCATGCAAAATGTCCTGAAGTTAAAAGTTTTCTGTATAAATTTAAAACAATACATAGGCAGTAGTGGCATTTTACAATGAACCCTATGGTGCATGAGGCACCCAGAAAATAAGAATACAAAAATGTACTCAATACATCCTCTTCCAGTTTCAATTAAAGAAAACATGCTTTTCATGTTTCTGATGCAGATTTGTGATAATAAAAGGGACCTCAAAATAATTATTTTATCATATATTCCTTTTACTATTTTTCTCAAGGTAAGAATAGGTTTTCAATTCACTTGTGTGTGTTCACACATAAATATGGAAGAAAATCAAAACAAAACCAACCACGTGGCATGAACAGTTAACTGTGATTTTATTTTTTGAGAGGACACCAGGCTCCAGGTGAGGTCAAAGGTTATCATGGAAGGAGACATGCCATGAGGTATTGAGCACAGCTGGACTCCTTTTAAAATGACTGAACCACAACATATTGGTGTTGCTTGTTCAAAAATGACATATATAAGCTATTTTATAATGTGTATATACTTGCAAGATGTGGATCAATACTGGACAACTATCTTGGCCAGAAAAATGGACATACTGTATGCAGCAAGTTTTTATGCTTTATGCCCCTTTGTCTCATAGGGTTCAATATAAAATGCCAGGACTGGTTATGTTTTTTTTTTTAATTTATTGAAAACAATTAACTTTTGAACAGTACTTGAAAAGTATTGAACCTATCCTTTAACTTTTATTTGGTGACATACTATGTCTCTCTACAACTTTGACTTTACTGACTACCTAATCTGAGTAGGACAGGACATTTTAATTTATTTTCAGGGAAATACATTTTTACTAGGGCTACACAAAAATACAGCAGAATATTAACACAAATGCCATAGGTCGCATGGCAGCCAGGTATTAGCTAGCAATTTGGTAGAGATGAAAGTGGTAACATGATAAAATGTACTTTGAAGTAAGATTAAGTAGGCTACAAAATACTAACTCCTTTCTAAATTGTCTTTCTAAGTTATATAAATATGAGGTCATTTTTATCCATCCCTTTTTTAACCCTGCTTATCCAGCCAGTGGTTATCCAAGTAACCTGGGGTCAAAGGAGGCACCCGCCTACTTGGGGCCCCCACCCATTACAAGGCACACCAAGCCACTTTAGACTTGTCAGTTAACTAGCCACACACAGTTATGAGATGTGAAAGGGACGCCAAAAGTATATATATTTAAAAGTATGAAACACAGGCTACAATTGTATTCAAATCTCTGAAGAGAAAAAAGGCCAAATACAATAAAAGGAGTGGAAACTGGTCTCATGAACTTGTGCCATTAGATTAAAAATATGCATATGAAGAAGAAGCACATTTGTTTAAACACAAGTTTAAACAGCTTGTTAGTCCAAGCATGCTTTACACCCAGGACATGCACAGCTGCTGCAGTCCTTCTATTCCCAGGACAGAAAATTGAATGACACTTGAAACTTTATACATAGTGAAGAAAAGTGTAGATCATTTGCCAGAGTAAGACGAGAATAATACACATACAGGCTACAGTTCACTGCTTGTGATTTTGTAGAGCAGAGATTAGTTGTAAATGCTGCATAGAATACTTTTTTTTTAAATTCTTAAAATGCATTTATTTTACTTTTCTGAAAATGCATAGAAGAAATGAAGAAAACATAACAATGGAATTCAGGCCAAACAAATAACAAGATACATACAGTATGCTGAAACCAGCAGTTTCACTTTTGCTGGTTAACCTCTTTGACTGCAAATTAAAAGATAAAAATATCTTTAGAAGTGTTAATTTAAAATTAATAAACACTATACAAGTGTGAAAGAATCAAAGCCAACAATGCCATTGGAATACATTGACATTATTTTGGATTTCAGTGCCATCTGTTGTTTAAATGGGCGATTGTTTGACTGTACAGTGTATATATAACCAGACATTATGAATTAGAACAAGTTGTCAAAAACTGACAAGCCTGTAATATATTGATCTTGTGGCAGTAGGGGGCGCTAGTGCTCCCTTGAACCCTCAGGTACAACTCCAGACACCAGGTAAAAGTCCAAGACTCTTTACTGTTTAGTAACAATGTGCACAAAGCACCCTCCACACTACTTATTCAAACCACTAACTACAATACTACAAACTCTATAGTTTTCTCTCCTCCTCGCCCAGACACTTTGCTCCTCTACCTCCCAGCTCAGCTCAGTGTCTGGACTGAGGCACCGTCCTTTTATAGCTTCTGACCCGGAGGTGTTCCTGTCCCAACAGTCCACAGTTCCTTATTCCTTTCCGGGTCAGGGCAAACAGTCCTTTTCTTCAACCCGGGAGCACGTCGTTCCTTCCTGTCACATGACCGTGACGTACTCCCGGGTTATAAGGCACACAAGAGCCCATGAGCCCCCCTACAGCGACTCCGGTGGTCCCTAAGGTATCCAGCAGGGCTGTGTAAAACACTACATAGTCCATAAGGTCCTGCTGGAACTCGGGGCACGCATCCTGCTGTCGGGAGAGCTCCTCCTGGCGGCCTGGGGGTGCGGACCGGCATGGGAAGCCGGCAGTCCTCCACAATCTGTAGATACTATAAGTTAGCCAAAAGTTTGAAGGTGAGACTCACCTTGTGCCACGGGACGTTTGCAGTTCTATCAGGAGGAGCACCATTCATGAAGGGACCTTAAGTATCAATCTGGAGTCCAATTCTATGTAGTCGCTAACATAAAGAGAACCTAAAGCTAAGAAGACAAAAAATAGTTGTAAAGTATACACCAGCTAAAGGCTGTAGGTCTTTAATTGAGTCTCAATCAGTGTGACCAAGGGTCTCTCACTGTTATCGATTTACTTCTTCAATGTCTTAAATATGGTGTAGGAGCCATTTTCCTAGTTATATAAGATTCATAAATATTTTACTACATGACAAAGCATAATCTATGGGAGGTTCCTATAACCCCCATAAATTGAGTGAAATTAGTATATTCTGGCTATTTCTATCTGCTTTGACTAAACATTAATCTTCAGTTAATGACCAGCCTTGCCATGTGTAAGGTGTAGAGGGCATATTGTTTTAAATTGTGCCCGGCCTATGGGGCTTCGAGAGTGTTTGAATTAACTTGTAAAACAGCACTTATTTAAGTGCATAGGCTTATGTTTAAAACGTACAGAAGAATCTTTAAGTATACAGTATCAGACGTTAATAATTTTTAAGTACAGAAATAACTAAAGTTTCTCAAGAAAAGCTAAAGTTTAGAGAAGACACATTTTTCCTTTTATTCTATGTGTGGATTATTTGCTTTTAACTTTCACTAAATATTTTTAAAACAAACTTTTGGATCGAGAGATTTCTTTCGGCACATGTTTTACCTGTGCTTGATCTCACCTTATACTTCGGTGGCTGCATATGGTATGGGTATGGACCACAAAATTAAGAAATATTCATAGAGACAGACAGAACTAATAAGAAACAGTATATTTGGATGATATTAAACAGTAATATTAGAAAATAAACCCAAAACAACGTGATTTATTGTTTTTAATATTTATTTTTTACAAAAAGCTTGTCAGTTAGTGATATTATATACCTATAAACTGATAATAAGTGATATTATATACCTATAAATTCTATCTTATTTATCTATATATATAAATAAAATCCTAAGCCTAAAAGTGCAACAATTTTGTGCAACGATTTTATGTGACATTTTTATGTCACGTTCTTTGTCACACTTAAAATCGGGCTTATTTGAAAACCTACATATATATGTTTGGTATCATTCTTTTCAGAATTTATCGAACTATAATGTGATGTTGTTAGATTTTCAGATTCTTATTCCATTTTTTAATTATAAACTAAAAAATATCAAGAACTCACAACCCACGAAACGAGACTTTGTGCCAAGAGATTTAACCATGCCCGGGGCTGAAAATAAAAGACAAGCAGTAGGACAGCTGCTGTACAGGCTTTTAAATGTACAAAGCGCCGCGTGAGATGCAAATCACGTGGCACGGCAGCAGCAAGATGATCTAGCAAAGAGGAGGTAAAAAAACCCTGTATTTGTTTCCCATTGTATCACCATTTAAGAGGGAGTTTCGGAGGAGCGACTGTGTCTCCTTGGGGTGCGTTCAGCCCCCCTCTTCACAGCGTGAGCGGCAGAGACACAAAGTGGCTGGAGTGTAGCGCAGGCCCTGGGGGGGTTTGTTGGGTTGTGGAACCCCCTAGGATACCAATAAAGTCATAAAGCCAAAGATTGTGAGGCTGAATATAGAGGATATGGCTGGATCTGTCATCAGGGTAACTAGCAAATAGGCTGTTGCATATGTACAGACACTTATAGCAGTCTGCTATCCAGCAAAAACCCTAACCCACCACGATCTTCCTGATTATAAACCTATCCAGTCAGACAGAAATAACAAGATTTGAAAAGATAAACATGCACCCTGGTTGGTGATGGGGCACAGAGCAGGTGCCTCATAGGTGGGTTTTTTTATAAGATTGCACATTTTATGTTAGTGTGCTACAAAAAAGAAAACGTCTATGTGTACTTTCATTCAAGGCAGTAGGCCAGTGGTGCAGTCAGAAGAAAACTTAAAAGATAGAAACAAACGATTCTAACGTGCTGAAACTGTATCCAATATTTAAAAGAATAAAAAATAATAATGATTTAAACAGGAACATGGAACACGCTGTAACTACTGCAGTTAAGACTAATGAGAGTGTTGTACCTTCAGTTAATTCCAAATAATGACACTGAGACAGGTGTGGAAAATGCCGAAAGGAACTCTGCTCTGTTGGGCCCTTGAGCAAGGCCCTTAACCTGCAATTGCTGAGCGCTTTAAGTAGTGAGAAAAGCGCTATATAAATGTAAAGAAAATAATTAATTTCTTAGCCAGCTGATCAGTACTAACAACTCACATCACCCTAAACACTACTCTGCTTCACAAGGCACTTTTACATTTCCAGTCTTCAAAAACTAATACATCCAAGATAATCCCACAACCTAATAAAAGAGCTAGAGTTCCCTTAATGGAATATAATATATAAGGAGTGCATCACTTTACTACAGTCATCCACCTTAAGCCTTCAAACTTTTTTTTTTAAAGCAACGGAAAACACAAATGCACAACAAATAATGGCAAACATTTTATTTTACTTAATCAACATAAATCCTAAACTAGGACGCTCAGGGTAGACTACTGGACTTCTGTGAGATCAGGGCTCATTCTTACCCTTTATAATAGGAAATGATCTCACAACTAACTAACACAGTCCCTTAAATAGGTGGGTAATTTACTCTCCGGTGTATAGTGTCATACAGATGGTGCAGCAGGCAAGTCTCGACTATTTGGTGATGAGCTATCTGGTTCCCTACGTGTCACAGTGGCACCATGTCCTGGATCAGAACTCTTCAGAGGCCTAATAAATCCTTTTGAGAGAGGTTCCAGGGGTTGTTGAAAGCCTTCCCACTCTAAGAGGTTTCCTGGTGTGGAACTTGGATCTATAAAATGTGCCCTGACTTGATCGACATGTTTCCACATTTTTTGTCCAACTCCCAAGTCCACTGTGTATGACACGGGGCCCGAGCATGTTTCAGTGCTAGCAGGTAACCATTTTGGTCCCAAACAGTAGTTCTGAACAAACACTTGATCTCCCACTGCAAAACTTCTCATTTTGGCTGTCTTGTCATTTCTGCTTCATTTGTTGTTTTTTTTTTTGAAATTTTATTAATTTTATTACAATCATTCCATACAAATCAATCAATTTTTACAAAAAATAAAATTAAGAACAAGTCGACCCCCACCACTGAGCGAGAGAGCAAGGCAAATGGCGTAAAATTTAAGGCTTGTAGACATACCTAAATTAATAAGTCTGATAAGCCAATAGAGATGAATGAAGAAGACAAACAAATACATAAAAAATTGCTTCCTCTGTGCTTTAAGAGCTTATTTTAAAATATTACTGATTAGATCCTGCCATGTTTTGAAAAAAATCTGTACAGGTCCTCTAACTGAGTATTTGATTTTTTCCAGTATCAAATAGTACAAAACATCGGTTAAAAGAGGAGAGTTTGGGTTCTTCCAGTTTAGCAAAATCAGTCTGTGTGCCAAAAGTGTAGTGAATGCAATCAGAGTTTGTTTGTCTTTCTCCGCTTTAAACCCATCTGGAAGAACCCCAAACATAGCTGTTAATGGGTTAGGAGGGATTGTGAAACCAAGACTGTCTGAAAGGTAATTAAAAATTTTGGTCCACAATGATTTTAATTTGGTGCAGGCCCAGAACATGTGATCCAGTGAGGCTGGGACTTGATTGCAGCATTCGCAGGTTGGATCTTGCCCTGGAAACATTTTGGAGAGTTTTCGACGAAACAGATGTGCTCGATATATGATTTTGAGTTGAATAATTGTATGATTTGTGCATATTGAGCTCGAGTGAATTCTCTGCATTGCTACTTTCCATTCCTTTTCTGATATTTTAATGAGAGATCTTTTTCCCAGTGTCCTCTTGGGTCATTAAAAGGGAGGGACTGTAAAATGATTTTATATATTGCAGAGATGGTGTCTGAGTCCTTGAGATTGAGCAATATTTTTTCCAGCATGGATGAAGGTGCAAGATGAGGAAAATCGGGAAGGTTATGTTTAGCAAAGTTCCTAATTTGAAGATAGTGAAAGAAATGTGTAGCTAGGATAACTGCTTTATTTGTTTTATTCCTGTTTTAAATACAGATCATGGTCTCCTGGACATCGGCATTTCTGCAGGTTGCAATCCAGTTGTTAACTGTGATGTAATGTAATAATTGAACAAGAACCTGGAAACTCTTGTCTCAAGTGAATCCCCTGGCATTTTTTCAGCCCTTCTTTGAACATCTAAACTGCTTTGCATGCCTATCAGATAGCCTTCATGTCCCAATCCCTCCTTGCCCATTAACAGCAGTGTTTGGTGTACTCCCAGATGGCCTTAAAGTGGAGAAGGACAAACAAACTGTAATTGCCTTTACTTCACTACTAGCATTTGTAGACGTATCTTGCTCAACTGTAAAAATCCCACCCCACCACTCTTAAGTCAGTGGGAAAACAATGTTTGTACTACTTGAAACTGGAAAAAATCTAATTCTAACATAGAGAATCTATTCAAAACATTTTAAGAATATGGCAGGATCTAATCAGTAACATTTTAGAATAAGCTTCCATTTTGGAGAAAAGGATACTCTTCTTTTTTTACTCCTTTTATAGAGTTGCTTCGGTTGCTGGCACCTCTTTCTCTTCCTCTTGGGTGTGGGTCGAATTTTTGCTTTGATTTGTTAAATTTGACTTGACTATATTGAATGTTATCTGTTTCTAATTAATATCAATATAAATATAAAAAAGAAAGTCTGATCAGCTATTTATGTCAACCCTGATGTGGCATGGTGGATTCCATGTTGCTTCATAAATTTGTCAAACTCAGAACTTATGAAACATATGCCACTGTCAGTCACAAACATTTTTTCAGGTAGCCTTTGAATACTAAAGCTTTGTCTTAGCTTTTCAGTTGCTGCCTGTGTTGTACACGTCTTCATGGGGTAGATATCTATCCATTTTATGTGAGCATCAAACATCAATAAAAACATCTGTCTCTGGAACGATCCTGCATATTCCATGGGAATTCATGACCGTGGATGTTCAGGCCATTCCCAGGGGTGTAATGGTGCATTTGGTGGTGCTTTTCTGTTTTTCTGATATTCATTGCATTTATTTACTTCTTACTCTATATCATGATCCATATTTGACCACCATAAGTAAGGTCATGCTAAGGCTTTTATCTTGGACATGCCTGGATGTGAATGGTACAGACCATCCCTGTAGAGAGATGACTACTCTTGTCTTCTACAGAATACATCCATCATGCACACTTAAGAGCCAGCTGATGTGAGTAGTATGGTGTGAGATGAGAATCCATCACACAAGGCCATCCTTGTAAGATGTTATCATTCACTTGTGCTAGAGCGATGTCCTAGGCTGTCCATTTTTTTATTTGCATCACATTTAGCAGTGCACCATCCATTACATTCAGCATTAGAACCTGGCCTTGTAATTCTTCCTCTTTAACCTGTTCAGCAACAGGACGTCTACTAAATGCATCTGTGTTACTATGGACTCTGCCTGGTCTGTAAACAATTTTGTACTCCTAGGCACGTAATGCAACTCTTTGAGGTGAAACCATCTGAGGAACCAGTTTCAGCTGGTTAAACAATGAAATTAGAGGTTTGTAGTTCATACAAATAGTCAATGTTCGACCGCATAGGTATTTGTGGAATCTCTGAATTTGAAAAATAACAACTAGACCTTATTTATCCAGCAGAGAGTATTTTTTCTCAACAGGTGTTAGCATTTGTGACATAAATCCCAGCAGCTTTTCAGTTCCATCTTCCATCTTATGTGATAAGATGGCACTCAATTAATAATGGTGGGACATCACAGAATAAAACCAACTCTTTATCTGCAGAGTTATGAACCAACATCTTTGCGGACTAGTTCTTTAGATTTCTGAAAAACTTTTTCTTGTCTTAAGGTCCACTTGCATTCAACATAATTTCTAGCAGTTCGTGTAGTGGTGCCAGTAGTGTGGACAGACGTGAAACAAAATGATTGTTATAACTGAGGAGTCTGAGGCAAACCTTAATTTCAGTAACATTGTTGGGTAAGTAAGCCTCCACATTAATTTTTACTTTTGCCTTTAAAGGATGCTAAGCCAACGTTACCATCCACTTTGCACCCTAAATAATGGACTTCCTTCTTGACTAGCATGCATTTGCTTCTTTTTAACCACAACTCTGCTTCCTTTAACACTAGAATTACCAGAGCCTAAGAAAAAACTCGTAGATCCGGTCCACCATAAATCCGTTCGCGCCTCTCTGTCAGCTTCTTTTGTCCTGTAAATGTGCCGATAAAGACAAGCAGCCTGGTATCCCATACCCCCACCACCGTAGAACGTGCACAAAGTTTTCCAACCTCATGCTTTCATTGATTATCTGGCAGTGAACTGCTGGAGTTTTAGAGTGGAAATAATAGATCGTTATTTGGAGCACATGCATTTAATGCATGTTCCGTTTCTACAATAATCTGTGTAAACACATTGTTAAAACAGAAACGTTTTTCATATTTTAGTAGTAAATGACAAAATGTTGCCATAAACTATATACCTGTAATGTGTGAAGCCTGAAGTCCAAAGATCAAATACACTTTCACAAAAGGTCCAAGGACAATGCAACAGCTTCCATGGCATAGTGGTAATAGTCGCTGACTTGTAATCAAGGGTCCCCGGTTTGACCCCGACTGCCTCCTATTTTTGCCGTTTTCAGTAGCGAGCTGCTCTTATTGTTAATATTATACAGTGCACACATACATTTGGTTTGCATCTGTAACAGACGGTGTACATTTATAGGACTTGTAAAAGTTACCGTCTTTTTTTCACTTTTATTCTCTCAGTCACAATCATGATACATACTACCGCCCTAGGGATCTGACGCTGTTAGCTTTTATTTGAAACTGGGAGTAACTGTAGATGTGAGTAGTGTTTTAAGGCAATAGAACTGGACATTCTCTGATCTAGAGGGATAAAGGCTGACACACAAACGCTGGTGAATCTACCTTCTTCATATCTCACCGTTACTTGATTTTTTTTTATTCAGTTTTATTGAGTGTTTCTGCTCATGCTGAATTAGTATGCACCTTATGGTCCATGATGCCAAAGCCGCACTGACAAAAAGCAGAAACATATGTATGTATGATATTTGGAATTATTCATTTTATGACCTGTACAGTACATTTCGGAAAACATTGTGGCATGGATGCAACATTATTCACATTCATTTGCATAACATCTTGTGCTTGCAAATTGGCTGACCGCATGGTTTTTGTTTTTTTTTTTCCCCCGATCTTGCCAGTCTCTATGTTGCTGTATGGGGCTGTTTCTTTTGTTCTCCAGGAAATGCAGAGGAAAGAATAGTACAGAGAGGTCAGTTCAGAGCTATATGCAATCATCAAATTCAAATGTTAACAGTTCACACACACATAAGGATTGTCCTTCCTACATTTACAACATGTGTACCTGTGTTGCAATGCGTACACTTCTCTCTGTGCTGTGGTCCCTGTTAAACACCTGAAAGAAAGAGACAATATATGTGATATTTTGAAGAAATCAATTTATGACCTGAATAGTACCAATCAGAAAACATCATCACACTAATGCAATATTATTTGAAAATGAACAGTGTCAGATCGGGTGTGAATTTATACTGGCGCTGTTAGTTACAGTCCGATCAGGAGTGGCAGGGGGTTAGAGCATGATCATGATTTAGAGAATAAATCTAAAAAAAGCTAACTTTTACAAGTACAATAAATTTATACCCAATGTCCCATATATTTGTCTCTTTATTTTTTTCTCCGTGCTGCGTTGACATTGTGCACCAGAAGGCGTAAGCTTATTCAGTGTGCACAGAAACAGGCAGGTGGCCAGTTGATGTGCGATATAACACACCTGACCTAGCCGTGATCAACGCACATGTACTGTGCAAGGCATGCATGGGGGCCACTGAGAAAAGAAGAGTGTTCATGGCTCACCTTGCAGAGGAACTTCATCAGCGCATCTTACTAGAAAAGGCGATGGAAAAAGAAAAGGAGGATGCAACATCGACAAGCTTCTGTTCCAAGACAGCCGCTTTCCCCAGGAAAGTAAACTGAGTCAGTGTCAGGTGCCCTTTCAATGTAATAGGAACCACAGCATAGAGAGAAGTGTGCGCATTGCAACAGGTACACATGTCGTAAATGTAGGAAGGACAGTCCTTAAGTTTGTGTGAACTGTTAACATTTGAATCTGATGATTGCATATAGCGCTGAACTGACCTATCTGAACTATTCTTTCCTGTGCATGTCCTGGAGTACAAAAGAAACAGCCTCATACAGCAACATAGAGACTGGCAAGATCGGAGAAAAAAAAAAAAGCACGCCGTCAGCCGATTACAAGCGCAAGATGCTATGCGAATGAATATGAATAATATGAATAATGTTGCATTCGTGCCACATTGTTTTCCAAAATGTACTATACAGGTCATAAAATGAATAATTCCAAATATCATACATACCTATGAGCAGGAACACTCTAAAAAAAAATCAAGTGACGGTGAGACGAAGAAGGCAGATTCACCAGTGTTTGTGTGTCAGCTTTTATTCCTCCAGATCAGAGAATGTCCAGTTCCATTGCCTCAAAACACCACTCACATCTACAGTTAGTCCCAATTTCAAATAAAAACTAACAGCATCAGATCCCTAGGGTGGTAGTATGTATCGTGATCACGACTAAGAGAATAAAAGTGAAAAAAAAAATGATAACTTTTACAAGTCCTATAAATGTACACCATCTGTTACAGATGCAAACCAAATGTATGTGTTTACTGTATAATATTAACAATAAGAGCACCTCACTACTGAAAATGGCAAATATACATTACAGGTATATAGTTTATGCCAACATTTTGTCATTTACTACTAAAATATGACAAACGTTTCTGTTTAAACAATGTGTTTACACAGATTATTGTAGAAACAGAACACACATGAAATGCATGTGTTCCAAATAACGATCTATTATTTCCACTCTAAAACTCCAGCAGTTCACTCCCAGATAATCAATCAAGGCATGAGCTGGGAGAACTTTGTGCACATTCTGCAGCGGTGGTGGGATGGGATACCAGGCTGCTTGCTACTTGTCTTTATCGGCACATTTACAGGACAAAAGATGCTGACGGAGAGGTGTGAACGGATTTAAGGTGGGCCGGATCTACACGTTTTTTCGTAGGCTCTGGTAATTCTAGTATTAATCTGCCAAGCAGTGCATCAAGATTTTGCAGATGCTCTGCTTCATTTGCTCCAGTTACTAGAACATCATTTAGATAGACTACAACCTTCAGTATGCCCTGCAACAACCCTTCCATCATCCACTGGAAAATGGCTGGTGCAGAGGGCACCCCAAAAGGTAGTCTGTTACAAGTGAACATTCTCTTGTGTATGTTAATCGCCAGGTATTTCTTGGAACCTTCACCCAGAACTATTTGTTGATATGCTTGATTCATACCTAACTTTGAAAACTGGTGACCCCCTGACAGAACAGAAAATAAGTCCTTTAGGTGCAAAGGTATTGCTCTAGTGAAGAAACTCTGCTCACAGTTAGTTTATAATCACGACAAAGCTGCATGGTGCCATCTGCTTTCAAAATGAGTACAACTGATTCAGCAAACTCTGAATGTTGCACAGGAGTAATAATTCCTTCTTTTAAGAGCCTGTTGATTTTAACTTCTATTTTGGGCTGCATAGTGAATGGAACTGATCTGGGACAAAAGAATTTTGGACTTGCACCAGGCTCCACATAGATGTTAGCTTTGACCCTTTTAAAGTTCCCAATTCATCTTTAGACCTCCTAATTCTTTGCTAGAACTTGTTGTAAGATCGACCTCTCATCTGCCAGATGCTTTAATTCAACCCTGTTAAGTGATACTTCTTCCAGACAATTTCTTCTTAGCAGGCTTGGAAATGAACCTTCCACTACTAAAATTGGTATTATTTTTAGTTGCTCTTTGTGAATCACAACCACTACAGCTACCCCTGGTACCTTAACGTTCTGCTCAGTATACTTTTTCAATTTAAGAGATGTATTCTTTAATTCAGGAGCATTAGTGCCTTGCCATTTTCCTCAAACTTTGTCTGATTCATTAAGGTGACACTGTAACCCGTATCCAGCTCAAACTTTTAGGACAACTGTTAACAGTTCCACTTTGATAACTTCATCCTGCACGTTGAATATGGAAAAAGCTTACTCTGTCAACAGTCTTGTCTACAATGGAAGTTATTTGATGTAAGTGCCCTCCTAAAGTTTCACTGTGGCTGCAAAACTTTTTTTTAAGTTTTATTAATTTTATTGTAATCCATACAAATCAATTAATTTTTTACAAAAAGTAAAATTAAGTTAAGAACAAATTGATCCCCAGCCCTGAGAGAGAGAGCAAGGCAAATGGCGTGAAATTTAAGGCTTGTAAACAAACCTAAATTAATAAATTTAATAAGCCAATAGAGATGGATGCAGAAGACAGAGAAATATGGAAATAATTGCTTTCTCTGTGCTTTAAGAGCTTATTTTAAAGTATTACTGATTAGATCCTTCCATGTTTTGAAAAAAGTCTGTACGGATCCTCTAACTGAGTATTTGATTTTTCCAATTTCAAATAATATAACACATCGGTTTCCCACTGACTTAAAGAGGAGAGTTTGGGTTCTTCCAGTTTATCAGAATAAGTCTGCGTACCAAAAGTGTAGTGAATGCAATCACAATTTGTTTGTCTTTCTCCACTTTAAACCCATCTGGAAGAACCCCAAACACAGCTGTTAATGGGTTAGGAAGGATTGTGAGTCCAAGACTGTCTGAAAGGTAATTAAAAATTTTGTCCAGAATAATGTTAATTTGGTGCAGGCCCAGAACATGTGACCCAGTGAGGCTGGGCTTGGTTGCAACGTTCGCAGGTTGGATCATGCCCTGGAAACATTTTGAGAGTTTTAGTCGAGACAGATGTGCTCGATATATAATTTTGAGTTGTATAATTGTATGCTTTGCAAATATGGAGCTCGAGTGAATTCTCTGCATTGCTACTTTCCACTCCTTTTCTGATATATTAATTGAGAGATCTTTTTCCCAGTGTCCTCTTGGATCTTTGAAAAGGAGGGATTGTAAAATGATTTTATATATTGTAGAGATGGTGTCTAAGTCCTTGAGATTGAGCAATATTTTTCCAGCATGGATGAGGGTGCAAGATGAGGAAAATCTGGAAGGTTCTGTTTAACAAAGTTCCTGATTTGAAGATAGTGAAAGAAATGTGTAGCTGGAATGTTAAATTTGGAATGTAATTGTTCATAGGATGCAAAGACGTTGTCTATATAAAGATCTCTAAGCAAGTTAATTCCAAATTTTTCCAGATATTAAAACTGCATATGTTTGTGAAGGTTGAAAGAGGTGGTTCTCTTGCAGAGGTGCCACAGATAGAAGCTTCTCCGTCTTAAAATGCTTTCTACATTGGTTCCAGATTCTAAGTGAGTGAAGCACAATTGGGTTATTAGTATATTGCCGATAACTGTGTTTATTGGAGCACAGAGCAAGGAATACAAAGAAGTACTGCAGGATTTTACTTCTATTGCGGACCAAGCCTGTGTATGTTCTTCTATTTGTGTCCAGGTTTTTATCGCTGTATATTTGCTGCCCAGTAATAAAACTGGAAGTTAGGTAGAGCCATGCCGCCTTCTGCCTTTTGTCTTTGTAGGGTCGCTCTTTGATGCGTGGATGTTTTGAGTTCCAAATAAATGAGGTTATTGTTGAATCTAATTGCTTAAAGAATGATTTATTAATGTATATTGGAATGTTTTGAAATAAAAAAGGAGCTTAGGAAGAATATTCATCTTAACAGTGTTAATTCTTCCAGCTAGTGTGAGATGAAGGGTTGACCATCTATGCAAGTCTTGTTTAATTTTTTCCATGCAGATGGAGAAATTTTGTTGATAAAGAGCTTTATGTTTACTTGTGATGTTTACCCCTAGGTATTTAAACTGTTCTGCAATGATAAAAGGTAGGGTGTCTAATCTAATATTATATGCTTGAGAATTCACTGGAAAGAGTACACTTTTATTCAGATTAATTCTGAGACCAGAGATCTTTTGAAATTCTGTGAGTGCTGTTAAGACTGCAGGCACAGAATTTTCTGGGTCTGATATATACAGTACCATGTCATCTGCATATAATGAGATTTTCTGTTCCAGTCCTTCTCTGCTAATCCCCTTTATCTGATCAGTATTTCGACAATGTATTGCCAGTGGTTCAATGGCAATTGCAAACAGCAGCGTGACAAGGGCATCCTTGTCTAGTACCACGCTCTAGTTTAAAGTAGTCTGAGCAAATGTTGTTGATGCAAACTGAAGCTTCTGGGTTAGTATACAGTAATTTAATCCATGCACAAATGTTCGGGCCAAACCCAAACTTCTCCAATGTAGTAAAAAGGTATTTCCATTCAATCATGTCAAATGCTTTTTCTGCATCCAATGATAATAATATTTCTGGGGTGTTTGATTTAGTTGGTGAGTATATTACATTAAACAGGCGTTGAAGATTTGAAGATAAGTGTCGGCCCCTAATAAATCCAGTTTGGTCTTGTGATATTACCGAGGAGAGCACTTTCTCCATCCTTCTAGCTATGATTTTAGAGAGTATTTTAACGTCATTATTCAGAAGTGAAATTGGTCTGTATGATGCACATTGTAATAAGTCCTTATTTTGTTTTGGAAAACAGTGATTAGTGCTTGGCGAAAGGTTTGAGGAAGAGTTTGGTTATCTCTGGCTTCTGTAAATGTTGCTAATAGGAGGGGAGCTAGCTGAGCAGAGAATTTCTTGTAAAATTCTGCAGGGTAGCCATCAGGGCCTGCTGCTTTCCCGCCTTGGAGTGACTTTATAGCATCTAGTAATTCTGATAATGCAGAGGTTTATCAAGTTCCTCCACACTAAAAGTGTCTATTTGTGGTATCTGTAATGTATCCAGAAATGCATTAGATTGTGTATTGTCTTCTTTAAACTCAGTAGTATATAGGATTTATAGTAGTCTCTGAAAGTGTGCATTATATTTTTGTGTTCGATGATTTTATCTCCGTTAGTTGGTGATTACTGAGATTGCGCTTGTGCACTTCTTGCTTGTGAATTAGCTTTCTCCATGTTCATAGTAATGATGTCTGGATTTATAAATTAGTTGTTCAGTTTCTTTAGTTGTCAAGAGGTTTAATTCTGAATGTAGAGCCTGCCTTTTCCTATGTAGAGTCTTGCTTGGTAGTCTGGCATGTTCTTCATCTATTTTAGTAATTTCGCTTTTTATCTCTGCTACTTTCTTGGTTTCTAATTTATTTCTGTGGGAAAGATATGAGATAATCTGTCCTCTTAAGAAGGCCTTAAGAGTTTCCCAGAGTATTCCTGCAGAGATCTCTGAGGATGTATTTGTCTCTAGAAGAATTGATTTGTTTGGATATAAATTCTGTACAATTCTCGTCTGCTAATAGAAGTGGGTTGAGACGCCATCTGCGAGGTGAGTGTGTGGGGCTTAGTAAGTTTAGCTACAAGATCAGAGGTGCATGGTCAGAAATAACAATAGCATCGTATTTGCAAGATTTAATCATAGGCAAGAAGTTATTATTTATAAAGAAATAATCAATCCTTGAGTAGCAATGATGTACTGGTGAGTAGAAAGAATATGTTCTTGAGTTTGGGATTAAAAACCTCCAGGGGTCTGATAAGTTGTGATCAGTTATAAACTTTGTAATTATCTTTGCGGTGTTAGATGTCGTTCCCCCTGTGGAAGAAGTCCTATCTAAGAGTGGATTTAAAACACAATTAAAGTCCCCAGCCATTATAATTTTATGAGTGTTCAGATTGGGAATGGATGCAAATAAATTTTGTATAAATTCCTTATCATCAACATTAGGTGCATAAACATTTCAATCAAAATCATTTTACAGTTAGATAAGTCTCCCATGCCCACTACATATCTCCCTTCAGGATTCAATACTACATCTGATGCTACAAATGAGACTGTTCTATGTACAGTGGGATGCAAAGGTTTGGGCAACCTTGTTAATAGTCATTATTTTCCTGTATAAATCGTTGGCTGTTACGATAAAAAATGTCAGTTAAATATATCATATAGAAGACGCACACACTGATATTTGAGAAGTGAAATGAAGTTTATTGGATTTACAGAAACTAGGGCTTGCTGATCTTAGCTTGGGTGCAGCCTTAGTTTTCAGTTCTTTCAGACCCCCTTTCTTGTTGGCCATGTTTATATATGCTTACATATACTGTAGCAGTGCCCCTCGGGTTGAATAAATACAGGATATCTCAGGATAATAAGCAGATAACATGAAAAATAACACCGCTGCTAGCGGAGCTCCACTTCAGACATCCATCTCTCGCAACGGATGAGACCAAAGTCCTGTGCAGTGACTGCAATACTTTTGCTTTTGCTCAGCTGTCTTTGTCAGCATTTTCATCATATTGCAGCATGCGTTTGAAATGCGGCCTATTTTTCCACAGGCATGGCACTTTTCCTTTTTAAATCGGCTCTCATGCACTTTGTGCTTTCCTTTACAGTGATAGCATTCTTTATTGGGAGATGCCATGCAGCTTCTGTGTTTCTTTTGATATACTGTGCCACTGCTGCTCTATCCTCTTGCACTGCTGCACACCATCTCAAATTCTGTACATTTTTGCTAGTTTGCTTCCATAATCTTAAGAGCATTTTCAAACATAAAGTCAGCCTTTGACAATAGCCTCCTCTGAATCCAGTCATTTATCTCACACACCAATCAATCTCAGAGCCTCTGTGAGAGTGTACTACTGTACGCTACAAGAGATAAAATACTGTAGCTCTGTTACATATTCAGCTACAGTTTTGCTCTGTCCCCGAAGTCCATGAATCATATTTAAATCTTTGTGCAATCTCACTTGGTTTGGAATTAAAACGATGCCTTAGCAGTGTCACTAAATTTCTCATCAGGGGCCTCATGCGTACGCACAGAAATGTTGTGTAAGAATGTTTCCATGTTCATATCACGATGTATAAAACCTAAACTTGGCATAAAGCCATGCACATTTCCACGGTAGCTCATACCCTGTCGTACGCAAGTTCTCCACTCAGTTTTGCAGACTGGCGGCACACAGCGTCAAAGAAGTGCTACTGTTCCTGTGTGGTTTATCTTTCTTTTTCAGATCTACATTACGGACGTGGCTTCATAAATACACTGAAATTAACTGCATGTTGTTTATTAGTTTAAGGAGTTTGATTGTAATTAACCTGTAACAATATAATGCTCCACAGAATAGTCAAACTATTCCAAATACCATAGCTGCTTTAGCGTTGTTACTCTCACTGTACCTTCTTTTTCTTCTTACGGCTGCTCCCGTTAGTGGTTGCCACAGTGGATCATCTTTTTCTATATTACTCTCAATGCACTAATCGGAGCAGCTGATTGGAAAGAGAATTATCGGTATACAGCATCAAGCACATGCTGCCTCAGCCATTTGAACTCTTTTTCACACGGCAAACGCTTCAAAACATTTCCTGTACGGACTTCGCGGTTCAGAAAGAGTTTCATCCCAAGAGCTCTAAATGCAATCACAGTCCATCAACTGCTCCTTTAGAACATTAGAACATTAGAACAATCTAGACGAGAATAGGCCATTCAGCCCAACAAAGCTCGCCAGTCCTATCCACTTGTTTCCTCCAAGAAAACATCAAGTCGAGTTTTGAAAGTCCCTAACGTCTTACTGTCTACCACACTACTTGATAGCTTATTCCAAGTGTCTATCGTTCTTTGTGTAAAGAAAAACTTTCTAATGTTTGTGTGAAATTTACCCTTAACAAGTTTCCAACTGTGTCCCCGTATTCTTGATGAACTCATTTTAAAATACAAGTCTCGATCCACTGTACTAATTCCCTTCAGAATTTTAAACACTTCAATCATGTCACCTCTTAATCTTCTTTTGCTTAAACTGTAAAGGCTCAGCTCTTTTAATCTTTGCTCATAATTCAACCCCTGTAGACCTGGAATCAGCCTAGTCGCTCTTCTCTGGACTTTTCTAGTGCTGCTATGTCCTTTTTGTAGCCTGGAGACCAAAACTGCACACAGTACTCAAGATGAGGCCTCACCAGTGCATTATTAAGGTTGAGCATAACCTTCTTGGAGTTGTACTCCACAGATCGTGCTATATAACCTAACATTCTGTTAGCCTTCTTAATGGCTTCTGAACACTGTTGTGAAGTTGATAGCTTAGAGTCCACTATGACTCCTAAATCCTTCTCATAAGGTGTACACTCGATTTTCCGACCGCCCATTGTGTATTCAAACCTAATATTTTTACTTCCTATGTGTAATACTTTACATTTACTGACATTAAATTTCGTCTGCCACAAATTTGCCCAAGCCTGTATGTTATCCAAGTCCTTCTGTAATGATATAACGGATTCCAAATTATCTGCTAATCCACCTATCTTGGTATCATCTGCAAACCTAACCAGCTTGTTACTTATATTCCTATCTAAATCATTTATATATATTAAAAATAGCAGCGGCCCTAGCACTGACCCCTGTGGAACACCACTCTTAACATTGGCCAGTTCTGATGAGGTTCCTCGCACCATCACCCTCTGCTTCCTGTGTCTCAGGAACCCATCTAAAAACATCACCCTGAACTCCCACTTCTTTTAACTCGATGCCCAACCTCTCATGTGGCACCTTATCAAATGCTTTCTGAAAGTCCAGATAAATAATATCATAAGCTCCACTTTGATCTTATGCTTTTGTTGCAACCTCATAGAATTCCAACATAATGGGATGATATTTGCCATTTTCCAGTCCTTTGGAATCTCTCCAGTGCACAGTGACTTCCTAAAAATGTGTGTCAAGGGTTTATATATGTACTCACTAGCCTCCTTAAGAACACGAGGATAAATATTATCTGGGCCTGGTGATTTGTTTGATGTCATCTTATTTAATCTGAGCAGCACTTCTCCCTCTACAATTTCCAGATCCCTCACTACCTCCTTAGTAGTTGCATTTACCTCTGGGTGGTTATCCACTTGCTCACTTGTAAACATCTCAGAAAAATGTAAGTTTAGGGCATTCGCTATTTCATTGTCTGTATTTTTTAATTCCCCTTTACTATTCCTGATGCACTTGACCTCCTCCTTAACTGTTCTTTTACTACTAAAATACTGAAAGAATCTCTTGGGGTCTTCTTTCGCATTATCTGCTATATTCCTCTCCAACTGTCTTTTAGCCTCTCTAAAATCCTTCTTAATGGTTGCCCTCATGTTCTCATATGCGCTACGATTCTCTTTGCAGTCATTAGTCTTATATGCCTTATACAGCAGTTTTTTCCTTTGCAACTTCTTTTTAAAATCTTTATTAATCCATCATTGAGTTCTTTTTAGTTTCCTATTAATTCCAAATGTATGTATGTATCTGTCCTGCATTACATGTAAAACATTTTTAAACCTGTTCCACTGTTCCTCGACTGTCTCCACATTTAAAAGCTTATCCCAGTCTATCCTACTTAGACTTTGTTGCATGTGCTCAAAATTAGCCCTACCAAAGTTCAACTTAACAATTTTAGTCTTTGCATCTGTACTCTTACAAAATACTGAGAATTATGTTATGTTATGGTCACTTGACCCTAGTGGTTGAACCACCTCTACACCCACAATTCTATCCTGATTATTACAGAATACTAAATCCAGACAGGCTTCACCCCGTGTTGATGCTTTAACATGCTGTGCTGTAGTCGCTGATTACTTTCTTGTAATTTCTTGTGCTCCTCCATCTGCAAGGTTATCCCAGTTAATATTTGGATAATTAAAGTCCCCATGACTATAATATCCCCTGTAAACTTGCCTTTTTGATATTACTAAAAAGATGTGTGTTGAAATTACTGTCTGAATTGGGTGGTCTATAACACACTCCTAAAATGAGACCTTTTCTCTAATATTTTCCAGGCGAAGCCACATGTCCTCACTAAGATGGGGCTCATCATCCAACTGCAGAGGACTTACATTTAAACCCTGTTTGGCATAAACAGCAACCCCACCTCCTTTTCTGTTCTGTCTATCCTTCCTAAAAAATGTGTATCCCTCTATGTTACACTCATCCCCATCTTTGTTATTTAGCCAGGTTTCTGTAGGTTTTGTAGAACTGTTTGTACTTATTTGTACAATCACCTCACTGTAAACTTGCACTACAGTTATAATATTGCACAACCTGAGCCACTTTATAAAGCGTGTATTTACATATGATGACGATATCATTTTTAAGATGAAATGCAGCAAAATATGTTTATTATATTATACAGATAAAACTTTAACTGCATTTAAATAATCAATATTGTTAATAATTAAAGGACACAGTGTCGCATTGCTAGCAAGAATCTGGTGCTCCGTTTACAGATTGTTCCTGCCTCGCACTGTATGCTTCACTGGGACTGGCGTGAAGGATAGAATAATTAAACATGTACTACGAAGATATTTCAATGTTCCTTAAAAGTTTTGAAGAATCGGCATTGTAAGCTTACATATAGCTTAACGTCTATTACAGAGCTGATTGCGTGGCGATTGGTTACTTGGAGAAAGAAAAGGAAGGACAGAAATTGGGGGTTAGTACATTTGAAAGAGACAGTACTGCTGCAATAAGTTATTTCATCAAAGGTCGCGCACAATCACTGCGCCACTGTGTTCCCATGTTTAATAACATGCTTTAACTCCTATCATCCTGAAAATTATATCAAGTATACATCTCAGTATTTTAATTATTCAGAGAGCTATAATATTACGATTGTAATAGATTCAGTGTCCTTTCGGAGAAAGACAAAGCACGGAAGCACGTAGTGATTCACACACATAGAGCACATAGAAGATCAAATACAAACAAAGCATTTAGTTACGATGGGATTTGAGAAACTAGTACATTAAACGATTTTAAGATGAAGTTTATGATGTTTTACTTTAATGACAAAATAAACTAGATGATTAAAGTGGACATTTCCAGATTAAAGTTGACATTTCGTGCTTTTTTTCCCCACTGTGTGCCTATTTTTATTTCTCTGTACCCTAATAAGCTTTCATATGAAACTCAAGATGGTGGGCTATGACTCGGCTTTTCACGGCGAATTTGATATGTGACATCTTCTTTTTTAATTTCGGGCACTGTGTGACTTTGTGAACTTGAGCTTTTGAGTTTCTCCGACATGTCACTCAATCTACTTCCTTTTGTTGTTTATACCACTGTTTAAACCAACAAATAGTATGTTTTTCCATGTCTCCACTTGGTATTCGCTGAAATTTTTCTATTTTTCCTTGTGGTTTTGCCATTGTCTTTTTACAGAATACTGAGCTTAGGGGCTATTTATTTTGATTTACATATTCAAAGAGGTACAATTCTGGGAGGAGACGGGGCGGGACAGCAGGCGCATTCACGTGCACTAATTTCCATGCTGACAGGGATATATTTAGCATTGGAGTTTGGTGAACGCACAGATTTAAGCTTTTGGATTTTTTTGTGCATACAGTGCACCTGGAAAGTAATCACAGCACATCAATTTTTCCACATTTTGTTACAGTATGTTACAGCCTTATTTCAAAATAGATTAAATTAATTTTTTTCCTCAGAATTCTACACACAACACCCCATAATGACAATGTGAAAAAAGTTTACTTGAGGATTTTGCAAATTTATTAAAAATAAAAAAATTGAGAAAGCACATGTACATAAGTATTCAAAGCCTTTGCCATGAAGCTCAAAATTGACCTCAGGTGCATCCCGTTTCCACTGATCATCCTTGAGATGTTTCTACAGCTTAATTGGAGTCCACGTGTGGTAAATTCAGTTGATTAGACATGATTTGGAAAGGCACACCCCTGTCTATATAAGGTCCCACAGTTGACAGTTCATGTCAGAACACAAACCAAGCATGAAGTCAAAGGAATTGTCTGTAGACCTCCGAGACAGGATTGTCTCGAGGCACAAATCTGGGGAAAGTTACAGAAAAATTTGTGCTGCTTTGAAGGTCCCAATGAGCACAGTGGCCTCCATCATCCGTAAGTGGAAGAAGTTTGAAACCACCAGGACTCTTCCTAGAGCTGGCCGGGTGGTCAGGCTAACCTCTCTCTCTCTCTCATTTCTCCTAGGGCACGAAGCAGAAAATGGCCGACAGTGGGGTAACTCGCGTTAAAATCGTAGTTGAGGAACTCCAAGCACTTGATGAACAGATTCAGAAACTCCTGTCCCGACGGAGATACCTGAGAAATCTGAAGGCCCAGCTGTTGGATAAACCGTCCTTGCCATCTGGAACCGGTGAAACATCAACCCAGCGTTGTGCCGACCTCACCCCGCGTCGTAGAGGGGCGCCGCTGCTGACCTCGGTGGATTTCAGCTATGCAGGCGGGGGTTCAAGGCCAGAGCACCTTTATCGGCACAGGCGAGCATTTTATCTCAACCGGTTTGACCCTCTCCGTGTCCCCATTTCGCCTTCATCACCTGGTGATGTATTAGTGGTAGGTGATTCTATCGTTAGAAACCTTAATGTCGCATGCCCTAATGCAAAATCGTTTGTTTCTTGTTTTCCCGGTGCTCGTGTCCGAGATGTAATGAAACGTGCGCCAGCAGTCTACGAAACACAAGGAGAGGGCAGTTGGAGCAATCGTCTTGCATGCCGGCGTAAACGATATAAGGCACCGACAATCAGAAATCCTGAAGGCTGACTTCGCAGCTTTGATTAAAGACACGAAGGAAAGGACACCATCAGCAAAGTTCTTCGTTTCGGGTCCACTACCTCTCGTCAGACGATCCAACGAGTACTACAGTCGTCTGCTAGGGTTGAACAACTGGCTACAGGGTTTCTGCAAGAAGAAGGATGTCGGTTTCATCAACAATTGGAATCTCTTTTGGAAAGGCCGCTCTCTTCAAGCGTGATGGCCTGCATCCGAACAGTTTCGCGCCGGTCCTCTCCGAAAACATATCGAAGGTAATTCGTTTTCTTGACTATCTATCTCTGCTCTTAACCCCTTCCGAAATAATACTGTTGTGCCAGGACATGATGAATGTTTAATAGAGTCTTCCGTTAAAGTGCACACCATTAATACTGTAATAAGCAATCTCAATGCACGTAGAAAACCTAGGAAATACGGCATAAACTCCAATAATCTAATTAAAATCACTATTTTAGAGGAACAATGTATTAAAACTATAAAACAGATCACAGATTAAACAAAAATACACACAGAGCGCTAATAATAATAATTTAGTTCCTATTCCAAATAACAATAACGCACATAGTACTCATCTCTGCACCTCCGAAACATTAAATATGGCACTATTAAATGTTAGAGCTTTAACTAACAAAACGTTTTTTATCAACGATCTTATTAGTGATAAAAATAGATCTTATTGCACTAAATGAAACATGGCTTAATTCAGATGCGCGCAGTTTTAATCGAATCTGCCCCCGGATTACAGTTTTACTCATGCAAACCGCCAGGGAAAAGGGGCGGATTGGCTAACATTTACTCGAGCGATTAAAATGTAAAGATGTCAGTTTTGGTAAGTTCAAGTCCTTTGAGTATCTCGCCGTTGTTATTCATGGAGATTCTCAAGTTCTAGTACTATCCGTGTATAGCCCTCCTAAATATAACGCGTCATTTTTGAGGAATTCTCTGACTTAATGTCAATTTTAATTACTAACTATGACACACTCCTAATAGTTGGCGACTTTAATTTTCATATAGATAATCAGTGTGATCTAAAAGTAAAAGAATTTATGAACCTCCTGGATTCTTTTGATTTGAGACAACTCATAAATCAGCCTACACATAAAGCAGGTCATACATTAGACTTAGTGATTACTAAAGGACTGAAAGTTGATATAAAACAGATCATTGATATTGGTCTATCAGACCATTTTCTTCTACTTTTAATATAGAAATAATGATAAAAACACTCATGAGAAGCATATTGTTAAAAACGCTTCTTTGATTCGCAGCAGCTTTAAAACTTACAAACATTTTAAGCAATCAGTCCGTTTATAGTGCCAGCTATAATAGCGAGGACAATGTAAATAGTAAGGTGGAAAGATTTAATTCTAAAGTGAGAGCTGCTGTTGACATAGTTGCACCTGAAAAGACAGTGAAAAAATCTTCTAGCATTGTTATACCATGGAAGACCCAAAGAGTGTCTGATTTAAAGAGAACATGCCGTAGAGCTGAGCGTCAATGGAGGAAGACTAAACTTACTATCCACCACGAAATATTAAAAGTCAAAATAACAGAATACAATAACACTGTCCGTCTTGAGAGACGCTGCTATTTCTCAAGATTATAAATAACAATGCTAGTAATCCCAGAGTCTTATTTTCAACAATTGATCGCCTACTAAACCCAGGTAGCTCAAAGGAATGCCTCCTAAGTGCTTCCAGTGAAACCTGTGAGGCTGTCGCTGTATTTTCAATCAAAAATTAATGATATTAGAAATAACATAGTATATCTCCCCAACACTAAGGATCCTCCTAAACCCCAGCATCCTGTTATAAACAAATTAAACTCTTTCACTAGGATAGATTTACCTGATTTAAAAAAATAATCTCTCAATTAAAACCCTCCACCTCGTCCTTGACCCGATACCAACAAGGTTTTTCAAAGAAGTATCAGGCGTGCTAATTGATAATGTTCTTGACATAGTAAATTCGTCACTAGATACTGGGGTCTTCCCAGACTGTCTTAAGACTGCTGTAGTTAAACCCCTACTTAAGAAACATAATCTTGACCCCTCAGCTCTTGAAAATTTTAGACCCATCTCTAACCTGCCTTCTTAAGTAAAGTTCTAGAGAAGGCAGTCATTATGCAGTTAAATGACCACCTAAATAAACATGCTATTCTTGATAAATTTCAGTCAGGTTTTAGAACAAATCACAGCACAGAAACTGCACTCGTTAAAGTAGTAAATGACTTGCGGGTAAATGCAGACAGAGGCCATTTATCTGTTCTCATCCTCTTAGATCTGAGTGCTGCATTTGACACCATTGATCACAACATTCTTAGAAATCGCCTTAGTCAATGGGTGGGCCTCTCTGGCAGTGTCTTAAATTGGTTTGAATCCTACCTGACAGGGAGAAAATTTTTGTTAGTTGTGGGAATTACAACTCAAGACACATGATATCCAATATGGTGTTCCACAAGGCTCTATCCTGGGTCCGCTGTTATTCTCAATCTACATGCTTCCGTTAGGTCAGATTATCTCAGGGCACAACGTGAGCTACCACAGCTATGCTGATGACACACAGCTGTACTTATCAATAGCACCTGATGACCCTGATTCTATTGATTCACTAACACAATGTCTGACTAGTATCTCAGAATGGATGAATAGTAATTTTCTCAAGTTAAATAAAGAGAAAACTGAAATTTTAGTGATCAGCAATAATGGATACAATGAGGCTATTAGAAATAAACTGGATACATTAGGATTAAAAGTCAAGACGGAGGTAAAAAGCTTAGGGGTGATTGTTGACTGTAATCTGAATTTTAAATCACATATTAATCAGATCATTAGGACAGCATTTTTCACTTAAGAAACATAAGTAAAGTTAGACCTCTTATATCACTGAAAGATGCTGAGAAATGAGTTCACGCGTTTGTTTTCAGTCGACTAGATTACTGTAACGCACTCCTCTCAGGACTACCCAAAAAGATATAAATCGTTTGCAACTAGTGCAGAATGCAGCTGCTAGAATCCTAACTAGGAAAAGAAAATCGAACACATCACACCAGTTTTGATGTCACTACACTGGTTACCTGTGTCATTCAGAATTGACTTTAAAATTCTGCTTATGGTTTATAAAGCCTTAAATAATCTCGCCCCATCTTATATATCGGAATGTCTGACACCTTATATTCCAAATCGTAACCTCAGATCCTCAAATGAGTGTCTCCTTAGAATTCCAAGAACAAAACTTAAAAGAAGTGGTGAGGCGGCCTTCTGCTGTTATGCACCTAAAATCTGGAATAGCCTGCCAATAGGAATTCGCCAGGCTGATACAGTAGAGCACTTTAAAACACTGCTGAAAACACATTACTTTAACATGGCCTTTTATAACTTCATTTTAATCTTAATTTAACTTAATCCTGATACTCTGTATGTTCAATTCATCATAATAACTATTCATGGTGGCTCTAAAATCGGTACTGACCCCTACTCTCTTTTCTGTTTCTTTTTCCGGTTTCTTTGTGGTGGTGGCCTGCACCACCTCCACCTACTCAAAGCTTCATGATGCTCCAACAATGATGGACGGATTAAAAGGCAGAAGTCTACGTGACCATCATCATCATCAAGCCCTTCCGTGAGAACCCTAAATCCAAAGAGGACTGTTTCATTTATGTTAGGTAGAATGCCCAGAGGGGACTGGGCGGTCTCATGGTCTGGAATCCCTACAGATTTTATTTTTCTCCAGCCGTCTGGAGTTTTTGTTTTTCTGTCCCCTGGCCATTGAACCTTACTCTTATTCGATGTTAATGTTGATTTATTTTGTTTTATAATTGTGTCTTTCATTTTTCTATTCTTTAACATGTAAAGCACTTTGAGCTACTGTTTGTATGAAAATGTGCTATATAAATAAATGTTGTAGTCAGGGAAGTGACAAAGAACCCGATGGTCACTCTGTCAGAGCTCCAGAGGTCATCTGTGGAGAGAGGAGATCCTTCCAGAAGGATAACCATCTCTGCAGCAATCCTCCAATCAGACCTGTATGGTAGAGTGGTCAGATGGAAGCCACTCCTTAGTAAAAGGCACATGGCAGCCTGCCTGGAGTTTGCCAAAAGGCACCTGAAGGACTCTCAGACCATGAGAAACAAAATTCTCTGGTCTGATGAGACAAAGATTGAACTCTTTGGTGTGAATGCCGGGTGTGACGTTTCGAGTAAACTAGGCACTGCTCATCACCAGGCCAATACCATCCTTACAGTGAAGCATGGTGGTGCAGCATCATGCTGTGAGGATGTTTTCAGCCGCGGAACTGGGAGACTAGTCAGGATAAAGGGAAAGATGACTGCAGCAATGTACAGAGACATCCTGGATGAAAACCTGCTCCAGAGCGCTCTTGACCTCAGACTGGGGCGACGGTTCATCTTTCAGCAGGACAACAACCCTAAGCACACAGCCAAGATATCAAAGGAGTGGCTTCAGGACAACTCTGAGAATGTCCTTGAGTGGCCCAGCCAGAGCCCAGACTTGAATCCGATTGAACATCTCTGGAGAGATCTTAAAATGGCTGTGCACCGACGCTTCCCATCCAACCTGATAGAGCTTGAGAGGTGCTGCAAAGAGGAATGAGCGAAACTGGCCAAGGATAGGTGTGCCAAGCTTGTGGCATCATGTTCAAAAAGACTTGAGGCTGTAATTGCTGCCAAAGGTGCATCGACAAAGTATTGAGCAAAGGCTGTGAATACTTATGTACTGTACATGTGATTTCTCAGTTTTTTTTATTTTTAATAAATTTGCAAAAACCTCAAGTAAACTTTTTTCACGTTGTCATTATGGGGTGTTGTGTGTAGAATTCTGAGGAAAAAAATGAATTTAATCAATTATGAAATAAGGCTGTAACATAACAAAATGTGAAAAAAGCGATTGTAATACACAACTAAATAAAACAGGAAGTTGAAGTTGACCCAATATAAACTGTTGGACTTCCTTCTATTTTTCAAGTGACCCTGATCACAATTTATTCTTTACATATGCAATAATGATAATTTATGAGTGTAGTGTGCGCCTGGTGGCATTGTCTTCTGTGGATGTAGTGAGGTGGCCTTGATTACATGAGAGTTAAATGACTGCTGCTTGAACGGCAGATGTAGTAAGCGCTCATTTCATCCAAACTCCTTAATAACTTTGACAGTTATTTTTATACTTAAGAATCTTAGTTCAGTGAACACATCATGCACCTCCACATACACGTGTCTAATGCACAGTACTTGTCCACAGCCTGGTTTTTACATTCCTCATTGTGCTAAATTATTTTTCTTCTTCACAAATTGTTACATGTAATGTTATAGCAATACAAATGACTTGTTCAATACCAATTAAAAGCAGTGTAGTTTAGCAAGTCCAAAGTCTGACATTTACATGTCAAAAAGTGGTTGAAAATAATTGAAGACTATAATCATTCTGATATTTGGTCTAATTGACTTCAGGAAAGGTCAGTGCTCTTGGAAGTCAGTTATTGATTGGATTAATAAAAGGTCCACACACACGGAAACAGCTGTGTTAATTTCTAGTAAGGATTTCTGCATAACATAAAGTGTGTAAAACACTAATGACCTAATTATTTAATGCTTTTTAGACTCAATAGTGTACATGTTGAGCTGCAGTACAAAATAAACACAATTCTATTGTCCAGTTTTCGATGCCAACTATGTTTTCTTCTATACTGTAATGGACATGTAGTGTGTTATAAATAAACAATGAAAACGCAGAATGAATGGATATAACACTTAGCAAGGTAAAAAATAAGGCAATTTTAAGAAAAACGACTACTTACTGGCTGAAAAACTGAACTGTGTTTGGGTTGCAAGAAAATGAGGTGGTGGAGGGGTAGTTGCACTCATTTTGTTCACTTTCTTTGTAAACATTTTCATTTAATAATGGGGTAAAAATAATAGCAAAAAAAAATCAAAGGCACAACACTTTTAAACAGCAAGGGCTCGAAATGCAGCCCTAAGAACAGCCGAGATGTGATTGCCTTTGGCACACTTTTCATTCATTCTGGATAGGTGGGCAATTTAACTTTTTTGCTGGCGTGTGCATTTAAATTTTGAGAAGGGATTTGGATTATGGAGATGAGATGTGTATAGTGAACTTTGGATGCAAATAGACAGATATAACAGTGAATTTTTTCTATAGAGTGATTAAAGCAGCAAAGGACTGATGTCCAGTTAAATAGTAAAATTCTGCAATGCAAATTAGAAATGGAAAACACAATATAATTAATAGCTTTGTCACAGTAATTCTAAGTCTACTTAAGCAAAGACAGCACTATGGAAATATACATACATATATATTATACACTGTATATAATTTGGCTTTTCAGAGGATGCCCATGGGTGTGGCTGTGGCCTGGACACAGCATCCTGGGCTGAAATCCTTTAGCCAGTTATGTTCAACATGCATGATCTCTGTGTTTGTGCGTGTGTGGGGGGTTTCTTCCCACGGATATGTTTTATATTGAGCCTTGTGATGGACTGATGTTCTGTCCAGGGCTACTTCCAGCATTGGGCCCAATGCTCCCTGGTGAACATAAATTGATTTAAGCACTGGATATGGATAGGTGTTTTTCCTAATATGATTTACGAGGTGTGGCAGAAAAGTAATGAGACAGATTTTTTATTTACAAAAGTTTTTATTTTTTTCAAACATCATTGTTATCCCCTTCAAAGTAGTTCCCTTGGGCAGCTACACACCGATGGAGACGTTGTTCCCACTGTTGGTAGCAGCGCTGGAAGTCTTCAACCGGTATGGTCTTCAGCATGTCCGTTACACTCTTTTGGATGTTTTCTAAAGTCCCGAAATGACGTCCTTTGAGGACATTTTTCAGTTTAGGAAAATGGAAAAAGTCACACGGACTGAGGTCAGGTGAATTAGGGGGCTGGGGAACCACAGGAATGCCTTTTGAGGTCAAAAATTCTGTTATGGAGAGGGCAGTTTTTCGGCACCATTTTGGCACAGACCTTTCGCATGTGCAAATGTTCAGTCAAAATTTGATGAATGGTAAATCTGTTCAAATTGAATTGTTCACTCAACATTTTTAATGTTAAACGACGGTCTGATCTCACAAGAGTGTTCACACGTTCGATGTTTTCATTGGTTTTCGAAGTTGAAGGCCTCCCTGAACGGTGTTCATCTTCAACGTGTTTTCTGCCTTCCAAAAATGATTTGTGCCAGCGAAAAACAAGCTCGGGATAAAGAATGTTCCCCATAGGCCTATTTTAACTTTTCAAACGTCACACTTGCCGATTCCCCCAATTTAATGGCACAACGTTGCTCCAAATTCCGCTGTTCCATTTTGCGTGACGCACAACCAAAAACACAACTTCGCTAATAGCAGTCACAAAAATCACGTAGTTAACGGAAGGAGTTGAAACTCGCACTGAGCTATGGGAGGGTAACTGATACACGTGCGCTATCAAGGACAACAGCGCAGCGTTGCCAGATCGATGGCAGTGTTGCCAGTCTCATTACTTTTCTGCCACACCTCGTATTATAGGTTAAGATAAAATAACAACTTTAGGTTTCATCTACAGTATATTCAGTAAAATTGTAAACAAAAAAACACTTAAATAAAAGATATATACATCAGTACAAGAAGCTATTTAAATAGTACAGGTCAATAAACAGTGTCAATGGGTTACATAGAATATGAAGAATTTCTTTTATCCTCTCATTACACAGTCTGTCAAAGGCTATTTCATTAGGCAGTGACTTCCCTTTACAAGGGAAACAAACATGTCTCAGATCATTTGGTTTCTCACTCTTTGAAAAGAATGTTAATGAATCACGACCTTTGCCTGACAATCAACAAAATGACAGCTATAGAAATATGCCAGAAACTGTGGAACAGCAAATCACTAGTGTCTTTGTCTAAATCCAAATGAAGCTGAATTGTTCTTGCATGAAAAGCACTCAGCAATTTCAAAAAGGGCTGCTCATAGCTCCAGCACCCTTTTCTAAAAAGCTTTTTAAGAGAAGGAAAATTTCCTAAAATAACTACAGAATAAATTTATAATAAAACATTTCAATACAATGCTTTATTATTTTGTTTTATTACTTTGAACAGCACTGATACCTCATCCAGGTTAGAATCCGCATTGATGGGGTTGGTGCAATACCACTCCTCACTTGACAGTCCATCCGTGCTCCCATTTAGAACTCTGGAAGGCTGGTCTGGTGTTGGGAGAATTTGGGGGTATCGAATTGTTATTTTATTACATGTAAAATATGCTTTTGGTTTCTTTAAGATGTTTGTTTTGTGTCTTTCAAAGTGATTTTTATCAAATAAATCCACTTGCCAGATAATCACCTCATTCTTGAAGTCAGCACATATGTTCTCCAAACCAACATGAAAGTGTACTTGAGAGAAGTAAACACGGTGTTAAAGGCCATTAAAAACAGGAAGCAGAAAATGGGGGTCGGTGGATATTCTAAAGTGGTCATGTCAACACTTCTCCCTGGTGACTCAATGATTTCTCCCATTGCTAAAAAATGCTTTTGAATCTCATGAAATGTTTAAGCACAAATAAATACAAATGTCCAGTTATGTTCCTTTGAAACATCTTCCTGATGAAGTTCCTGTGAATCACTTTTATTGGATGTTAATACAGTTTCAACTTTTTATTACTTTAATATCATCATGACTGACCTGTACATAAAGCATGTGTGCCACAGACACACTATCAGGCAAACAGACATTGTCAGAAACAAGTCAGATCAAGTCCAGCATAGCTTTAAATATTGAAATGTTAGAAAAAGTCAGAATTTTACATACCTTTACTATACTTTCTCCTGTACTGCATCCATCTATCCATTTTCCAACCCGCTGAATCCGAACACAGGGTCATGGGGGGTCTGCTGGAGCCAATCCCAGCCAACACAGGGCACAAGGCAGGAACCAATGCTGGGCAGGGTGCCAACCCACCGCACTCCTGTACTGCATATGAGGAAAATACAAAAGGTCTACCTATCAGAAGTCAAAATAAGATGGCTAACTGTCCCGCTACTTAAAATGTACCCCCTCTAATTCAACTGAAAGGCAATCACCTTTGATTAACCATCTGTATAGAACCCTGTCCAGTACTTATTATTTGACATGGCATTTAAGGGATACAATTGGTTACCCTTCTTCTTTGTCTTCTTCTCCTTGGAGCACAATCAGATGAAGTTACTTGCTCATGGTCACATAATGTCAGTAACAGGATTTGAACCTACAATGTCAGGGTCTGAAGTCCAGATCCTGAACCACTACGCCACAGTGTGCAGAAAAATCAGTAAAAAATATCTGCAGGATGACTGCTGCTAAAAAAGAAATTATATTTTTTGTTTCTTAAATTATCCTTCATCTTTCTGAAAATAAATTGAAGGTTTTAAAAAGAGAAAAAAGTAAAGAGATAAAGAAATGTAAGGTCATAATTGGGGAAAGTGTGACAGTGCAGCATAAGGTGTTAATTTTGGACTGGGAGATCAGAATCAGCAGGAGAATAAAACCAAAGCAAGCAGCACTAAGATTGAAGTGGTGGAGATTAAAAGAGGAAGGGCTTAGGAATAGGTTTAGGGAAAACTTTTTAAATGGCGTGTTGTCATTTGAGAATTTGGAGGAATGGTGGGAGAATGGGAAAGTTGCATTAAGAGCAGGTGAAGAGGTTTTGGGTAGGATAACAAGTAAGAGCCCACCTGGGGACAAAGAGACGTGATGGTGGAACAGAGAGGGGCAGAATGTGATAAAGGTTAAGAAGGAGTTGTAGAAGACATGGTACCAATCAGGCAGAGAAGAAGGTAAAGAAATGTATTGGCAGATAAACAAGGAAGCATAGAGGGCAGTAGCAAGAGTAAAAGGCACAAGCTTTGGAGGAGGTGTATGAAGAACTGGAGAGAAAATAATTTTTAGAATAGCAAAACTGGGAAAGATTTTAGTTAGATAAAACAGATAAAGGATGAGCAAGATATGGTCTTGACAGTATCAAGAATAGAGGGAAGAGGTACTTTGAAAAGCTATGGGATGACAAAAATTCAACAGTAGTATTTGGGGATGAAGTCTCAAATGAAGAGCTAGTAACAGGAATAAGGAGGGAGGACGTAAAGGAGGCACTGAAAAGGATGAATAATGTAAAGGCAACATGACCAGGTAAACCAGCAGTAGTGGGGAAGAATTTAGGAGAAGAGAGAGTAGATGTGTTATATGATCTAATACTGAAGATGTCCTGTTCATATGTCATATCTATGAACAGGAAAGAATACCAGAGGAGTACAGTGTGATTGTACCCATTTATAAGGAGAAGGGTGATTTTCAGGATTGTGGAAACTATAGAGGGATAAAGCTGATATCACACACAATGAAAATTTGTGAGTTAAAGACAGAAAGCTTAGAGAAAAGACCACCATAGGGGAGGAGCAGTTTGTTTTTTTTGTCAAGTATAGGAACAGTTTTTGCATTGAGACGGCTCATAGAGAAATATTAAGAAAAACAAAAAGGTCTGCATGTGGTGTTTATTGATTTGGAGAAGGGTTATGACACGTCAGGAGGTCTGGAGGTGCATGACAGGGAAAGGAGTACCAGAGAAGTATGTGAAGTTTGTCCAGGATATATAAGACAGAGTGAGGCCTTGGGTTAAAAGCAGTGTTGAGGTAACAGACAAGATCCCAGTTAGAGCAGGGCTGTACCTCTTTGATCTATTTTTGGATGTGTTGAGTCATGGGATAAGAGATCAATTTAGCTGGTGCATGCTTTTCGATGGTGACATTACATTGTATAGCATCAGAAAAGATGTTTGGAGGGGAAATTTAAAAAACTGAGAAAGGCTTTAGAAGATAGAGGACTGAAGATAAATAGGAAGAAAATAATATATAAAGAGGATTAATGATGGGGTTAGCCTGAAGCTATTGAAAAGAGTGGATACAATTTAAATATCTAGGATCAGTGTTAGACCAAAATGGAAATCTAGTTGCTGAAATAACCCACAATGTGTAGTGTGGATGGATCAATTGGAAGAAAGTATCAGGAGTATTGTGTAATCAAAGAATTAAGGCCAATGTTAAAGGTAAAGTATTTAAGACAGTGGTAAGACCAGCAATGATGTATGAAGGTGAAACATGAGCAGTTAAGGGAGTGAAGGAGCAGAAGTAAGATTTAGTAGAAATGAGAATGTTGAGATCAATGTGTGGAGTTAACAAAAGAGAACATAATAAGACATGAGGCAAAGGTGTGAGATATCTAAGCAAGTATAGGAAAGTAGGTTGAAGTGATATGGACCTGTAATGAAGAGACACAATGGATAGTGTGAATATATACGTACAAAATATACATGTTGGTCCAACTGCTGTCAAAGATAAAACTGATACAGTAAACTAATTTGTAGCTGAAGTCGTAGGGAAAGTTTTTTCTGTTTTAAGACCAATTCACCGATGCTTTCAATTGGAAATTTAGAAATTTTAAAAAGTGTGTACAGAGTGATCTGTTCAAGATACCTCAACGAAAACTGAAATGTCTCAACAAATTTCTTTGAAGAATAAGCTGTCACATTTGAGCAAAATTGGTCCATGGGGAGCTAAGTTGGTTCAAGTGGAATGACAAACATACACAAGCTATTGCAACAGGTGATTTGCACATTATATGTCAACGCACCTAAAAAGAGGCTTTACTGGTAAGGGACAAAAAGATCATAATTTTAGAATCGTTTACTATATTTATGTTTGTAAAGTTTCACAAATCTTATTAGAGAAGGAATTAACATGTAATCATTGACTAGTTAATATAATAGCTGTGCATACCACATTATGTACCAGAAGAAGTAGGGATGGAAACAACCCCTAAGTGTAGGAGAATAAGAGAGGTTGATTTGATGGAACGAGAACTGGCCAAAAATACGTTCTTTTTACTCAGAAAATTAGTAGCTGTTCTCACATAATAATAAATGAGCTGACAAAAGGAATAAAAAAAACTGAACACATCACAAAAAACAAACATATACTACTGGGGTCTCTGATAAATTGGATAATTCTGAAATTTGAATAATGAGAAAGTGCAGAATTGAATATACTCAGAACATTTTTATTTAGGAATGTAGAAAAAAAACAGTGTCATTTCAAATGCTGATTAAATTGACCTCTTATGAAAAAAGTGTGTTTGCCTATTAATAAGTTGAATTATTTTTCCTTTCTAGATAATATCATTTGCTAGAGTTTAATTGCATTTCAGCTCTAGCCTGACATCATGTCACACAATCGCTAATTTCATAGGTACTGATAAAGGATGGCAGAATGCTCCAAATAATTACCAGGAATGTTTCATAAAGTGAGATTAGTGCTGCTAGAGAGAAAATTAATTTACAACATTTATGTGACAGCACTGTAAAGACCACATTTAATTTATTTTCTCCCACCATACTATTTTTTCTGTTGTAATCCATCATATGTATTTAAAGTAATAATTCATTTAAGTCGAACTGACCCTGTTTACAATATTTGCATTTTGCAAATGATAAACAGAGAAACTAATATAAAATCCAGAAAATATCTATAGAGCCCCTGGGACTTTTTTCCACTGAAAAAGCATTGTAATGTATGTAAAATCCTGCAGTACAGTTTCTGGCTGATATTTTGTTAAATGAGCAAATATCAACTTAATGAACAGGGAAGTGGGTTTCAGCACGTGCTTAGAATAGTGACTAGCAGACAGCATGACATATTTGTTAAACATTTAATACTACTAGTCCAGTCCTGAAAGTAGATAAACGTTGTCAAAGCCGGCCATAATCACTGGCACCAAGGCCAATACTGACAGTGGACACCTGAAAGGGGTCTCCGCTCCATATATCCTGAAATGTATATGTCATATCCTAAAGCTATTGTCCTCTTGCCTGAGAGAATTTAACAGATATATATTAGCTGTTTGTCTGGCAAAAAAACAGAGATGAAAGGGGGTACATGAAGTCATATACAGGTTTTCTCAGTACTGACCAGTAAAATACTGTTAAGGCTTAATCTATGGTTTGAGGTATGGTTACCACAAAAATACAGGAAGGCAAAATAGAAATTTCTGTTTTTTTCTGGAAAAAAACACTGACAACATAGAAGATTTCCAGGCAGAACAGGAACCAGAAGAGCTAATAAATTTTAAAACTTATTCCAGAAGTCATTTTTACAGAATATATTTTTATTCCAGAAGTCCTAATGTGACTCCCTGCTTAAAAAACATCTTGGGAGGGCACCTGGGAGCGGTTATCAAAATGATTTTATTGGCCGAATATGGGAAAAGATGTTGAACGATTCTGTGCTTCATGTCCTTACTGCCAGATCGTCTCCGCTTATAAACCTCCTCGGGCTCCCCTTTGTCCTATACCTATTTTAGAAGTTCCCTTTCAGTGGGTGGGACTAGATATTGTAGGCCCTTTACCTAAAACTAAAAATGGGTACCAATATTTGCTGGTGTTGGTTGACTATGCGACACAATACCTATAGGTGATTGACCTGAAAAAGGTCAATTCCTCTGCTGTAGCCAAAGCTCTGTATGATATTTTTACTTGTGTTGGCATCCCTAGAGAAATTTTAACTGATCAGGGCACACCTTTTACTTCTTGCGTGATGAAACAATTGTGTGACAGCTTTGCTATTAAGAAATTGAGTACCACTGTTTACCATCCACAAACGAATGCTCTGACTGAGCGATTTAACAAAACTTTGAAACAGATGATCAGGCAAGTCGCTCATAATGATCTCACGACCTGGAACTCTGTCCTGCCTTTTGTTATGTACGCGGTGCGAGAATCACCACAGGTGTCCACTGGCTTGAGTCCATTGGAGTTGTTATTCGGCAGGCGGCTGCGAGGCATCCTGGATGTTGTACAAGAAGAATGGATAGGAAACGAAACAACAGCCCAAGGACCAAGCTTTGCAGATCGGGTAATTTCATTGCAAGACAGAATGTCTATGCTTTCTTCTATTGCTGTGGAGCATCAACAACAAGCACAGGAAACTTAGAAGCGTCTTTACGATAGGTGCAGTAAGCTTCATGAATTTAAACCTGATGATCGTGTTTTGGTACTGGTTCTGTCTGCCCCACACAAATTCTTAGCTAAATGGCAGGGCCCCGTCATTACTGCAGAACGTACGAGTCTGGTAAATTACAAGGTTAGAATACCAGGCAAGCGCAAACCATTCCAGATTTTACACATTAATCTCTTGAAAGAATGACACGACGGACAGGGGGTTTACACTTCCTTGGCTGTTCTTTCTCAGACCGATGTTGCCATTGGTAACAATTTGACTGTCTCACAAAACACAGAACTGTTATATTTGTTTGAACGGAACACTGATGTCTTTTCGACTTACCAGGCAAGACTAACATTGCAGAACATAAAATCACTACTGAACCTGATGTTCGCGTACAGATGCGGCCATTTCAGATTTCGGAAGTGAGCCGAAATATTGTGCGCAAAGAAGTAAAGAAGAGGCTGACATTAGGTGTAATTCGTGAAAGTAAAAGTGACTGGTGCAGCCCGGTCGTATTGGTCCCAAAGCAAGACAGTTCGGTTCGCTTCTGTATTGATTTCAGACGCCTGAATAAGGTCTCTAAATTTGATGCTTATCCAATGCCCCGTGTTGATGAACTGTTGGAAAAACTGGGTCAGGCAAGCTATATCTCCATTCTAGATCTCACGAAAAGTTATTGGCTGGTGCCTCTAGAGGCTAGCAGTTGTGAGAAAACAGCATTCGCGACTCCTGACAGACTTTATGAATTTACAAGACTCCCGTTTGGTCTTCATGGGGCACCTCTAATTTTCCAAAATATGATGGATCAGATCCTACGGCCTTATTCTGAATATTCCGGGGCGTAACTTGATGATGTGATTTTCAATAATGATTGGCAAACGCATTTAGAGCGTCTTCAAGCTGTTCTTGAGATAGGCTGGCCTTACTGCTAACCCTAAGAAATGTAAACTGGGTATGACTGAGACTCATTACCTAGGTCAGGGGTCCTGAATCACGGTCCTGGAGAGCCGCAGTGGCTGCAGGTTTTTGCTCCAACCCAGTTGCTTAATAAAAAGCACTTATTGCTAAAGTAACACTTCTGCTTCACTTTAGTGATTTTGAGCCCTTATTGCTTAATTTTGTCTTAAACAGCTATTTTAATTGCTCCTTATTATCAATAACATGCAAATGACAAGAGAGAGCAGCATTTCTTCATTTAGCTTATTTACATTTACACCTGTGTGTATTTATCTGCACTATTGGGTTTAATTAAATACTTGGAAGAAAAATGAAGAGAAAAAAGTGAAGGACTAAGAATTACTCATCCATTTTAGCCTTCAAATCATTTGCATGATAGAAAGGGAAAGAAAATCTAGGATATGAGAATGACCTGACATAAAAGAGTTAATTTAATTGCATAGCTTGTTAGTGCTTTATTGGCAAGAATTGCTTTCTAATTAAGCAACCAGGTCAGAACAAAAGCCTGCAGCCACTGCGGCTCTCCAGGACTGGGATTGAGGACCCCATACCTAGGTTATTCTATGAGCAGGGGTTTACTTCGGCCACAGTTAAGGAAAGTAGAAGAGATGCTTGCTTATCCTAGGCCAAAAACGCAGAAACAAGTACATGCTTTTCTGGGGCTTGCTGGTTACTACAGGAGATTCATCCCTAACTTTGCACATAGGGCTGCTCCTCTTAAAGAACTTACTAGAGGTAGGAGAAACCGCCCTATTTTATGGACAGAAATTTGTGAATGTTCCTTCTGTGATTTGAAAACTGCTTTGTCTTCTTATCCGGTTCTGCGGAACCCCAATTTCTCAAAGGATTTTGTTTTAAAAACGGACACAAGTGCGTTTAGTGTAGGGGCAGTCCTGTCACAGATTATTGATGGAGAAGAGCATCCTATCACATATTTGAGTAGGAAATTACTTCCTAGGGAACGCAATTATTCGGCAATTGAGAAGGAATGCTTGGCGATTAGATGGGCTGTTGAAGCAGCTTTGTTATTACTTATGGGGTCAAAATTTCACTTTGGTAACTGATCATGCTCCACTTCAATGTTTATACCATCATAAAAATACAAACTCTTGTCTCACGAGATGGTTTCTAGGCTTACAACCTTACAGTTTTACAGTAAAACATCGGCCAGGCTCTGAGCACGTCAACGCAGATGTATTATCACGGTTGTATGAACCTGATACAGAGAGTCACTTGATTCACAAGAACGTGATTAAAGCTGGGGATGTAAGCTGGAGGAGTGATTGCGTATTTGTTATTAGATCTATGCCTTAGAAATGTTTTATTTTAATTTTAGTTATAATGCATTCGTTGTGATTATATGCTTGCAAATTTAAATTTGAAATAAAAATGTAAAAAATTAATTTTGATGTCTTGTTCATTTATTCAGCCAAAGGTGGGCGTGCCCCACAGTTTGAGAACCGCTGATCTAGAAGAAATGTTGCATAATGTGACAATCTGCAAAACCTTTTTTCTCCCTCTATTTATTTCTTGATCTTCCACTGAGTCTCCGTGTTTAGATACTGGCATTCTTCATGCATATGCTGGTATATGAAACCATTTTGTCATGCACAAAATTATTTTTTCATGCTTCTTGGGAAATTATGGATTTCTGTATCTTACTTATCAAATAAGTCATCAAAATTGCCTGAGGTGTAGCCAATCTTCTCACTAATAATGGTTTAAAGAATGGCCCACTTCTGTTCAACATTAGTATCACTGGAGGGTAAGGTCTTCTAGTCCAGAAGAGAGGTATTTCAGAAGGTCTGCCTTTTTTGTGGGGTCTTGGAGAGTTATAACACTGACTTTCTAAATCTTTGTTTTTAGAAAACCAGGTTATGGTCTGTCAAGTAAGAAATATTTTCATGGATAATTAGTGTAATGTGGAAGTCCTTCAAGTTATGAGAATGTACTATATGATTACAAAATCCAGTGTTTAGACTACAGATATATTCTTGTTAACTCCTGTTTGGTCTTCTGGCAGAACAAGTTTTGATGATCAAGCTTTCATGGTCTACACTTATTATTTGAGGGTGGCACTGGAATGGTTCTTTATCACACACATCTTGTTATTGATCACCAACCATATATTGGAGTCACATTCAGTCTTTCGTTGAAGATTAGGGGTTCTCCATAAGGGATGTGGTCAGTGCTACTTTTGGACTGTATTAAGACTGCTTGGTGTTTTCATCAATAACCAAGTCTGATGCAAAGATGTTGATAAATATGGTTACATCTTGATTGCTCAGCTGTAGGTGGAAGGTCATAAGGCACCCGTTGATGCCAATAGAAAAAGGAAGTGAACAGGGTTGTGATCTTATTTTTGCTTGCAAATCCAACTTATGAACGTGCTTATTTTGACCAGATGTCCCTTGAATATGAAGGTGTATTATTATTTGCATTCCCTTAGCTAGTCATTTCACTTATTTCCCAGCAATAATGGCAGTTCTCTGTTTAGTATGGTCACTACAGCAGTCAATGCAGTGTACAGACATTCTAAATGTGGGAAATCTTATTAGTTTGTTTTTAATTGTTCTGACAAGCCACATGTGTTTTTTCTATCAAAGATGGAAATTACAGAGCCTATGGTTAGGACTCCCTTTCTAGTCCTTATGAGGTGAGCAGAGGGAACCCTGAATAGGACTACCATATTGTAACCCTTTCAATTCAAGTGATAGGTGACCAGCAACCTCCATGTAAAGTGAGGAGAGACTAATTACCCTGAATCTCCAGCTTCATAGCTCTGTCTCCATCATCAATAGCTCATCACTGTGCAGGACTAAAAGACTAGGTGGAGGTCTGGATGGAAGCTTGCTCATGAATTCTGTTAACATGGAGAAGTTGGATACCAACAACATCTATAAGATCTTAATGGATTAAAGGCATTAATAATAATAATAGCTTTTATTTATACAAGGCGAACAATTAAATGGATGGCCTTAAAAGTTAGTAGCAGAATCTTAAAATCAATACGAAACTTGATCGGGTTGAGCCAATGAAACTGCTGCAAGACCGGTTAGTAATATGGTGAAAAGATGGGATTCCAGTGATGATACGTGCTGCAGAATTCTGGACTAACTGAAGCTTGTGAAGAGATTTATTAGGGAGACCAAAGAGGAGTGAATTGCAGTAGTCCACCTTTAGAAGTGACAAGACTATGAACAAGAATGGCAGTAGTATGAGGAGTGAGGGAGGGGCGAATGCGATTAATATTACGTAAGTGGAAGTGGGTGAAGTAAGCAGACCGGGATGTATAATAATAATAAAAAAAGAAAGATTACTGGTTTTGGATAATGATGATTTTGAACCAATGAGGAGAACCTCAGTTTTGTCACTATTTAATTTAAGAAAATTTGAAGAGAACCAGGATTTAATTTCAGAAATGCAATCAATAAGTGAGGGTGGTGGAAAATAGGAGGTGGGTTTACCAGCAAGGTAGAGCTGGGTGTCATCAGCATAACAGTGAAAATTAATGTTATATTTGCGAAAAATATTGCCAAGGGGAAGAAGGTAAATAATAAAAAGAGGCCCCAGGACAGAGCCTTGGGGCACACCAGAAGTAACAGCGGTGGGTTGGGATGTGAAAGTTTTAAGCTGTATGAACTGAGTGCGGCCTGAAAGGTAAGATCTAAATCAATCAAGTGGAGTGCGAGTAATGCCAATCAAAGATAATCTATTAAGGAGAGTGGTATGACAAATAGTATCAAAGGCCGCACTCAGATCAAGAAGGATGAGAATAGTGATTAGACCAGAATCAGCAGCCATAAGGAGGTCATTAGTAATTTTAACAAGTGCCATTTCTGTACTATGAAGGGGGCGAAAACCAGACTGGAACTTCTCATATAGATTATTGTAAGACAAGTGGGTGTGAAGCTGGATAGCTACTATTTTTTCAAGAATTTTGGAGATAAAGGGCAAGTTAGAAATGGGGCGAAAAATATTGAAATTAGTAGGATCACAACCAGGTTTTTTTAATATTGGGGTTATAGCAGCAGTTTTGAAAGATGAGGGAATAATACCAGTAGTAAGAGAAGAGTGCATGATGGCAGAAATAAGAGGGACTAGAGAGGGGAGGCAGGCTTTAACCAAAACTGTAGGCAGGGGGTCCAGCTGACAAGTAGATGACTTGTATTTGCAGATGAGATCTGAGATTTCAGAGGAAGTGGGAAGCTGGAAAGAAGAGAAAGAGTGAATAGGCGAGTGTAGATCAGAAGAAATAGAGAAAGGATCTGGACCAAGGTGCTGATGTATCTTTTGGATTTTCTCATTGAAAAAAGACATAAGAGAATTACAGAAGGCAGTTGAGTAAAGGCGAGATGGTAAAGAGTCTGGAGGTCTGGTGGCATTGACCCTTAGAAATATCACTGGTTCCACTATGGTCAGAAAACACTGTCTCACTGCAGCCTTCTTCTGCCATTGAAACCATCAAGACATTATATGTATTGTCAAGATGTTTTAACAGCTGGCAACTCTTGTCATTTTCCTGTACAACTGAAGCATTGAAAAAAAGAACTACACTGTGCTTTTGTTTAAACTTTAAAAGAAGGAATAAGGACATTCACCAAATGGTGTGCAATTATACTGTACATTAATTATTCAATATTTTTTATTCCTTTTCCATAAATTCCAGTCAAATAACTCTTACCAGAAATATGATTAGAAAACAATGCAGCAATACTGCTACCATTAAAAGTTATAATGACAAAAATAATGACAAAATACCTTAGAATGAAATGCTTCTCTCAGTCACATCTTAGATTAGTTAGTAGGTTTAACTGTCATTTGCCCTGCAGCTCCACTACCACAGGCTACCAGGATTTCTTAGCACATCATTCAATGAGACAGGAGCCTGTTGAGAGTAGATAAGCTAAAGTACATAAGAAAATCGTTTTTACAAATAAGCATAAATAATGTCTTGTACTAAGAAATAAAGACTTGTAATACAAATATGCTCTTCCCAGATAGAGATTAGAGTCAAAGATCCAAGATTATTACATATAAGAACATGGTTCTTGTGTACACCACCTGGTGTCTCCCGAAAGCTACATTAAAGCTAATGTATCTAAATAATCTAAAGGAGAAATTCATTTATTCTAAGAGAAAAAAAATAACACCAAGAACTCAAAGCAGCAAAAGAATAAAACACAGACAAATGAAAATGTGATGGGCATCTAGGAGTCTCTAAACAGGTCTATCCCCATTGGCATGGTAGGATGGCTTTGTCCATTAACCTGCCTCTAAAGTACTCCTCCACAATTTCCACTCTCATGTACACCTTTCTCTGTTTCTGTTTTGATCCTTAGGTCAGTGTGTATTCATTCCAACCCTCTCTCTTATTCTAGACTCAGTGACCTCTTACTAGTGGCGATTAAACCTCATACTAGGATCACCTCAGGGCAAAGCACTTCACTGAGTTTTGTGATAAGGAACTCCCTCTTGTAGCCACGGTTTTCTTTTCAACCCTAAACCTTGAGTAATTTTTAAATGAAAAAGTGCCCAGGCCACCCTGATAATGTTTTTTTTTTTTTTGTTTTCTTGGTTAGCAGAGTCACTTATGTCTCAGCTGGAAGTCATTTTTGGTCACCTACTGGCTTAAGGTTTAGCACTCTTCTTCTGCCAGCCCTCTGATAGTTCCAGTGTTCCCACACTGGCTTGTTGCACCCTAACTGTGTGGTTGTTTCTTCTTCCTCATTATCTCCAACACTTGGAAAAGTCCCTGATGGTAATGTTCTTTGTCCTTTATCATCCCACTGCAAGGAATTTAGCTTGTATATAAACAACATGATGATTTTTTTCCTTTTATATACAGTGGTGTGAAAAACTATTTGCCCCCTTCCTGATTTCTTATTCTTTTGCATGTTTGTCACACAAAATGTTTCTGATCATCAAACACATTTAACCATTAGTCAAATATAACACAAATAAACACAAAATGCAGTTTTAAATGATGGTTTTATTATTTAGGGAGAAAAAATCCAAACCTGCATGGCCCTGTGTGAAAAAGTAATTGCCCCCTTGTTAAAAAATAACCTAACTGTGGTGTATCACACCTGAGTTCAATTTCCATAGCCACTCCCAGGCCTGATTACTGCCACACCTGTTTCAATCAAGAAATCACTTAAATAGGAGCTGCCTGACACAGAGAAGTAGACCAAAAGCACCTCAAAAGCTAGACATCATGCCAAGATCCAAAGAAATTCAGGAACAAATGAGAACAGAAGTAATTGAGATCTATCAGTCTGGTAAAGGTTATAAAGCCATTTCTAAAGCTTTGGGACTCCAGCGAACCACAGTGAGAGCCATTATCCACAAATGGCAAAAACATGGAACAGTGGTGAACCTTCCCAGGAGTGGCCGGCCGACCAAAATTACCCCAAGAGCGCAGAGACGACTCACTAGAGAGGTCACAAAAAACCCCAGGACAACATCTAAAGAACTGCAGGCCTCACTTGCCTAAATTAAGGTCAGTGTTCACGACTCCACCATAAGAAAGAGACTGGGCAAAAACGGCCTGCATGGCAGATTTCCAAGATGCAAACCACGGTTAAGCAAAAAGAACATTAGGGCTCGTCTCAATTTTGCTAAGAAACATCTCAGTGATTGCCAAGACTTTTGGGAAAATACCTTGTGGACTGATGAGACAAAAGTTGAACTTTTTTGAAGGCAAATGTCCGTTACATCTGGCGTAAAAGGAACACAGCATTTCAGAAAAAGAACATCATACCAACAGTAAAATATGGTGGTGGTAGTGTGATGGTCTGGGGTTGGTTTGCTGCTTCAGGACCTGGAAGGCTTGCTGTGATAGATGGAACCATGAATTCTACTGTCTACCAAAAAATCCTGAAGGAGAATGTCCAGCCATCTGTTTGTCAACTCAAGCTGAAGCGATCTTGGGTGCTGCAACAGGACAATGACCCAAAACACACCAGCAAATCCACCTCTGAATGGCTGAAGAAAAACAAAATGAAGACTTTGGAGTGGCCTAGTCAAAGTCCTGACCTGAATCCAATTGAGATGCTATGGCATGACCTTAAAAAGGCAGTTCATGCTAGAAAACCCTCAAATAAAGCTGAATTACAACAATTCTGCAAAGATGAGTGGGCCAAAATTCCTCCAGAGCGCTGTAAAGACTCATTGCAAGTTATACTTAAGCGCTTGATTGCAGTTATTGCTGCTAAGGGTGGCCCAACCAGTTATTAGGTTCAGGGGGCAATTACTTTTTCACACAGGGCCATGTAGGTTTGGATTTTTTTTCCCTAAATAATAAAAACCATCATTTAAAAACTGCACTTTGTGTTTACTTGTGTTATATTTGACTAATGGTTAAATGTGTTTGATGATCAGAAACATTTTGTGTGACAAACATGCAAAAGAATAAGAAATCAGGAAGGGGGCAAATAGTTTTTCACACCACTGTAAATTTAAGAATATATTTATGAATGTCCATTACTTCCAATGCACCGAGGAAAGCAATGCAGAAGAGAGATCATGCAAACTTTACATTCAAATCCAGCCTCATGAAGCTGCAGAGTCAGAGTACTAATCACTATGCCTTAATGCTGCCCATTTAAAATAATAACAATAAAATACAAAATAACATTAAATGAAAACATAAAAGTATAAAAGATTGAAATATAAATACAGCAGATTCAGGAAGTGTTCAGATGCCTAACTTTTTTCACATTTTGCTGTTGCAGCTTTGTGCTAAAATCATTTCAATGGATTTCCCAATCAAGAAACACTCAATACCCCAAAATGAGAAAGACTGATGTTAGAAATTTTTGAAAATGTATTAAAAATAAAAAAACTGTACTGTCACATTGACAAGTATTCAGATTCTTTACTCAGTACTTCATTTAGGCCCCTTAAGCAGGGCATCCAGCCTAGAGTTGTCTTGGTTATAATGTGACAGGCTTCACACACTTGGATTTGTGGAGTTCTGCCTTTCTTCTGTGCAGCTCCTGTCAAATTTTGTCAGGTTAGATGGAGACCATTGGCAAAACATTATTTTCAGGTCTTGACAGAGCTCTGATGGTGCGGCTTTTTTAATTGAATCTGCACCTACAAATTACAGCTTTGCTCATGCGGGTCACCAAGGTAAGAAGGGCGGAGGTTTAGCAAAAATTTACTCGAGCCGGTTAAAGTGTAAAGATGTTGGCTTTGGCAAATTCAAGTCCTTTGAGTATATTGCCATTGTTATTCATGGGAGTTTCTCAGTTTCTAATATTATCCGTGTATAGACCTCCTAAATACAATGCGTCTTTCTTTGAGGAATTCTCAGACTTGGTGTAAATTGTAATTATGAACTATGACACGTTCCTAATAGTCGGTGACTTTAACTTTCATATCGATAATCAGTGTGACCTGAAAGAAAAAGAATTAATGAACCTCCTGGACTGCGGTGGGCTGGCGCCCTGCCCAGGGTTTGTTTCCTGCCTTGTGCCCTGTGTTTGCTGGGATTGGCTCCAGCAGAACCCCGTGACCCTGTAGTTAGGATATAGCGGGTTGGATAATGGATGGATGGATGAACCTCCTGGACTCTTGATTTGAGCCAGCATATTAGTCAGCCTACACACAAAGCAGGTCATACGTTAGACTTAGTAATTACAAAAGGACTAAAAGTTGATGTGAAGCAGATCATTGATATTGGTCTATCAGACCATTTTCTCTTACTATTTAATATAGAAATAATGATAGAAAATATTCACGAGAAGCATATTGTTAAAAAAAAAGCTTTGTTGATTCATTAGCAGCTTAAAAATTTACAAACATTCTAAGCAACCAGTCTGTTTGTAGTGCTTACTACAACAGTGAGAATAATGTAAATAGTAAGGTGGAAAATTTTAATACTAAGGTGAGAGCTGCTGCTGCCGACATAGTTGCACCTGAAAAAATAGTTAAAAAATCTTCTAGCACTGTTACACCATGGAAGACCCAAAGACTGTCTGATCTAAAGGGAACATGCCGGAGAGCTGAGAGTAAATGGATAAAAACGAAACTGATCATCCACTATGAGATACTGAAAGTTAAATAACAGAATACAAACAACATAATCCATCTTGAGAGGTGGTGTTATTTCTCTAGAATTATAAATAACAATACTAGAAATCCCAGTGTTATTATTCAGATTAGCTCAGGGCATATCGTGAGCTACCACAGCTATGCCGATGACACACAGCTGTATTCATCAATAGCACCTGACGACCCTGACACTCTTGATTCACTGACACAATGTCTCACTTGTATTTCCGAATGGGTGAGTAGTAATTTTCTCAACCTAAATAAGGAGAAAACAGAAATTTTACTGATTGGCAATAATGTATATAATGAGGTTATTAGAAATAAACTTTATGCATTAGGATTAAAAGTCAAGACGGAGGTAAAGAATTTAGGGGTAACTATTCACTCTGACCTGAATTTTAAAATTACATATTAATCGGATAACTAGGACAGCATTTTTTCACTTAAGAAATATAGCAAAAGTTAGACCTCTTATAAAATTGCAAAATGCTGAAAAATTAGTTCACGCTTTTGTTTTAATGTCAGCTAGATTACTGTAATGCACTCCTCTCAGGACTACCCAAAAAAGACATCAATCGATTGCAACTAGTGCAGAATGCAGCTGCTAGAATCTTAACTTGGAAAGGAAAAATCCAAGCACATCCCCCCAGTTTTGATGTCACTACACTGGTTACCTGGGTCATTTAGAATTGAGTTTAAAGTATTGGTTATGGCCCCTCCTTGAACTGTCACCTTATCGTGGTGGAGGGGTTTGCGTGTCCCAATGATCCTAGGAGCTATGTTGTCCGGGGCTTTATGCCCCTGGTAGGGCCACCCAAGGCAAACTGGTCCTAGGTGAGGGATGAGACAAAGAACGGTTCAACAAACCTCCAATGAAGAATAAAACCGTGGACGACGTTTTCCCTTGCCCGGACGCTGGTCACCGGGGCCCCTCTGGAGCCAGGCCTGGAGGTGGGGCTCGATGGCGAGCGCCTGGTGGCCGGGCCTGCACCCATGGGGCTCGGCTGGGCACAGCCCGAAGAGGTAACATGGGTCCTCCTTCCCATGGGCTCACCATCTATGGGAGGGGCCAAGGAGGTTGGGTGCAGTGTGAGTTGGGTGGTGGCCGGGGGCGGGACCTTGGCGGTCTGATCCTCAGCTACAGAAACTGGCTCTTGGGACGTGGAATGTCACCTCTCTGAAGGGAAGGAGCCTGAGCTAGTGCGCGAGGTCGAGAGGTTCCGGCTAGATATAGTTGGACTCACCTCGACGCACAGCTTGGACTCTGGAACCAATCTCCTTGAGAGGGGCTGGACTCTCTACCACTCTGTTGCCCCCGGTGAGAGGCGCCGAGCAGGTGTGGGCATACTTATTGCCCCCCGACTTGGAGCCTGTGCATTGGGGTTTACCCTGGTGGATGAGAGGGTGGCCTCCCTCCACCTTCGGGTGGGGGGAAGGGTCCTGACTGTTGTTTGTGCGTATGCGCGAACAGCAGTTTGGAGTATCCACCCTTTTTGGAGTCTCTGGAGGGGTGCTAGAGGGCATACCTTCTGGGATTCCCTCGTTTTGCTGGGAGACTTCAATGCTCACGTGGGCAATGACAGTGAGACCTGGAAGGGCATGATTGGGAGGAATGGGCCCCCCCGATCTGAACCCGAGCGGTGTTTTGTTATTGGACTTCTGTGCTCGTCACGGATTGTCCATAACAAACACCATGTTCAAGCATAAGGGTGTTCATATGTGCACTTGGCACCAGGACACCCTAGGCCTCAGGTCGATGACTTTGTGGTTGTATCGTCGGACTTGCGGCCATATGTCTTGGACACTCGGGTGAAGAGAGGGGCGGAGCTGTCAACTGATCACCACCTGGTGGTGAGTTGGCTTCGATGGTGGGGGAAGATGCCGGTCAGACCTGGTAGGCCCAAACGTGTTGTGAGGGTCTGCTGGGAACGGCTGGCAGAGTCCCCTGTCAGAAGTAGCTTCAACTCCCACCTCGGCAGAACTTCAACCACGCCCCGAGGGAGGTGGGGTACATTGAGTCCGAATGGGCCATGTTCCGTGTCTCTATTGTTGAGGCGGCTGACCGGATCTGTGGCCGCAAGGTGGTCGGTGCCTGTCGGGCGGCAATCCCCAACCCGTTGGTGGACACCGGTGAGGGATGCCGCCAAGCTGAAGAAGGAGTCCTATAGGACTTTTTGTCCTGTGGGTCTCTGGAGGCAGCTGATAGGTACCGGCAGGCCAAGTGGAATGTGGCTTCAGTTGTTGCTGAGGCAAAAACTCGGGCATGGGAGGAGTTTGGAGAGGCCATGGCTTCGAGGAGATTCTGGTCCACTGTCCAGCATCTGAGGAAGGGGAAGCAGTGCAGTGTCAACACCGTATATGGTGGGGATGGTGCGCTGCTGACCTCACTGACGCTTGTGGGTCGGTGGGGAGTACTTCGAAGACCTCCTCAATCCCACTAACATGCCTTCCAATGAGGAAGCAGAGCCTGGGGACTCTGAGGTGGGCTCTCCCATCTCTGGGACTGAAGTCACCGAGGTGGTCAAAAACTCCTTGGTGGCAGGGCCCGGGGTGGATGAGATACCGAGTTCCTTAAGGCTCTGGATGTTGTAGGACTGTCTTGGTTGACACGCCTCTGCAACATCGCATGGACATCGGGACAGTGCCTCTGGATTGGCAGACGGGGTGGTGGTCCCCTCTTTAAAAGGGGACTAGAGGGTGTGTTCCAACTATAGAGGGATCACACTCCTCAGCCTCCCTGGAAAAGTCTATTCGGGGGTTCTGGAGAGGAGGGTCCGTCGGATAGTCGAACCTCGGATTCAGGAGGAACAGTGTGGTTTTCGTCCTGGTGCGGAACAGTGGACAAGCTCTTCACCCTTAGCAGAGTCCTGGAGGGTGCATGGGAGTTTGCCCAACCAGTCTACATGTGTTTTGTGGACTTGGAAAAGGCATTCGACCATGTCCCTCGGGAATCCTGTGGGGGGTGCTCGGGAGTATGGGGTACTGGACCCCCTGATAAGAGCTGTTCGGTCTCTGTACAACCGGTGTCAGAGCTTGGTCCGCATTGCCGGCAGTAAGTCGAGCCCGTTTCCAGTGAGAGTTGGACTCGCCAGGGCTGCCCTTTGTCCCCGATTCTGTTCATAACTTTTATGGACAGAATTTCTAGGCGCAGCCAGGGTGTTGAAGGGGTCGGTTTGGTGGACTCAGGATTGGGTCACTGCTTTTGCAGATGATGTTGTCCTGTTTGCTTCATCAGGCCGTGATCTTCAGCTCTCTCTCGAGTGGTTCGCAGCTGAGTATGAAGCGGCTGGGATGAGAATCAGCACCTCCAAATCCGAGACATGGTCCTCAGCCGGAAAAGGGTGGAGTGCCCTCTCAGGGTTGGGGGAGAGATCCTGCCCCAAGTGGAGGAGTTTAAGTATCTCAGGGTCTTGTTCACGAGTGAGGGAAGAATGGATCGTGAGATGACAGGCGGATCGGTGCGGCATCCGCAGTGATGCGGGCTCTGCATCGGTCTGTCGTGGTGAAAAAAGAGCTGAGCCGTAAGGCAAAGCTCTCAATTTAGCAGTCGATCTACGTTCCTACCCTCACCTATGGTCATGAGCTATGGGTAGTGACCGAAAGAACGAGATCGCGAATACAAGCGGCTGAAATGAGTTTCCTCCGCAGGGTGTCTGGGCTTTCCCTTAAAGATAGGGTGAGAAGCTCAGTCATCCGGGAGGGGCTCAGAGTAGAGCCGCTGCTCCTCCGCATCGAGAGGAGTCAGATGAGGTGGCTCGGGCATCTGATCAGGATGCCTCCTGGACGCCTCCCTGGTGAGGTGTTCGGGCACGCCCAACGGGAGGAGGCCCGGGGAAGACCCAGGACACGCTGGAGGGACTATGTCTCCGGCTGGCCTGGGAATGCCTTTGGGATTCTCCCGAAGAGCTGGAAGAAGTGGCCAGGAGAGGGAAGTCTGGGCTTCTCTGCTTAAGCTGCTACCCCCGCGACCCGACCTCGGATAAGCGGAAGAGGATGGATGGATGGATACTGGTTATGGTTTACAAAGCTTTAAATAATCTGCTCCGTTTTAAGTTTCGGAATGTCTTACACCTTACACTCCAAATCGCAACCTTAGATCTTCAAATGAGTGTCTACTTAGAATTTCAAGAGCTAAACTTAAAAGAAGTGGTGAGGCAGCCTTCTAGTGTTATGCACCTAAAATCTGGAATAGCTTGCCAATAAGAATTCGCCAGGATAATACAGTGGAGCACTTTAAAACACTGCTGAAAATACATTACTTTAACATGGCTTTCTCATAGCTTCATCTTGGTTTAATCCTGATGCTCTGTATATTCAATTAATTATTATTATTCATGGTGGCTCCAAAATCCGTACTAAACCCTACTTTCTCTTCTGTTCTTTTTCTAGTTTTCTGTTGTGGCGATCTGTGCCACCACCACCACCACCTAATCAAAGCACCATGATATCCTTACATTGATGGATTAAAGGCCAGAAGTCCACATGACCATCATCATGAAATTCTTCCATGAGAATCCAGAATACAATGAGGACTGATTGAGGTCATTTATGTTAGGTAGAATGCGGTCTTGTGGCCTGGAACCCCTGCAGATTTTTTTTTTTTTCTCCAGTCATCTGGAGTTTTTTTTCTGTCCTCCCTGGCCATCGAACCTTAATTTTATTCTGTTAATTATTGTTCCCTAATTTTAATTATTGTCTTTTTTCTCTTTCTTCATCATGTAAAACACTTTGAGCTACATTGTTTGTATGAAGATGTGCTATATAAATAAATGTTGTTGCTTGATTACAGTAGGTTAAAACTCAGGCTTTGGATGGACCACTCAAGGACATTCCCCGAGTCATACCCCAAGCCACTCCTGTGTTGTCTTAACTTTGCTCTGGGTATCATTATCCTGTTGGAAGATGACCATTCTACCCAGGCAGAGGTTCAGAGCACATTTTCATTAAGGATATCTCTGAACTTTGTTCTTTACAACTTTACCAAAACCCTGTTCAGTTTCCCAGTCTCTGCCACTGAAAAACAACCACCCAGCATGATGCTGCTGCCACCACCATGCTTCATCATTGGAATGGTATTGTGCAGGAGATGAGTGGTTTATGGTTTCCTCCAGACATGACACTAATCTTGTTCCATCTGACCAACAAATCTTGTTTCTCACAGCCTAAGTGTCTTTTATTCACCTTTTTGCAAACTCCAAGCTTTCCTTTTATGAGGTGACACTTTGATTCGGCTGCTCTGCAATAAAGCCCAGATTGAGGGTTGCAGTGATAGCTATCCTTCTAGAACTTTCTCCCTCCTCCATGCAAGTTCTCTGTAGCCCAGCCAGAGAGACCATCAGATTCTTGGTCACCATTCTCACTGTGGTCCTTCTCCAATGATTGCTCAGTTTAGTCAGGTGCCATCTCTAGGAAGGGTGATAGTTTTTGCAAACTTAAGAATTATGAAGGCAATTGGCTCTTGGGAACCTTCAAATGGAGCAGAACTGTATTTGTAGCAATACCTAGATGACAGCCTCAGCAGAGTCCAGTCTCTAAGCTCTGTAGGCAGTTCCTCCTGGCTGCTGCATAGTGTGATACCAGTGCTGTATATTATATTATTGCATATCTTAAAATGTCCAGGTTTACCTCCAGCTTATATCCTCTTCTCTGAGGTGTGTTTCATGTCTCAAAAGAATCCTAGATCATTTACTGCACTCTGGCCAGAAACCCATTCCAAAAGCTCCATCTAAAGGGAGTTTTTTTTGTTACAGTATTACTTTATCATCAACAGCAAATCAACATTATACTCTGCTAACACTTGTGCTCTGCATTAGGGATATGCAGAATTTCTGAAATTAGAAAAAGAAAACATTTAGTTGATAAATTCTATTCACCTTATTTTTTTGGGGGAAAATTATCAACTTTCACAGTCCCCACTTTCTAAAGACCTGCCACAGTTGTTGTTGACTCCCATCTATTCTCTGTATTGTAACACACAAAAAGTACAATACCATATACTTGATTTATATTTTAGTTAAAAATATATATTGTTTTCCCCAATTCAACACAATAGTTTAAAAAAAAATTAACAAAAAGGACCACAAAAAGAACAGCAATGCTTATTGTGCACTCAAAGGTGTGTTTCACATCCTTATGATGGACTTCTCCCACACTCAAGACATGAAGAGCTGAACAGCTTGCAGTTGGTTTAAAAAGTAGCATCACTTGAGTTCACGGCCCCTTATCTTTTCTAGAAAGCCTGCTAGAAAACAAAGTCACACAAACTACTCAATGACAGTTGGAATGCCCTGCTTCAATCAATTCAAGTAAAATGTGGACACCTGATGGAGAAATATAAGTATGAGAACAAATTATGATTTTGTATTTATTTTTTTACAAAAAAATATTTGTCATTTCAAAGTCAAACTTGATTTATTAAAGCCAAAAACACGTAGTCTCTAATCATTTGTGTTTTCTAAAGTAATATACTCGCCACTTACTATGCTTGGATGCAGAAAAATCCTCTGTTAGAGCAGAATGAGGTTAACTGTTTAATGCAATGTTCAAATTCAGATTTGGCCGCCTTATATCTGCATGAATTAAACTCTGTGCTACTCCAGTAACCTCAGTCTGTACTAATATTATAAACTCTGACTAAATTAAGTGTGGAACCAGGCAAGAGTGTCCAATAGCACCAATGCTTTTTGCAACTTTCTTTGAACCACTAACCATTTATCTTTGGAAGAAGGCCTTGAACAGAAAATCTCCCTTTATACTGATAATATGCTGCTTTTTATCTCAGAAAATAGTCATTTCTACTATTAGTTTTAAACCTGCTAGGAGAATTTTAAAACGCCTCTGGATACAACATTAATTTCTTTTTTCAGTGAATTCTCCAGTATGTCAAACCAGACTACATAATGTTTCATTAATAACAACAGGCACATTGTATGAGGGGAAAACATCAAATAAGATGTTATCCAAAAGACTACCATCTATCTTATGTTGGCTTGGAGATTTAATGCTGTCAATATACAGTGGGATGCAAAAGTTTGGGCAACCTTGTTAATAGTCATTATTTTCCTGTATAAATCGTTGGTTGTTACGATAAAAAATGTCAGTTAAATATATCATATAGGAGACACACACAGTGATATTTGAGAAGTGAAATGAAGTTTATTGGATTTACAGAAAGTGTTCAATAATTGTTCAAACAAAATCAGGCAGGTGCATAAATTTGGGCACCACAAAAAAGAAATGAAATCAATATTTAGTAGATCCGCCTTTTGCAGAAATTACAGCCTCTAAACGCTTCCTGTAGGTTCCAATGAGAGTCTGGATTGTAGTTAAAGGTATTTTTGACCATTCCTCTTTACAAAACATCTCTAGTTCATTCAGGTTTGATGGCTTCCGAGTATGGACAGCTCTCTTTAACTCACACCACAGATTTTCAATTACATTCAGGTCTGGGGACTGAGATGGCCATTCCATAACGTTGTCTTGTTGAAAGATCCAGCCCCGGCGCAGCTTCAGCTTTGTCACCGATTCCTGGACATTGGTCTCCAGAATCTGCTGATACTAAGTGGAATCCATGTGTCCCTCAACTTTGACAAGATTCGCAGTCCCTGCACTGGCCACACAGCCCCACAGCATGATGGAACCACCACCATATTTTACTGTAGGTAGCAGGTGTTTTTCTTGGAATGCTGTGTTCTTTTTCCTCCATGCATAACGCCCCTTGTTATGCCCAAATAACTCAATTTTAGTTTTATCAGTCCACAGCACCTTATTCCAAAATGAAGCTGGCTTGTCCAAATGTGCTTGAGCATATTTCAAGCGGCTCGGTTTGTGCTGTGGGCAGAGAAAAGGCTTCCTCTGCATCACTCTCGCATACAGCATCTCCTTGTGAAAAGTGTGCCGAATGGTTGAACGATGCACAGTGACTCCATCTGCTGCAAGATGATGTTGTAGGTCTTTGGTGCTGGTCTGTGGGTTGTCTCTGCCTGTTCTCACCATTATTAAGCTTCTGTCTATCCAAAATCTTTCTTGGTCTGCCACTTCAAGCCTTAACTTGAACGGAGCCTGTGGTCTTCCATTTCCTCAATATGTTCCTAACTGTGGAAACAGACAGCTTAAATCTCTGGGACAGCTTTCTGATATATTTAACATATGATATATTTAACTGACATTTTTTATCGTAACAACCAACGATTTATACAGGAAAATAATGACTATTAACAAGGTTGCCCAAACTTTTGCATCCCACTGTAAATATCCTCCCAAAGCTCCCATGTCTCTTTCAAAACAACCCTGTATAAAGTACATCAATATACTTTAAGAAATTACATTCAATTTTAACATAATATATATGGAACTCAAAACAGAAATGAATAAAATGGCAGCTCTATAGAGATCTAAAGCTGATGGCAGCATGTTATTACCTAACTTTGAATTTTATTCCAGAGCTGTAAATATTTACCCAAAAAAATACAAAAATATAAGCTACCCTGATACATAATGGAAACCAAATCAATTCTTCTTTGCATGCTCTTCTCCATATTGCAGTGAACATTTGATTATTTACAGCAACCCAGTGGTTCACAATTTACTTAACATCTGGAAACAATGAAGGACACATTTTAAGACAGAATATGTCTTGTCTATTGCCCTAATGCATAAGTCACCCTTTTCAAGTTTCTCTAACTTATGCACTATTCAACCTATGGAAATGCTTGTCATTGCGACACTTGCCAATTTCTATATTGATAACATATTTGCCTATTTTGACCAATAGCACTTCACATTTAATCTTCCACCAACACACTTTTTTCTTATTATAATTTTGTTAAAAGCAATCACCCATATCTATCCCTGAAGCAATACAGGCAACTTTGGGTGAAGATTCAGATAGCATCTCTAGACTATATGAAACATTTTAGGAACTTACTCTGTAATGATCCTAGGGAATGAATGGAACGACATCGATCAATTAAAATTTCTGAAAAGTAGTGGACCTCGGCCATTCATGGAGTACATTCTAGTTCAATATGCACCTCATTGTGTAAAATTTACCCAGGACAACATTTAACTTGTGAGCACAGTCATCAAGTGTATGCATTGCAAGGCCAGATGTTTTGTAAATGTCCAACACTTTAATTAGTTTTGCAAACATTTTTTGTAAGAGAATGCCTTGGATATAAAAATCAGTCCTAACTCATTAGTGAAAGTATTTGGAGGACTCATAGACGGGATTAAAGTACAATATAAGAAATTGGTGGGAATATACCATACCACACTTCTAGCATATAGACTTGCTTTGCTCTACTGGAAGAATTCTACTCCAATATCTAGAACTCAGAGGGAAAGTGGTGTGCTGTATTACCTCAAATTGGACAGAAGTTTTTTTTTTTAAGAGAACTATATTTGCTAAAAATTTTTTTCAAAATGTGAAATTATAATCCTAAAAAACCATGGATAAGCAACATGGACATGAATTAGAAGGAGGCACTGATGCTCATGATGGTTTTTAATGGGTCAGTGTTTTAACTTTTTATTTCAACCGATTTTTGGATTTATGTATTTATTTATTTATGGAATTTTAACCTGCACCACTGACATTGTTTTTATTAAAAATTATGGACTACATCACCTTTTTGTTTTGTACACTGGGCTTTGTGAAAATAAAGCTCTGCACACTTTTGCAGCATCTCTTGCTTCCTCGGTTTCATGACGATCGATGTCCAGGTTCAATGGAGGTGATGCCAGCTGTGGGCAACACGGGCATCCCATTTCTAAATCTGGTTTGCTGTACAAAGCATTTAATTCTGTGTGTTGTCAGGTTATATTTTTGTGCTGTTCTTTGGTTAACTCTAGGTTGGCTTTCCAGATGTATTCTGTTGATGTTAGTTTGCCTGCTCGAACGAAGGATGTTTGCTTATAGTTGCATTGACATGACATCCTGTTATGAACTCTCTTTTGTGCACAACTTTGCTGTACAGACAGGAATGTCCATGACACACAGTAATCTCTCAAATGTCAGCTAATTCAAGAAGTTTGAAAGAGGAAATGAAGCTTGGCTTAGAACAAACTTTAAAAAGATAAGAATAAACAACACTGATGCTGGAAATTTTAAAGACCACACTCAACCCTAATATTATGAAAATTTAATTTGTTATTTACAGAATGTTAAGATGTTAAAAGAAACAAAACTGAATATCTTCTAGTATGAATCAGCACATTGCAAAATAATTCAATATTTTCCAGTGATTAAATATTGCTATAGCTTAACAACACAATAACAAATATGAATAAATATCCTTGGGGAAAAAATTTAATTCAAGATTATTTTCTTGAGCAGACCACTGATGTGGGTGTTTTAAGAAATTTAGTGTTATTTAATAGCAAAATTCTTAATTTATTTTAAAGAAAACAATAAACTTAGGTCTTTCCTAGTGATGAGCAATCACCAAGGATTGCCACGAGTATGGTGAAATTCAACGACATGCACTGTAGTCAATGGGGAAAGGAGGAACCGAGATAGTTTTGGATTACAATGATGCAGTGGTGTTTTCAGTATCCCTGAGGGCTACAGATGCACCTGCCAACAATGCTGGACAGATTGTGGCCAAAAATGAGACCTATGAAGTGAGGCAGCAGTGTTAACCATTGAGCCACGCTGCCTCAAGCAACAAAAAACACAGCCAGAATGATAATCACAAACACAATACAACAAATGGCCAAAAACTAACAATAAGTAAAAAAAATCTTCATGGCATTTTAAGACAGTGCTCTAGCCTGCTGGCAATGTTTGCAAGTCAAAATGAACATTAAACCCTGTAAAATAATAACAAAAGATTTATTACCTTTTAGAAGTACAGTTCTACCTTTTTGATAAAAGAAAAAAAGTGTGACGAATTGGCACTGATAGATTAGAAGCAATAAAGTGCCAGCTGTGTCCAATCTATCTTGGAAGATGCATCACACCATTTTCTTCTGTGGAAAACATAAAATTTCCTTGTAAATAGTAATAAATCTTTCATTATTACTATTATTTCACAGGACCTGACATGTTTTCTGGTTCTGGGCTCCTTTAAGGTTTGTTTTGACAAGGTGCCACACAACGTGGCTAATTGTGCATGCATTCAGGTTGTACTCTCTTACCCTTATGTGGGCCTGGCGGGCTGCTGGGACTCAAAAATTGGTTTGTGCTACTCCATACGAACACTTTCCTGTTTGAGCTTCAGAGTACCAGAGCACAGGGATCAGCATTATACAGTATACTCCAGGGGGACTACCTGATCACTACCATATCTGTGCTACACTGCACAGCATAACATGCCTAATCAAGTAGTGATGATACAATGTACATATGTGTGATGTCACACTGGCCTAACAAAGCATTACGAGGTGCTGGGCTGACAAAAATGTTTCTCTAACCCAGCTGTATGGCTAATTTTTAGGAAAACATTCAGCAAACAAGGTCCCCAGCAAACACTGCATATTCACTGTGAAAAATGCTGTGGCAAATTTTGCCAACCAACACTAGTCTTCCATGAGCAATTCACAAAGTAACACTTAATACACCTAAACAAAGAAAACTTGTTATTTGTTAAATGCAATATAGATTAGTGCTTATTCTATTCTGAAAAGATGCATATACAGATTAATGAAAGCAGATTTTCTCCTGCATGGCCAAAGTTAGCAAAATGTCTGCATAATTTAATTAAATTAAAAGGACACATAAGGCAGCTGGCAAGGAAACTAGTGAAACCTGTGGCAATACCACTTAAGAAGGCACTGATTAAAAGAGTTCATGCTGAATGAAGCATTTATTAAAACAATGAAAAAATTTCATTCTTCAGTTAAAGACGTTTTCCCTGTTTTTAAGACAAGGTCTTTGATTACTGGGGTTAAAGACATGAGTTCTTTGCGAATTTCTTCAGCCATATTTTCCTCAGCTTGATTCTGTGTAGTGTCATCTTCTGTCTGTCCCGACTTGCGATTTTGATCAATCAGTTGCTTCACTACCAGACTCTGATATTTAGACAGAAGTTTATGTTGATCCTGTGGAATGGAAAAAAATAATATTTTTAAAATAAACATTCTTTGCATTATATGCAGTAACCATACATAAGGACACTCCCAAATATGTATCTCCAAAGAATGCAACAAAACACATTAATAAGAATTACAGTAGTAAATACGGCTTTAGCTCACAGTTATAGACTATGAGCTGCATCAAAAATCATCTGTAAATCAGCTGGATAGTATCCTGCAACAGTACTCACTGCAGTTTTTATAAGACCACACCAGTCACCTACATATAGTTAGAATGAAAGAAACGTCAAAGCAGCATTCAACAGCAATGTACAAACACACACAAAGATTTAATGTAATCAAATTAGAAATCTTTGTGACAATGCAAATCGATATGGGCTTTGGTAAATATGAGCCAAGCTACTGCAACCTGAAGCAGTGATGTTTAGTGCAGCTGGATATATCAATGATTCTATCCAATTCAGTAGGGCAAGTGCCAAAAAAGAGATGCATACAGGGTTCTCCTATTTTAAGAAGAAACTAATCTGTTCCTTAAACTCCCCACATAAAGTAATATTTCTTAACATGAACACCGAATTACAATTAATTTAAATGGTTAACAATTTTGAGGCTTCCGCAGCCCAACAAATGATCCAGTTATTGTTCAAATAACACCACATTAAATGAACATTGGTTGAATTAGTTTATCAATACCATTAATCACCAAAACAAACCACAATAAGGCACTGCTTTTCTTTAAATAATTTCTATTTAAGAACTTTACCTAGACTTTATCACTTATAGTTTCACATTCAAAGGCTGACCTTTAATTTTTCCTTGGGATTTTCCAACTAGTTCATGATGTGTTTTGGAGCTGTGATGCCAAGGATAACGTGGGAAAGCAGGAGGAACACATATGACAAGGTGAGTGAACCACAGCACAAGAGTGCACAACTACTCCTTACAATAACCAGTGGACCCGAGACAGATTACTCATCACCAACATTTATCCCCAACCCATTCCAAGGTTGCCTGATCGACAATGTTTAAACACAGAATAATCAGGTATAAGAATAACCAAGACTAGGATTATACATCACCAAACTTTAGTCTCATACAAAAGTAGTTCATTCTGCTGCAATATATTCTTGAACTGTGGCAAGCTGTACTTGAAATAACTGCACAGAGGTACATATTTAAAATGGACTCTGATTCTTTGCATATGCAAATATTCATAAAATGGTTGTTCCTGAAGTTAAACATTATGTGAATTTGTGTGGCACATTTTTTTTTGTTTAATATTCCAGTAAAAAAATGTCTAGCAAAATACAGTAAACCCTTCATATTTCCGAAGATTTGGGGCAAAAAGCCTCTGCCAATATGAAAACTTGTAAATAATACTTGGGAACCCCCCGTAATACAGTGACAAACAAACCTTACTATTAAGTATACCTGTTTTGAACAGGTCGAGCTATAACATCATTTCAATTTATTTTACTGTAACATTGACAACTTTTACTATTATAACAGCATGGACAGACTACATCAGCCAGTAATAAGTTACCCATTGTAAGAGCTGGCATTCCTTCACCAGTGGTAGATGCACCTATAAAAACAACAAACCTGCAACAGTGAGGACCGTGAGCCAACTAAAAGAGCCAGAGATTAGATAAGGACTACAAATGCCATAAAGACCTAAAATGGACTTTCTAAGCTCTTTAGAAGAGTTGCTGGAAAGTGCCAAGGCTGAGATCCAGGATACGGAGTGTGTTTGCATCATCAGCACAGAGAGGAGGATAGCTGATAGACTCATGTTTCCACTTACACATCTGCTAAGTTACACTGGCCTGGGAGCACTGATGCCAGTGAAGCTTCAGGCTCATGAAGCTAGGAAAAAATGTGGCAAAATGAGTTGCTACAAAGCCCATGTGAGCTGAGTGAACTAGGGCTGGTGGTAAAACTCTGCAGGCAAAGGGCAAGGCAGATTGAAGGGTTGATAAGGGGCAGCAAAAGAGGGAGAGGCTCAAAGCGGAGAACTGGACCTGGAATGCGCTTTGCAGCATTAGTTCAATGAATGAAGACTGCCATGAAACTGGTACATATGAAGCTCCACATGTGGAATTTCAACAGCACAGTTAAGACACTTCACCTCTCTCCAGTCACCATGCAATTTTAACACCTCTGTTACACTGCATTGCAGCTCTCTTCTTTACCAACAAAATATATTATCAAAAATATAATATGCACTTACAAATATTAGGTAACAATAATATTAATATGTGATATAAATCATTTTCAGTACTGTTTATATATATATTTTGGGCTTATACTTTATCTAGGAGTTTATGCAATCCTTCCACAATCTCCAAAATTATTCACATATTTGTGGCCTCATTATTTATTTATATTTATATATATATATATATATATATATATATATATATATATATATATATATATATATATATATATATATTTATATTATATATATATATATATATATTATATATTATATATATATATATATATATATATATATATATATATATATATATATATATATATATATATATATATATATATATATATATATTAAATGAGGCCACATGCTTACAAGCTAAATGTTTGGCTCACATTAAAGATTAAGTCAATTTTTAACATCTATACAGTCACAAGTATGTCAGAGAAAAGACCATATTGCTCCAGCAGTATTCTGAAATAGTCATTAGATGTTAACTCATTGAACATGTTCAGAGGTATTAATTTTCATATTAAATGTCAAAACCAAGTTAAAGTGTTTTCAGTCTTTATCATAACCATAGCCTTTGAAATAATATATCTGAAGTCCATGGCTGCACAACTGCTATGGCTACTGCAGTGATATTTGAGAAACAATGAAACAAATTTCTCCTATTTATAGTATATAGCCATCTTCCTGATATAGGTTAAGCTGCTAAAAAAATAAATGTGCGTTAATGGAAGAAATATTCATAAGGTTCAACATTATATTTTCAAGAAATTCTACACAGTATAAATTGGTCTTACTCAGTGTCCTCCAAAATACCAGTCTTACTTTAAAATATTTTAAATATAGAAAACACCTATTAAAAAAATATACACAACTATATTTATCATGAACTCCCAAAGATTACATCACAAGCTGTTCTTTTAACCTGGAAAGTTTCCCTTAAAGAATCTTAACAACTTACTTGGACATTGGCATACATTTTGATTGCGATTTCTATTAATGTGTTTTTAGTAAGGGCACCTTGTTTTACCAAAGCTAAAAACAGTGCACAGATAAGGAAATACCATAATTCACATTGGCTTCTGCAACAATTAAAAATACGTCCTAATTCAAGGAGACATAATGATTCTTCATAAATGTAATTAATGTGTTCATTTTCAACAAAAAACAAGTACAAGGGTACGAGCAAATTAAGTATAAAGAAAAATCTTGGTTGAATATTTAAATGTCTTTGAATTTTTATTTTAAAATTGTAGATCCAAGCATAAAATGTCTACAAGCCCAAATGACCAACTCCAAGCTAATGGAATAATGCACATGGGAACAAAACATTAGGTATTTATTTGCACTGTACTAGTTCCAATCTGGGCGGCACGATGGCACAGTGGTAGCGCTGCTGTCTCACAGTTAGGAGACCTGGGTTCTCCCTGTGTCTGCATGGGTTTCCTCCAGGTACTCCGGTTTCCTCCCACAGTCCAAAGACATGCCGGTTATGTGCACTGGAGATTCTAAATTGTGTGTTTGGTGTGTGTGTGTGTGCCCTGCCTGGGGTTTGTTTCCTGCCTTGCGCCCTTCTGTTGGCTGGGATTGGCTCCAGTAGACCCCCTCCGTGACACTGTTGTTAGGATATGGTGGGTTAGATGATGGATGGATGGATGGATAGTTCCAATCTGCTACATGTTTGCATTCTGGTTCTTGAATGGACTAGCTTCAAGATGCAACATGCAATTATTAGCATACTTTACATCTAGGTTAACTAGTAACTCAAAACTGGCCCTGTGACAGTACTGTTGTACGTAAATAGTGATAGACAGGCACCATTGCTGTTTTGAGACTCTTAGTCGGTTAACAATATAAATATGAATTTACTGCATCAGCTAAACCAAATAAAATTGATGAGACATGCTTCTTGGTAAAAATTCTTACTCACACACTGATACAATGAAAAAAGGCCCCAAGCACATACCTCTGGAATCATACCACTAAGAGTTGAAATAATTTGTGGCACACAACGTCCTGGTGCATGAAGCATGCAGTTTGTATAAAACTGAAACATCAGAACACTTGTCAGATGAAGTACAAAAGCAGGGTCTTCAGTCACTTTTAGCTGCTCCATTAGAGCTTGACGATGTTGAAATAGAGCTTGTCTGAAATCATAATCAAAGCAAATTATTGGAAAGAACTTAAGAGGTCTTATAAGTAAATATTAGTTAGTGTTACTTCACAGAAACACTACGGCATGGGAACTGGAAGCTACAAATTACAGTTTTTCGCTCGGATCTGAGGAACATACTATAAATTAGTTAACATCAACATTAAACTAGACAGTTTCTGTGGAAATGGCAATTAAAAGTTAAACACAAAGATGCAAGCCTTTCAAAGATGTGCAGAAAAACAAGACTTAAATCAATTGAGCCCTTTTAATTTCCTTTAATGATTACATGCACCGTACATCCACTGGTGGAAACTAATGAATTACATTTGTGACTGTACTTGAGTAGATTACAAATGGAACTGTAATTTTTAAATGCAAATAGTTTTACTCTTTAAAAAGTATACTTATTTAGTAACAATTTAACTTTATTACATTTTAAAGTGGGTCGTTATTAAGTACTAATCTATCTACTATTGATTGCTTAAGTTTAAAACTCAAACTTGACAATGAATTAAAATATAACTAAGCACATATTTTTGGGGATGTAGGTCATCATGATATTGGACTTCAACATGTTTTAATAAATGATTAAAAATGACTGCAATAGTTCTCTCCAGTTGTGTCAGCGAGTGGGTGCATCTCAGTATATCTTAGTGTAATGACCCAATGAATTGGCCAGGAAATGTTAAAAGACCCTGCTTTAAATCTCATGTGCTGTGACTTTGATGTCTGCATGTGGAGATTACCTGTGTGGTAGACGATGTGATGGAAAGGCCAAGTTACAGTGTCTGCACACTTTATAACGTAGAGACCAAAAATTCCTGCCCAAGCTTAATCCAGTCTCTAAGACATAAAACAAAGCAGGCTTATTATGCAATGTAAACTCTTTTTCCTGAAGAACTGTGGACATATATGTATGCAACTTATGAAAACACATGGAAATAAATTGATCTTTTAAACTAGTAGTGTTTAAAATAATACAGTAGTATAAAGCATATTTGAAAGATACTACTGTAAAATTCTGACAGAGGAGCATCTCTAGACACAGAAACAAAAGCTGCATCTGTTAGTTTTAGTAGTGATGGAAAAAGATGACAGCCTATTTGCTATTATTAAAAATAAGGTCAATCAGTGAACTTACAGTTAAAAAAAAAAAAAAAAGGAGTCAAAACTTCTTATGTTCTTCTATAATTCACCAATATTTATGAAGTTCAGCGATTCTAGCGATTTGACTGCTTTGCACTTCAAAATGTAATATTTGACAAAGTAATTGACAGTTTAAATATATGGAGTTTGTATGATAGGGCTCAAGATTGGTAAGAAACATGCACTACATATTGATTGCTTTAATTCATTTTTATAACTACATCTTAAGCATTAGGAATTAACCAGTTAGTACATTGTACATTCTAAAATTTATTGAATACTTTAGCAATGAAAACGAATTAAGAGCAAAAATTTTTTTAAAAGATTTTTTTTACAAGTAAAGCAGTGTTTTAGCTGCCAATATCAATTATTTGTTTCTAAGTGCAAAAACATTTTATAGATAAGTTTGTATTTACTTTATATACTTAGTGACACCACAACATTGAATATTTTAAAAGTATTTTATATAATATGGTATACAGTCATGCCCATTTTTTTTCTAAAAATTCTGATTTATTTTTTTATTTTTGATTTGATTTACTTTGTTAATCCCAAAGTCTTTTCTGCCTCATTTGTTTTCTTCATATTATACTAAAAAAATACAAAATTCTACCATTAAATATTTCTATATTCTAATGAATGAGTCTAGAAATAAAAGAAAAATGTTATAAAATGTTTATTGGTGTTTATATTTAATTATATATAATATATACTAAGTAAAATATAATGAACTCTAATTGAAATAGTTTAATTTAGGGAACGGTGATAGAATTTTATTTGTTTACAGCATTAATTTTACTGATCTAAAATGTATAAAGATTGATGATTTAGACCAGTAATGTGAACTGTACATTTTATTAGGTTACAGTGTCCTTATCAAGTCCTTTAAAATCAGTTTTAATATACTTATAAAAGAAAATGGCTTGAAGCAGTGACCAGTTGTCTGAAAGGATAAGCTTCTATAACAGGAAGCACCATTCAAAAGAAGATGCTTTTATTTAAGTGTGTAATGCATAAGTGGGGTGCACTTAGCACATACAACAGCTGTATTCCCTTGCTAACAAGTTTGTTTTGATGCCGCGCATAACTGGCAGTTAACTCAGTTTTGTATTTGTCTACGCACATATTTTAAGTATCAACTGACAAAATATACATTTTTTTTCTCCAAATACCTAAATACCTTTTTCTTATTCATTAATTTAATGATTTGAGAAATGCAGCACAACCAAATGAATCTGAGACTTTGCTCCTTTACGATAGTGCCTAATATCAACAAGATTAAGAAGACTTTTGCTATTTTGATGTAAATACCGGTTTAATTTCTGGTATCTCCTACTGCAAAACTGCAAGATTTTCTCTTCATTTTTCAGAAGCCTTTGCTGTCTCAAACAAAGTTTATAATTGATAATTACAGACTAAAATGTTAACTGGTTTATATAGGCGATATTTATTAATTGCTTACCAACTATATACAGATTACAGTTTTAAACTGAATTGCCGTAGGCAGTTCACAATTTGTGTATGTGTCTATATGTCATTATTAATAAATATCATCTATTGTATTACTACAGTATGTGTATGTATATGCTGCTTACACTTTCCAAAGAACAGCATACAGTGGTGTGAAAAACTATTTGCCCCCTTCCTGATTTCTTATTCTTTTGCATGTTTGTCACACAAAATGTTTCTGATCATCAAACATATTTAACCATTAGTCAAATATAACACAAGTAAACACAAAACGCAGTTTTTAAATGATGGTTTTTATTATTTAGGGAGAAAAAAAAATCCAAACCTACATGGCCCTGTGTGAAAAAGTAATTGCCCCCTTGTTTAAAAACTGCATTTTGTGTTTACTTGTGTTATATTTGACTAATGGTTAAATGTGTTTGATGATCAGAAACATTTTGTGTGACAAACATGCAAAAGAATAAGAAATCAGGAAGGGGGCAAATAGTTTCTCACACCACTGTATACATTTCAGGCTATTTACTTATTTAGGTTTTTTCCCCCAAAAGAAACTAAATAAGTAATTTTTCGAAGTGTACATTTTTACTTTTACTTTACATGTCAGATACTTTACCTTTTACTGAAGTAAATATTTGTCTAAATACCGATATTTTTACTTGAAGTTTTAGTCCGCTTTCCACCATTGTTTATACCTAAAACTTTAAGAGATGTTTTATCTATACTAATAAAAGGCAAAGCCCTCACTGACTGACTCATCACTAATTCTCCAACTTCCCGTATAGGTAGAAGGCTGAAATTTGGCAGGCTCATTCCTTACAGCTTCCTTACAAAAGTGGGGCAGGTTTCATTTCGAAATTCTACGCGTAATGGTCATAACTGGAAGCTATTTTTCTGCATATACTGTAATGGAGTTGAGCTCAAAAGCCGTGGGGGGGATGGGGGGGCGGAGTTTCGTGTGATATCATCATACCTCCCACGTAATCACGCAGTACGTAGAAAACCAGGAAGAGCTCCAAGAAAACATACATTATATAATTAAGAAGGAAGCGAAACAATTAGAAGCAAGCGAGTGATATATAAAACCATATTCAGCGGCTCACGTGAACTGACGCAGTGCGCAGACAAAAAGCAACAGTTCCAAAGAGTGCTGAACAAAAACCGAATTACACTGCTATGCTCAAATAGACAAACCACACGCCGTGGCGCAATAGTAGAGGCTTCGCCTCTAGCGTCGGTGTCCGAGGTTCAATTCCCAAGAGGGGATGCACTGAGTATGCTACGCAGCGCTTCACGATTCATTTTAGCCTCGCATCCCCTTGGATTGAAACGTATGAAAAATATGCGGTTAACGCAGAAAGACAGATCACCAATTGAAGCTTTATGAATAATGGATACTTTATCCGCGATCAATGATTGTTTTGGTAAAGCCTTTCAGTGTATTCATTAGATGAACAGTAAAAAAGTAAGAGCGAGGGAGGTAACTTATTGAGGCACGCAGGCAAAACCACAATAGCACGCGGGCTTGATGTACTGTAGTGTGCGTCAACTCGATCTGAATTACGCGATCACATTTGAAAAAATATATCTTTTCAAGTTCTATTTAGTCCATACTAGCAAAATACCCGCGCTTCGCAGCAGAGAAATAGTGTGTTAAAGAAGCAATGAAAAAGAAAAGGAAATATTTTGAAAATAACGTAACATGATTGTCAATGTAATTGTTTTGTCACTGTTGTGAGTGATGACACACACACACACATATATATATACACATATATATATATATATATATATATATATATATATATATATATACACATATATATATATATACACATATATATATATATATATATATATATATATATACACATATATATATATATATATATATATATATATATATATATATATATATATATATATATATATATATATATATATATATATATATATATATATATATATATATATATATATATATATATATATATATATATATACATACATATATATATATATATATATATATATATATATATATATATATATATATATATATACATATATATATATATATATATATATATATATATATACACACACACATATATATATATATATATATATATATATATATATATATATATATATATATATACATATACATACATACATATCTACATATATACACACACAGCTATTTCAGATCAGTGCAATACGCTGCTTGTTAAAACGGATAACTCCCGCTTCTTACGTTGCAAGTCTGCGTGGATATTATGAACTATCGATTTGTTCAAGTTGTATTTAAATTTTAAACAGAAGGAATTTTTATTTAGTCGACAGAAATCTCTTTGGTAGGAATGGTAAAACAGACAGGAATACTATTCGTGAATAAATCAACTCAAACCTTAAACAACTTATAATATTTTGCTCTCCATAAAAATATATCCTGTCAAAATTATACAAATTCAAATATGAACATGCTGCATAACAAAACCTGGAAATATCAATAAAATGTGTTCCTTTCCAAATAACAAATCAAATCATTCAGTTGTCTTTGCTCTTATGTCATTTTAGAGCTGGACGCCTGGCATCTTTTGGCAACAAGTTTGTTTATGTTTGGTGTGAGGTTCTGTGTTGTGGAGATTCTCAGGATGGATTGCAGGTGCTCATCAGTGAGGCGACTCCTGTGTGCTGTTTTGTTAGTCTTTATCACTGAGAAGAGCTTCTCACATAGATATGTGCTACCAAACATGCACAAGGTTCGAGCCGTAGGTAGACGGACTTTTTTTGTTCTTCAAAGTCACCAAAGCGCCGTGCAAACTCAGTGTGCTCAGTTTATCAGCAAAGTGCGTATTTGGGAACACCGTAGTGACGACTTGGTTTAACATTACTTGGCAACAGGGAAAGTGGGGCAAGTTGCACTGGTGCATTTGTGTCTCTCATAAAAGCAGCTTCACTTGAAATCACTTTGTGATTGTGCACGGTAAAACGTCCACTGAAGTGTCAGATTCTTATTTAATTCTTCTGCTTTCTGTATCTTCTACATTGCATTCAGGTTACCCTGATGTTTTGTCTCATAGTGCCGTCTTAGATTAAATTCTGTAATTACAGCCACATTAGCTCCACAAATGAGACACACGGGTTCAGTAAACATATACTCAGCCTCCCATCGGTTTTAAAGGCTCTATTTTCAGAATCAACTTTTCTCTTCAGCATCGTTGAGCTAGCCGCAATAACTTGCAGCATCATAAGGTAGACTTGATTAACGCGGTAAGTGTTCGGCAAGGCAGCTGAAGCGCTGCATTATGGGATCTGTAGTTTATTGTGTTACCAGCGCTTCATATACCCGGCCATTAATAACAATAATACAGTATATAAAATAATTTCGGGCCGGATATAATTACACGCCGTGCGGATGTGGCCCAGCCCCTTGAGTTTGACACATATGGACTAAATAGAACTTGAAAAGATATATTTTTCAAATGTGATCGCGCAATTCAGATAGCGCTGACGCCAGCACTACAGCCTGCATGCCTCAATAAGTCATCCTCCCTCGCCTTACTTTTTACCGCTCATCTAATGAATACACTGAGTATGGCTTTACCAAAACAATCATTGATTGCGAAAAAAGTATCCATTATTCGAGTATGTAGATCGGGATATATATCTATACTAATAAAAGGCAAAGCCCTCACTCACTCACTCACTCATCACTAATTCTCCAACTTCCCGTGTGGGTGGAAGGCTGAAATTTGGCAGGTTCATTCCTTACAGCTTCCTTACAAAAGTTGGGCAGGTTTTATATCGAAATTCTACGCCAGTAATGGTCATAACTGGAAGCAGTTTTTCTCCATTTACTGTAATGGAGATGAGCTTCAACGCCGTGGGGAGTTTCGTGTGACATCATCACGCCTCCCACGTAATCACGCAGTACATAGAAAACCAGGAAGACCTCAAAAAGCGCTGAAGAAATCATGCATTATATAATTGAGAAGGCAGCGAAACAATAAGAAGCGAGCGAGTGACATATACAACTATATTCATGAGTTCTGCTACTTCGGAAACAAAGCACGATGTAAACCTACACTTTAAATTAAGTTCATAGACAGGCTGCGCTGGTGTTTGTAATTTAGTGCCTGCCCATATAAGGCCGTCCGTCAGCAGCAATCCAATAGCAAACTGACACGGGTAAATATTCACGGGTGAAGGAGTGTGCTTATGGAGAGGAAGATGAGATGGTCAGGGTGGTGTTTGACACAAACTCAGCTTAAACTGCGAGAAAGTTTTAAGTGCCAGGACTAAGGTAACATTAAATACAGCCATGGACATAGCAGGAGATGGCACCAGCACAGCTGGGAACCTTCGATGCATGTACACCGAGTGGCTCACGTGAACTGACACAGTGCACAGATAAAAGGCAACAGTTCCAAAGAGCGCTGAACAAAAACCGAATTACACAATTGAAAAGGCAGCAAAAAATATGAAGCGTCTCATACATACAAGCATATTCATAAATCCAACTACTGCGGAAACAAAGCACACGTTGGAAAAGTCAATGTCCCGCTAAAGGAAGACAGTGTAAAAAAACCCGTGCATGCAGTGTGTCAGGTCTCAGATAAAGAAGAAGACGAGCTGTTTATTGATGCAGTAAGAAACGAATCGATGAATGAAACCTGTCATCTTTACAACGATTGACAAACACGGAATGTAACTTGAACACAAAACATCCTACAAATACGAACCTGATTGAAAGAAATAATGATAATCAAATCCTTGATGACAGCAACACTCAGTAACACTCACAAAACAAATACTGTACCATTTGTGGAGCTAATGTGGCTGTAATTACAGAATTTAATCTAAGACGGCACTATAAAACAAAACATCAGGGTAACTTGAAAGACCTGAATGCAATGCAGAAGATACAGAAAGCAGAAGAATTAAATAAGAATCTGACACTTCAGCGGACGTTTTTACCCGTGCACAATCACAAAGTGATTTCAATTGAGGCTGCTTTTATGGGAGACACAACCACTTGCCCCACTTTCCCTGTTACCAAGTAATGCTAAACTAAGTCGTCACTACGGTGTTCCCAAATCGCACTTTGCTGATAAACTGAGCGCACTGAGTTTGCACGCGCTTTGGTGACTTTGAAGAACAAAAAAAGTCCGTCTACATGCGGCTCGAACCTTGTGCATGTTTGGTAGCACATATTTGTGTGAGAAGCTCTTCTCAGTGATAAAGACTAACAAAACAGCACACAGGAGTCGCCTCACTGATGAGCACCTGCAATCCATCCTGAGAATCTCCACAACACAGAACCTCACACCAAACAGAAACGAACCTGTTGCCAAAAAAAGATGCCAGGCGTCCAGCTCTAAAATGACATATGAGCAAAGACAACTGAATGATTTGATTTGTTATTGCTGAAAGGAACACATTTTATTTATATTTCCAGGTTTTGTTATGCAGCATGTTCATATTTGAATTTGTATAATTTTGACAGGATATATTTTTATGGAGAGCAAAATCTTTTGGGATATTTAAAATTTAGGTTTATTTTTTTATATAAAATTACATAAGAGTAAAGAAATTTGAATGTTTGTTCTTTTAATGTTTACTTTATTTCTAACTTGTATAATTTAGACAGGATATATTTTATGGAGGGCAAAATATTATAAGTTATTTAAGGTTTGAGTTGATTTATTCCGGAATAATATTCTGTCGACTAAATAAAAATTCCTTCTATTTAAAATGTAAATAGAACTTGAACAGATACGATTGTTCATAATATCCAGGCAGACTTGCATGTAAGAGCGGGAGTCATCCATTTTAACAAACCGCGTATTGCACTGATACGAAATAGCCTGCCCATTTAATTATTTAGGAATGGATAAATAAATTAAGATTTTGTACAAATAAATGTTTTTCATTTTTCTTCCTTCATGGATTCTGGCACCCCCAGCAACATTTGCTCGCACCCCAAAGACTATATATAAGTGTGGATATATGTGTGTGTATGTATGTATATGTAGAGAGAGAGAGAGAGAGAGAGAGAGAGAGAGAGAGATAGATATACTCTCACCTAAAGGATTATTAGGAACACCATACTAATACGGTGTTTAGCCCCCCTTTCGCATTCAGAACTGCCTTAATTCTATGTGGCACTGATTCAACAAGGTGCTGAAAGCATTCTTTAGAAATGTTGGCCCATATTGATAGGATAGCATCTTGCAGTTGATGGAGATTTGTGGGATGCACATCCAGGGCACGAAGCTCCCTTTCCACCACATCCCAAAGATGCTCTATTGGGTTGAGATCTGGTGACTGTGGGGGCCATTTTAGTACAGTGAACTCATTGTCATGTTCAAGAAACCAATTTGAAATGATTCGAGCTTTGTGACATGGTGCATTATCCTGCTGGAAGTAGCCATCAGAGGATGGCTACATGGTGGTCATGAAGGGATGGACATGGTCAGAAACAATGCTCAGGTAGCCCGTGGCATTTAAACGATGCCCAATTGGCACTAAGGGGCCTAAAGTGTGCCAAGAAAACATCCCCCACACCATTACACCACGAGCCTACACAGTGGTAACAAGGCATGATGGATCCATGTTCTCATTCTGTTTACGCCAAATTCTGACTCTACCATTTGAATGTCTCAACAGAAATCGAGACTCATCAGACCAGGCAACATTTTTCCAGTCTTCAACTGTCCAATTTTGGTGAGCTCGTGCAAATTGTAGCCTCTTTTTCCTATTTGTAGTGGAGATGAGTGCTACCCGGTGGGATCTTCTGCTGTTGTAGCCCATCCGCCTCAAGGTTGTGCGTTTTGTGGCTTCACAAATACTTTGCTGCATACCTCGGTTGTAACGAGTGGTTATTTCAGTCAAAGTTGCTCTTCTATCAGCTTGAATCAGTCGGCCCATTCTCCTCTGACCTCTAGCATCAACAAGGCATTTTCGCCCACAGGACTGCCGCATACTGGATGTTTTTCCCTTTTCACACCATTCTTTGTAAACCCTAGAAATGGATGTGCGTGAAAATCTCAGTAACTGAGCAGATTTTGAAATACTCAGACAGGCACGTCTGGCACCAACAACCATGCCACGCTCAAAATTTCTTAAATCACCTTTCTTTCCCATTCTGACATTCAGTTTGGAGTTCAGGAGATTGTCTTGACCAGGACCACACCCCTAAATGCATTGAAACAACTGCCATGTGATTGGTTGATTAGATAATTGCATTAATGAGAAATTGTAATTGAAAACAATTACATTGACAATCATGTTACGTTATTTTGAAAATGTTTCCTTTTCTTTTTCATTGCTTCTTTAATACACTACTTCTCCACTGCGAAGCGTGGGTATTTTGCTAGTTATGTTAATAAAAGAGCACTGAAATGCACATTTATGTTTGAAAAAAATTTAACTTCAATAAAAGTTTACCAGTAACAGAAAAATAGGAAAACAAAATATAAACAGTTCACCTTTCCTTCTTTTTGTCTCCCTTTTTCAACATTATTCCACAAATTTCAGTCACTAATTCCAGATTGAGAAGAAATTCTTCAAAACACTAAAGCAAAAACAAATTATAAAATATAACAAAGATAAATTCTGTACATGGGGTAACAAATAAATAAATGCAAATATTTGATAAGTCAAAAGGGTAAACTGAAATATGATTAGATACACTATTAAAAGTATCAACATTTGTACAAGGATTAACAAAATACCTAAATATAATAATAAAAGATCCTGGATGTTTCAGCATTAAAATAAAAAAGGAACAAAAAAAAGTTTTAATGTAAAATATATATTTTCACTTAAAATTATCAAGCACTTTATTATTTTTAACATTACTGAGGTAGGTCACTGGTTTAAGAATCACCAGAGTTTTTCACATCTAAATCTTAACAGCTTTACTTTGCATATGGAATAGTCTTGACCTAAAGTCTGCCTAGTAGCAATCAATTCATTGTTCAATGGTTACTGAACTCCAAGATTATCGATGTGTGCCACACTGAGACAGTTAATAGAAAAACACTCTAGAGTAATTTACTGATTTATTATTTTGGAAAGATGCCAATGATAAAATAATTCCAAAAATGGCACCTCATAAAACAAATCTAACAACATTCTATGTACTGTATTGCATTTCTCCTATTAAAACAATATTTAGGATTTAATCAGTTTATACAGTTATAATCAGAAATAATCACACACCAAAGATTGTAAGGATTCACCAATTATTTTTGTTGAAAGCGCTAGATTTTACCATGCTTCTTTAAGAGTTGAACCCTTCTGCTAGTTTTTACGGCATAAAGAAGTGTTAAAACATAATTATGCCTTTTTGATGTCTATAATGATTCTTAAATAAATCAAACCAATGAATGTGTTCAAGGTGAGTTCCAGTAATAATTAAATGAGAGAAGAAATTATTCCAGAATATGCCAGGATGAATTTGGATAGGTCTGCTGAAGTTAGGGAGACAGTTCTATTGACTACTGAAACTAATCTGAAACTGTATGGACACATGAACCAGTTGTATGTCTGGAGTGAGAAAGGCCAATACGAATACCATCCCTCTGGTCATACACCGAGGTGGGTCATTGATGATGTGGGGTTGTTTTTCTGTTCCAGGAATTTGCAATCTTTACAGGGTAACTGTCATCATGGATTCCCAGAAATACCTGGCCATTTTAAACAGAAACATAATGCCCTCTGTTGGGAAGTTTCACCCTTGGTGATCACTGAACTCTCCAACAAGAAAATGATACCAAGCACACCTTGAAGTCAATAAAAGCTTGGTTGAGAAATACAAATGTCAATGAGCTGGAAGCTTTTGCACATGAAGAATAGGCAAGGATTTCCACAGTGATGTAAGCGTGCTGTCACTTACTGAAAATGCTTATCAGAAATTATAGAGGCTAAAGGACTGTCAAATTAAGTTGTGGGCAGAATAATCAACACATGCTAATTTCTGAAAAGAATTAAAATTTTCATTTGAAGTCAAAGTTGATTTATGTTCTCAAAATTAACTAAAATATGAATCAATATTTTTTTTTGTTTTTTAAGGAGGCTTTCTGTTGTACTGTTTACTTAACCTTGATTTACATAACTGTAATGTTTTTTGAGGTGAGGGGGTAGAATATTTCCAACTGAAACTATACACAATCAGATTATACTAAACAGTGAGTAACATGAACAAGTGCTTAAATTCTGTATTTTATGCTATTATCAAAATACATGCATATCACATTCTAAAAGCAAAAATTTATACGCTGTTATGTTAAAACTCTGTTCAAGTTCTCACTTTTTACCAACTTTCAAAGAAAAAAAAGACAACAGAAAAATTAATACAAAGTTGCTAACTGAACAAAGTAAAGATTTGTAATTTTTGATATACAGGCTGAATAACACAAGAACTAAATTATTCTGTATGGATCTTTGTAAATTACATTTTGTCCCATATGTTGAGGATATTAATAACACACTTGCCTTGAAACTTTGATTTGAAAACAAAGCAGTACTATAAATATTCCTAACGTATTAACTAAAATAGCAATAATAAAGGAACTGTTATTATATAATACCGGTAAAATCTTCCTATAGGGTTTCTAATTCTCATTAAATATTTTTTTTTTTTTATAAAACGACCAGTAAATTAAAACTTACCTTTCCATTTAGAGAATTGTTAAGTTTTGTCATGGATTGCTTAGTTTCTTCTGGCAATTTTCCTAATATTTTTAATCGCATCTATGGAGATATAATATGCCATTTAATGTACTGGGGGAGCAGGGAATCACAGTTAATGAACATACAAATTCTAGTACAAACATTATATAGGTTTCCGGTGGAATAATTCAGGTCACTTTTAATTAGATCATAATTGAAAGGTTTGGTCAAAGCAAGAGGTCCACACATGGCCAGTTTTCCATGCATCCCATAATTCCTTGAATGCCACCAGAAGCAAGGGGTTGTACCTCTGGCATGCTGAAGGCAAGCATGTCATGTTCCACCATTACTAGGTAATATGGATTAAGCAGCCTCCCTGCACCCTCACTGCAGACAAGGTTTCAGAAGATTGGCAGAACAGACTACAATCTGAGATCTGGTTGACATTGAGTGATCACATCAAAACAAGGCCGATACGTCATATTAATCTATTGTTTTAGTTCTGCTACCAAAACTTCTGCTGAAATTACCAGTAGATGAAAATGTCTGCATCACTGAAAGGATAGTGAGGGACAGTCTCCATGTGTGAAACACAAAAACAGAAATGTATGTTGATGCTAGTGTTTAGAAAACTGCCACCTGGGATGGGAACCAGTATAGTGGTGTGGGATAATCACCATATAGGTAGTAAGGGCACGTTGAATGGGGTGCATCACAGAGATGAAATTGTGCGTCATTCTGTATGTGCGGTAATATAACCTAACCGTAGAGCAGGCATGTCAAGCTCAATTTAATTGAGGGTCAAATATGCCACTTTACATATATGATTCAGGCCAGAATATATCCAAATACCAGCACTATATTTTCTTCACAAGCAAGACAAACAGGTACTTCTCTGCACATTATGACTATTTAGTCTACCAAGGAATGAGGCAATCACCTCAGATAGTACTTAGTTAAGATTGGTACTTTCATGCAAGATTATTATTTTAGCCCTATTAAATAACAATAAGAAAATAACAGTTAATTTTGAACCATAAAAATTACATAAATCTCTGGGTTCTTATTTATATAATACATTCAAAAAGTGTGAGAAATATTTTCATTTTAAAGTTTCAAATTTCACATTACCAAAGTTGCTACACCTTAAACTTCAAGCAAAACAACACATGCACATTTCAAAGGAACATGTCAGTGCACGATATTGGGGTTCATTTTCCCTATTTTAATATTGTGTATATATTAAAACTGACATATACAATCCTTGCTCATGTAAAATTTAGACATTTTTGTAAGGTTATAAATTTGTCAGTCACATGCACAATGCCTGTTAAATGCCTTTTAAGTTTTTAACTGACATGTTTAACTAAAATGGCAGGTGGCTTTTAACTTCAACAAAGTTTGAAAGTGCAAAAGGTATTTAGAGAAATGTACAGAATGCATGATATAGCTGGATTTCGTAATCACAAAACTGAATAAATATATTTTTGGCACATGACCAAGTAAAAGACCATATTCCGAGTCAAAAATTTTCTATCCACATACAACATTGAAGAATCTTGAAGGGTGATGGCAGCAGTCAGGTAAGCCATGAAAAAGTGTCCAGCCCCGACACCTGTGCAGAATTAAAATGCGAGTTGACAGGCAGTAGCAGAATGTGTGAAGCTGCATTACCATCTCCTTCATTAGATTGTCACATCTTTGGCATCATGCTAAAGCATAAGATTTTTAGGACAATGCAGTAACTTTCTTTTCGCTTTTTCTTGTTGGGCCTGTTTCTATTCTAACAACGGGTTAGTAGTCGACGTAAGTCATGCTGCACAGATAAACTGCAAGGGTACACTGCAGAGATATTTTAACACCAGGTTAAATGTAATTTGAAAACAGATACAACCCATATATTAAATTTACTTAAACCTAAACTTTACAGACGTTTGTGTGGCCCAATGTTCAAAGCACTTGACTATAAACCACTGGTCTGCTAATGTAAATCACCGGAATATGAACTCTTCCTGATTCGAAGTAAGCTCTGTAGCCTATTTGTGTTCCAGTGTTGAGATGCAGCTTGATAAAACTGCTATGTGATTTCAGTATTAGGTGGCACTTGCATACTACTTTATAAAAACACATTTCATTTTTTTTTTTTAAATAAAGGGAATTTTAAAATTGAAGGAATCTATTCATTCAGCCTGTGTCACTTACCTCAGGAGTTAGACAACTAGCACTTTCAACAGCCATCATCAGATCTGTTGCCAGGACATTAAAGAGAAGATTGGCAGCATCTGTGCAAACTGTCTTCAGGACATATTTCGCAATACTGATCTGAGAGTCCTCTAAAAAAGTGCACATTAAAACACAATGAGTGACAAAATCTTTAGATACCATTTTCAAATTTCATAAAGCAGGTCTAATTCAGCTTGAAAAAATGCCAGAGCTTGCCACAGTAAATAAGAAAACAAGTTTTAATAAAACAAAAAAAAAAATGTAGTATAATTTTATTATTATTTAATCCCTATGTCAAAAAACAGGTGAAAACTCAGATACATCCATCAGCATTAAAACCTATTAATTTTCTCCATGAAAGATATCAATGCAGGCTGCTGTTAAAAGACACACAGTAATGAAAGATATGTTTAGCAAAACTAAAATTAAATAATTAGCTTAAACCACTCAGTCAACCAGGCTAATTTAGCTGGATAATAGCTGAATTATCCCAGACTCTCATCCAGCTGGTTTTGTTCAAGGACATCACTTTTCAATTCTGCAGGGTATTTAAACATTATATCCCTAAGACATTTCTTCTTTATTTTATCCTCATTTTCATGCTTCATTATTCAAAATAAATAAATGTAAAAAATTCGCTTTGTCAACAGATTTTGAAAAAATGGATTGGGGGACCATACCATATTCCCCCTGAAGAAAGTATTCTTATTTTTAAGCACCATTTACAGAAAACAGACACAAAAACTTCTACATCAATGTTTTTATTTTGGTACTTTATGTTGTTAAACAAAATCTCAGAAACTATTTTAAAATAGATGAACTTGCATCAAAAAATATACACTTAAAAAAAAACATTAGTTTAATACTAACCTGGAAACAGCTTTTTTCCCCTTTCAAACAGCCTGATGTTATTGTACAGAATATTAATTTCCTCCTGAAGATCCTTAACTGTTTGTTTCCTACTTGATCCAGAGGAAGAACTGGCTGAAGATGCAAATACAGACTGTAGGACTTCCTGATACTTTCTGTTTAAGGGTCTGAAACATAGAAATTACTTTTGAAACACTAAATTATACAGAAGGTTCAACATGTTTTACATATTAACTCATTATAAAACTTACCAGTGCCCCTGTAGATGCCATAAGTATTTTTGTATCTTTCGTTTTGGTTTTTCAAAAATATTTACGTTTTCTCTACAATATTAATTTTGGCCTTAAATGAACTACCAGCCCTTTCAGTATGGCATCCTTTCAACTGTGTATTTAGTCTTGATATCATATTTCTAATGTTTGAAGTGTTAAGTGTTTTAAGAAAGTAAAAGTTCAGCTTATGTCCAAAAGTACTAAATCTTCATTATTTGCCCTTTTTCATAAACAATGGACATATCAGCATCTTACACTATCATCGCTTGAAGATAATACATTCACAAAGGAAGCTGAACATTGTTATATGGTTACTTCCAATATTTCAAATGGGGAATGACCACAGTTTTTGGAGGACCATGCCAATGCTCAATATAAAAAAACACTAAAGCTACAAAAAGAAGCAAGATTGGCATGTAAAATGAGTTTTGATTGGAAATGAATTTCTGTGAATGGGGGGTTGGGTTTTTCTAAAAACAGTTTAGGATATCAACAAAGGCCTTGTAAATTACTATAATAAGCACACGTCTCCCCCAAAAAAAAAAAAAACCCCTTCCCTTTAATGTAAGCACATTTGTACTTATTAACATTTTCAAGACATTTTCCATGATGTACTCCAAACAAACATTTACCGTTTAAACCTAAGGCTGACTCTCAATTCCAGTTGTACTAAAGGGGGGATTAAATGTTAATTATTTTATCTTTTCCAAATAAGAACAGACAGGTGAAGTGACTTGCTCATGGCCACATACTGTCAAAAGAAGGATTTGAACACACCCCCTCAGGGATAACCCTTAACTACTATGCCACAATGGCTGTCGCAAAGAAAATATTTAGTACTTAAAGTATACCTTATCAGCTCTTCTGCAAGATCTGAGATTATTTCTTCTGGACAGTCCTGAAATTCCTTCTGTAAGACATCTTCAATTTCTTCTTGAGACATGAAGTGTGTTTCTTGCTGTTTACTGTGACCTTTTTAAAGTAAACATTTTGTAGCATTAACAAAAAGCTAAAAGTACAGAATGCATTAAAAAACAGTTAAATACTATATACTATAATAAACAGAATAGATAAAACCAAACTAAAGAAGAAATTTGGAAGCAAGCATAAATGGTGATTGCGTAGTCTTAACATTAATAATTCATATTAATGTATAATAATAAAATGCATGAAAACAAAATATTTTAATTTTATTTACACACACACATCATACAGGAATGATCAAAATGTTTTCATTCTTAACCATTAAGAAACAGATTTTTCAATGTAACTCTTGTGAGCAATAATAAACAAAGCTGTCCTATGCCACTCAAAATGTTTTGGTTTTGCTTGTGCAACTCTTCTATAGCAGACATCATCATTGGTATAGTGCATCCCACAAAGGTAGAATGGGGAAAAAGCTGGTAGTCACACAGGGCCACGTCTGGTAAATCATATTCCTTTCCCATCTCTTCAAATCAATAGTTTTATAAAGGAGTCCTTGCAAGACATAAAGTCAGAGAAGATGTACTGTCATGAAGCAGAAGATGGGTGGCCAATAACGGTACCCATTGTTTTTCCCCTGACACACTGATAAAATGCCAAAGTAAATGCTGATAAGTCACATGTGCCTTTCAGGGCATGTAATGACATAGACTATGCCCTCAACATCATAAAAAACACTTTTGCACATTATATTGCCAACACAATCTTGGATCCCTGAATTTCTGGTGTTGGGGGGTCAATCACCATGCTTCCATTTCTCTGATTGTTGTTTGGATTCTGGTTTGTAGAAGTAAGATCTTCAAGTATGCCTGCCAGTAATAAAATGCTTCTTAAATTTATTCAGGTCTGAATTTATTAGCTTGGGATTATTCCTGGGACACTGGATACAATGATGCTTTAGTTGAGGAATCAATATTCTAAAAAACTGCACATGTTTAATTGTTCATTAAGAATGAATTTGACTGATCCAGATTTAATCCCTGTACTGTCTGCTATTTTACTCAGTATCACTCTTTGATTATCTATGATTGCTCCACAGTGGGAACATTTTCATCTACGGTTGTTTTTAAGGCCTGACTAGACTTTAGGTCATCTTCAAGAAACCCATTATGTAATTATGGAGCCCATCTCGACTATACTGTAAGAAATTCAGTGATTGTGACGTACTTGATTTTGTGATTTTCAACATCCATGCTGACTGTGCTGTTCAACAAGGATGATATTCTGTTATACACAAATGTCAGAAACCTGCAATTCACATACTTAAAGTAAACAGGTGAATTTTTGGTCACTTACAGAATCAGCACCACAAAATATCCCTTTCAGATTTAGACTCAAAACCACCTGATCACCCATTGCATATACAAAAATAAAATACCTTTAAGAAAACTGAATTTGTGGAAACACTTCATATAAACTATTTTCATAATAATAAACAACATTTATAAATAAACAACTGGTTTTAAAAAAGAGAAACAATTTACTAAGCACAAATATTTAACAATAATGCATCAGTAAATTACAGAATACTGACTTGATTTGTATTTTATCCAATAATAATGCAATATAAATAAATTATGTTATAAATAAAAATTATAAAACAGATTTCAGCAGCAAATAAGTAAATTAACCCAGAAATCACCTTTATCTGTATCACTTTATAGGCACAATCAACTGAAACATTGTTAAATGACATTTCAAAAATACTTTCTCACAAAATTGTATTTTAATTTGTTTACTGTTAAAGTAAAACCAGTGGCAACCAATTTTAAAGATGAATTATACGAATTTAAAAAGTATTTTTTTTATATATATATACTACAAAACTCAAACATTTCTGTTTGCAGTAGTTATTGTTTTACTTTTACTCTTTGAATCTTTTCTTTCACAAACAAGGCTGTTTGGTGTGCGTTTCTGCCTAAGAGATGTGCCTAGTCCAATTATATTTTCATTACAACGGTTGCTGGCACTCATTCGTACTGTGTACCCTACGAGCTGTTACCTGGCTTTGTCCAGGAAATTTCCAAAGACAACAGGCCTCAGTTATAGTGCTGTTTTTCATATATTTTTGAGCTTCCTAGTGAATGGTCTCGGATTTTGTTAATGGTCACTGCAAAACACACTTTTAGAGGAAACTGTATTGAAATGGATAAACAGAATAATGCAAATTGAGAGTTTTTATAATTTATTATTACTACTTTCATTATTATGTTTATGTTGTTCACTCAAATGTCACTTTACGTGTTTTTGTCAGTTAGTTCAAGTTTCTATTTTTTATTTTTTTTTGGCTTTTTTTTTTAGCCAGACAAAGTTGAAAAACTGAATCATGTTGAACTTAAATGTATTGTAGTGGCATCTATGTTGGTAGAGAAAGAAAGACACAAGACTGTGAAATGTAAACAATGCAGGGAAGAACTTTTTATGAAGGAGTGATGTTCAAAAAGTAGTAAGGATTGTACAGAAGAGAACACATAAAAAAGCAAATCTTGTGATTTGTCGTCTACCTCTCTCCCTTTTGGTCATGTAGGATGCACTGCGCGGTGCAGTAATTAAACTGGCACAGTCCCTATGTAAAAGAGTCCGTAATGCCTTACGTGAGATACAAGGAAACCACTTCTGCATTTCTCCCTCCCTCCCTGACCACCTGACTTGAGCTTTATTACTAAACACATCTTACTTGATCTTTACCGAACTTTCCTCCTTCCACTTTACAGCCTTCTCCAAATATTCTGTCTAGTGGTTGAACTGAAACCACACAGAAGGTACTCTGTTGTTAACATCAGAGTTATAAATTTTACAATACATTTAAATCTAACATTCTTCCTTGGAGATAACAGCATGTTTATTTTAGCATATGAACTCAGAGTGGGGGCCGGAAACTGAAGAGTGTTAGCATTAATATATGAAATTGAAGAACCCTTTAAGCACTGATTCTCTCTCTTTATCCTGTGCAGAACACTTTGCCTTCTTCACTCCTTCCACCCTATTGCTAGTGCTGCTGTTCTGAGATTAAGATGTTTTAAATGTACCTATTTGTGTACATAACACACAAAAACAGTACAACAACTGACTGCGAGTTAAACCTGTATTTATTGAACTGCAATGCAAAATCTTGGCTAAAATGCTATTAAGCTGTGAATGATACATCTAGCTCTCATATCGCTCTCTAAAATGAATGAGGAGTAAATACAAAAATAAAAGAAACTTTCAAGTGTCCTCATTAAAGCAGATTTTGATAAATAATGTTACTTTGAGGGTCCTGGGGTTAAATCTCCACTTGGGCAGTGTTGAACCTTTCAGGAAAAATACTGCTTAAAATAAATACAAAAATTAAACATTTAAAAAGTATATCTGTACAGCAGAATTTGTGAATTCCAAAATAATTCACAATATTTTTTGTAAGAACATGTTTTTATAATCTGTTTTTTCAGAGAATCCCTCTGTTATGCTCCTAACACTTGCTACTGTAAAATAAACATTTGCATAATTAGCTGGTATAAAAAAAAAAAAAAATAAAAAAAAATACTACAAAGTAATATTTAACGGATGATTGAAATTTCAAATGTCACAAATTCCTCCTGCCTTATCGGTGCCTTTTGTACGTTGGGCCCAATTTTCAGGAACTCTTGTAAAATAGTCTTTGTTGTGGGGTTTTCAAAGCATCTCATACAAGTAATCAGACTCTGTTATTGCTTAGCCTGTTTAAAAATCCAGAATTAGCATATTTACTGGACTGGCGTTATTTGGATTTAAATTAATTGTAACAGAAACACTGCATAACTTTTGACGAAGTGTCTTTCAAATATATAATACTAGCAAAATACCCGCGCTTCGCAGCAGAGAAGTAGTGTGTTAAAGAAGTAATGAAAAAGAAAACATTTTAAAAATAACGTAACATGATTATCAATGTACTTGTTTTCTCACTGTTGTGAGTGATGAGTGTTGCTGTCACATATATATTTGCTTTGTTTCCGAAGTAGCAGCACTCATGAATATGGTTGTATATGTCACTCGCTCAAAGCACGGTTTAAACCTAAAGTTTAAATTAAGTTCATAGACAGGCTGCCGCAGGCATTTGTCATGCCCACGGGTACTGCGGGATACAAGTTTAATGAGAGGACGCAGGATATAAACGAGAGTTTTGATCACTTTGTAACTAAGTTAAAATTGCATGTGAAGGGCTGTGCTTATGCAAATTCCGAGAGACTGTGTTTGTGGGGGATTGACAGTTAAGGTGGGTGGGGGAGTCACGTCATCATCTCCCCTCCCATTCACCTCATTTCGCTCTGAGCTGAGCTCCACAGCTAACGCAAACGCAGTGTTACGGAAGCAACTTTGTGATGCTGCCACCAAATACTCACAGAAAAATCCACAAGTTAATACACACGCTGTCTCTACAGTTTCTCCACACTGAATCCTCCAGGCACTACTTACAAAAGGTTACATTGACAATCGTGTTACGTTATTTTTAAAATGTTTCCTTTTCTTAGCACAAGCACAGCTGAGAAGCTTTGATGCATGTGCTCCATAACGCGTTAAAAAAAATCACGCATTTAATTACACTTTGCAATACAAGCAAAGGGGAACTTCTGTCAATGCATGATTTCCTGGTACACCGATTACATTGATCAGCGCTTCCCGATTCATTTTACCCACGCACACCCTTGGTTTGAGAAGAAGTATGAAAAAATATGAGGTTAACACAGAAAAAACAGATCACCAATCGAAGCTTTATGAATAATCGATTCGCCATCAATAATTGTTTTGGTAAAGCCATACTCAGTGTAATCCTCCTTCCATTTTATAATTATTCCGCCACTAGCCATGATTAAATGAACGGTAAAAACGTAAGAGCGAGGGTGACTTATTCAGGCAGGCAGGCTTACAGCTCAATAGCTTGAATTTGGATATAAGTAGGTTCTATTTAGTCGCCAGAAATATCTTTGTTAGGAATGGAAGTTGAATTTAGTCTTTAAATTTCTATGGTAAAGAAAAAGTTATGCAATAATGGCTACATTTAACTATATAAAGTCAAAACTTTTATATATAAAGTCATTCCCAAATATATAAAGTCAAACCTTGATTATATAAAGTCACTGTCAGAATATATAAAGTCAAAACTTGAATATATAAAGTCACCGTTGGAATATACAAAGTCAGCGTTATGGAGCACATGCATCGAAGCTTCTCAGCTGTGCTTGTGCTAAGAAAAGGAAAGATTTTAAAAATAACGTAACACGATTGTCAATGTGACCTTTTGTAAGTAGTGCCTGGAGGATTCAGTGTGGAGAAACTCGAGATAGCGTGTGTATTAACTTGTGGATTTTTCTGTGAGTATTTGGTGGCAGTCTGACGGTTGTTTCAAAGACGGCATTAGCCGCGAGCTCAGCTCAGACCGAAATTAGATGAATGGGAGGGAGATGATGACGTGACTCCCCACCCGCCTTTAACTGTCAATCCCCACAAACACAGTCTCGGAATTTGCATAAGCACACCCTTCACCTACAATTTTAACTTAGTTACAAAGTGATCAAAACTCTCGTTATATCCCGCGTCCTCTCATTAAACTTGTATCCCGTGATTACCTGTGGGCATGTGAAACGCCAGCGTAGCCTGTCTATGAACTTAATTTAAAGTTTAGGTTTACACCTTTCTTTCTTTCCGAGGCAGCAACACTCATGAATATGGTAGTATATGTCACTCGCTCGCTTCTTATTGTTTTTCGCTGCCTTCTCAATTATATAATGCATGTTTTCTTAAGCGCCTTTTAGAGGTCTTCCTGGTTTTCTACGCACTGCGTTGACAATCAGTTCACGTGATTACGTGGGAGGCGCGATGATGTCACACGAAACTCCACCCCCCCCCCAAGTCATTCCAGCTCAACTCCATTACAGTTAATGGAGAAAAATACCTTCCAGTTATGACCATTAGGCTAGAATTTGAAATGAAACCTGCCCAACTTTTGTAAGTAAGCTGTAAGGAATGAGCCTGCCAAATTTCAGCCTTCTACCTACACGGAAGTTGGAGAATGAGTGATGAGTCAGTGAGTGAGTGAGTGAGGGCTTTGCCTTTTATTAGTATAGATAATATAATATAACACACGTGGACAAAATTGTTGGTACCCTTCAGTCAATGAAAAGAAAACTCAAAATGGTCACAGAAATAACTTTAATCTGACAAAAGTAATAATAAATAAAAATTCTATGAAATTTAACCAATGAAAGTCAGACATTGATTTTCAACCATGCTTCAACAGAATTATTTAAAAAATAAACTCATGAAACAGGCCTGGACAAAAATGATGGTACCCTAGAAAAGACTGAAAATAATGTGACCAAAGGGACATGTTAATCCAAGGTGTGTCCACTAATTAGCATCACAGGTGTCTACAATCTTGTAATCAGTCAGTGGACCTATATATAGGGCTCCAGGTAGTCACTGTGTTGTTTGGTGACATGGTGTGTACCACACTCAACATGGACCAGAGGAAGCGAAGGAAAGAGTTGTCTCAGGAGATTAGAAAGAAAATTATAGACAAGCATGTCAAAGGTAAAGGCTATAAGACCATCTCGAAGCAGCTTGATGTTCCTGTGACTACAGTTGCACATATTATTCAGAAATTTAAGATCCATGGGACTGTAGCCAACCTCCTGGACGTGGCTGCAGGAGGAAAATTGATGACAAATCAAAGAGACGGATAATACGAATGGTAACAAAAGAGCCCAGAAAAACTTCTAAAGAGATCCAAGGTGAACTTCAAGCTCAAGGAACATCAGTGTCAGATCGCACCATCCGTCGTTGTTTGAGCCAAAGTGGACTTCATGGGAGACAACCAAGGAGGACACCATTGTTGAAAACAAATCATAAAAAGCCAGACTGGAATTTGCCAAACTACATGTGAACAAGCCACAAAGATTCTGGGAGAATGTCCTATGGACAGATGAGACAAAAATTGAACTTTTTGCCAAGGCACATCAGCTCTATGTTCACAGACGGAAAAATGAAGCATATCAAGAAAAGAACACTGTCCCTTCTGTGAAACATGGAGGAGGCTCTGTTATGTTCTGGGGCTGCTTTGCTGCATCTGGCACAGGGTGTCTTGAATCTGTGCAGGGTACAATGAAATCTCAAGACTATCAAGGGATTCTAGAGAGAAATGTGCTGGCCAGTGTCAGAAAGCTTGGTCTGTCGCAGGTCATGGGTCTTGCAACAGGACAATGACCCAAAACACACAGCTAAAAACACCCAAGAATGGCTAAGAGGAAAACATTGGACTATTCTAAAGTGGCCTTCTATGAGCCCTGACCTCAATCCTATTGAGCATCTTTGGAAAGAGCTGAAACATGCCGTCTGGAAAAGGCACCCTTCAAACCTGAGACAACTGGAGCAGTTTGCTCATGAGGAGTGGGCCAAAATACCTGCTGAGAAGTGCAGAAGTCTCATTGACAGTTACATGAATCGTTTGATTGCAGTGATTGCCTCAAAAGGTTGTGCAACAAAATGTGTAACAAATGATGGCTGAAATGTGATTGGTTAAATGCTTTAATACTTTTGTCAGATTAAAGTTATTTCTGTGACAATTTTGTGTTTTTCTTTCATTGACTGAAGGGTACCAACAATTTTGTCCACGTATTTCTGGTATTATATAATACAAGTCCTGTAGCCACAATAAATGCCTTTATTGAATAGACAAACCAGGGGTAAACAAGTTCCTTTCTACTGCAGCCACAGCCACAACGCACATAAAAAACATCAATAATAACTCATAAACTTGCAATATTATTTAGGAAAATCGCAACATTTTACTCACTATAAATTCAAATTATTTGAAAACAAAATCCACCCTCCTCTCTTTCCTCAAAAACAGTTCAATTACTCTGTCGTACGGATTATCCGTGCGCTTCAGTTCCAACAAAAAGTCCCTTTCTATCGCCATCTAAGCTAATGCTGAAAGTCGAACCTGCGCTGTCGTATTTCTGGCATAAGTTTTAATTCGTTTTAGGGCTGAAAATGTCCGCTCGACAGAAGCAATGTACACGGGAATGGTCACCGCCAAATATACCAATGTGAACAGCTGCCCCGTGCTCTCATTCAGATTTTTCTGATGAAGGAAGTCAAGGAGATCAGTGGGAGATTTTCCTGCAAAACCATCGATGGCATACATTAGTCAGTTCTGTTTTTAGCCGAAACAGATTAAAAACCGCTCCGTGACTCTTGTGTTAAACTGGAGAAGGCTGCATGTGTGAAACTTTTTCTTGTATTCCCGAAACTTCTGGGGCTTGAGGAGCGTGACAAACATCAGGTTTACGTGGTCTTGAAATCTGGTCTGTGTCTGGCAAATAATATTGTCCAGAATCCTGCCATGGAGTTGGCCGTAGTGCGCGCGAGGATCTTGCGCTCGGAGCGTTTGCAGTGCGTTCAGTGGCGTCATAGAGTTCCTCATATCGGCTTCTATCCAATCAATGGGTCTGAATACGGTGACGTTGCCGTACACCTGCTAGAGGGCCCTACTTACACCAACTCAAAATCTGATTGGTTGAAGCAACAGGTTAAAATCGACATTTATTTTGTGTTAGAGGGCCTGCAGAACGGATTGTGAAGGCCTCTCTGCCTGGTAACAAATGATGGCTGAAATGTGATTGGTTAAATGCTTTAATATGAAAACACATGCATGGAAGCAGCACAACCGTCGGAAAAGCTACAGTGGTGTGAAAAACTATTTGCCCCCTTCCTGATTTCTTATTCTTTTGCATGTTTATCACACAAAATGTTTCTGATCATCAAACACATTTAACCATTAGTCAAATATAACACAAGTAAACACAAAATGCAGTTTTAAATGATGGTTTTTATTATTTAGGGTGAAAAAAATCCAAACCTACATGGCCCTGTGTGAAAAAGTAATTGCCCCCTGAACCTAATAACTGGTTGGGCCACCCTTAGCAGCAATAACTGCAATCAAGCGCTTGCGATAACTTGCAATGAGTCTTTTACAGCCCTCTGGAGGAATTTTGGCCCACTTATCTTTGCAGAATTGTTGTAATTCAGCTTTATTTGAGGGTTTTCTAAGCATGAACCGCCTTTTTAAGGTCATGCCATAGCATCTCAATTGGATTCAGGTCAGGACTTTGACTAGGCCACTCCAAAGTCTTCATTTTGTTTTTCTTCAGCCATTCAGAGGTGGATTTGCTGGTGTGTTTTGGGTCATTGTCCTGTTGCAGCACCCAAGATCGCTTCAGCTTGAGTTGACAACAGATGGCGGACATTCTCCTTCAGGATTTTTGGTAGACAGTAGAATTCATGGTTCCATCTATCACAGCAAGCCTTCCAGGTCCTGAAGCAGCAAAACAACCCCAGACCATCACACTACCACCACCATATTTTACTGTTGGTATGATGTTCTTTTTCTGAAATGCTGTGTTCCTTTTACGCCAGATGTAGCGGGACATTTGCCTTCCAAAAGTTCAACTTTTGTCTCATCAGTCCACAAGGTATTTTCCCAAAAGTCTTGGCAATCATTGAGATGTTTCTTAGCAAAATTGAGACGAGCCCTAATGTTGTTTTGCTTAACAGTGGTTTGCGTCTTGGAAATCTGCCATGCAGGCCGTTTTGCCCAGTCTCTTTCTTATGGTGGAGTCGTGAACACTGACCTTAATTGAGGCAAGTGAGGCCTGCAGTTCTTTAGACGTTGTCCTGGTGTCTTTTGTGACCTCTCGGATGAGTCGTCTCTGCGCTCTTGGGGTAATTTTGGTCGGCCGGCCACTCCTGGGAAGGTTCACCACTGTTCCATGTTTTTGCCATTTGTGGATAATGGCTCTCACTGTGGTTAGCTGGAGTCCCAAAGCTTTAGAAATGGCTTTATAACCTTTACCAGACTGATAGATCTCAATTACTTATGTTCTCATTTTTTCCTGAATTTCTTTGGATCTTGGCATGATGTCTAGCTTTTGAGGTGCTTTTGGTCTACTTCTCTGTGTCAGGCAGCTCCTATTTAAGTGATTTCTTGATTGAAACAGGTGTGGCAGTAATCAGGCCTGGGGGTGGCTATGGAAATTGAACTCAGGTGTGATACACCACAGTTAGGTTATTTTTAACAAGGGGCAATTACTTTTTCACACAGGGCCATGTAGGTTTGGATTTTTTCTCCCTAAATAATAAAACCATCATTTAAAAACTGAATTTTGTGTTTACTTGTGTTATATTTGATTAATGGTTAAATTTGTTTGATGATCAGAAACATTTTGTGTGACAAACATGCAAAAGAATAAGAAATCAGGAAGGGGGCAAATAGTTTTACACACCACTGTATGAAAGGAAGCGGACAGACTATTTGGAATTATTTAATAAGTATTCATGGACAAAATATAATTAACATCAGTTTGTGATTCAGATATTTTTACTTATGAATATGCTAAGCACAGTCCTTGAGCTGCGAATATTTACCTTATATGGGCAGGCACTCAATTACATGGGAGGCGTGATGATGCGAACTCTGCCTCCCGCGGCCTCGAGCTGCAGGCAGGCTATTACAGTATATGGACGAATATAGGTTCCAGTTATGACCATTACGTGTAAAATTTCGAAATGAAACCTGACCAACTTTTGTAAGTAAGGTGTAAGGAATGGGCCTGCCAAATTTCAGACTTCTACCTAAACGGGAAGTTGGTGAGTGAGTGAGTTAGTGAGAGAGTGAGTGAGCGAGTGAGTGAGAGAGTTAGTGTTTTGCCTTTTATTAGTATAGATACTGAATGGGCTTTCACTACATTCGTCACACATTAGGGGTTATACAGACAAGGACAAATTGAAAAAGTGCTGTATGCACCCTGAAAAGTGATTAAATGAAAAGCAAATGTCCTATTTATATACTTGAATGCTTTTGATATTTCAGGTAAAGCAAAGTAAGTGTGAAAAGAAATAAAGCATTACTTATTCTACAAAGATATTCTAAAATGGTCTGAACACATTTGTTGGTACCCCTGGAAAAGATCATAAATAATTGGACTAAAATGATTATTCAAACTAGATGCTTTCTTTAGCCTATCATATAATCAGTTATTCGGCCTATTTAAATGGATAAGTTGTCACACTGCTGTTTAATGTAATCATGTGTCCCACACTGAACATGTACCAGAGAAAGCAAAACAGAAAGTTGTGTGAGCAGATTAGAAAGAAAATTATAGACAAGCTAAGGTTATAAGACCACCTGCAAGCAACCTGATGTTCCTTTGACAACAGCTGAAAATACAGTATTATTAAGATGTTTAAAGTTCATATGATACAGATCAATACTCCACGCCTGTCTTGACTTGTGGTAAGTTTTAAGCTTTTCTCCAGTGCCGTTGCAAAGCACCTGAGCTGGCAAGATATAAAGAAAGGGCATAATGCTGGAACACAATTTTGCGTAGCAAATGTATATATACAATGTTTGTAAAGAAATAACTTTGACCTGAAAAATACCAAACATATATAAACGGATGATGAGAATGCAGGCTTTGACTGAGTCCATTTGGATCGAGATTGGAACTTTTAGTCATCAAAGTGGTGCAATTTAATGCAAGAAATTCATCTATGATTTTCTCTAAAGAGAAAAGCAACAGTAGTTTTGCTATGCAAGGCTCCAAATTCATTGGGTGTGTCGGAGATGGTAGAGTGAAGAGTGTGTGCTGGGACTATGTCAACTTGATATTGGTAATTTCTGTTCTCAGAGTGAGTAGCATTCAAAGAATTTGTTCTATAAAGAGATCCTTCAATTTCCAATAACTTGGCAATAATACATCAGACTATCACAGAACTAGAGGACATTTTGGCAAGTCAAAGGCTTATGAACAGGTTCAGAGTGTTTACTTAAACATGCTGTACTGTGACTGAGTGAGTGGAGTTTGAGAGTGCTCAAACAGGACAGTTAACAGTGAGGGGTAAACAAGTGGGTATGTTGAGCTTTGGCTGCCCCTTGCTTTTCAAACATCAAGTTGATGCATCATGGCTATCCACTCCCCACCCCGAAAAACAAAACTTTATTTTACTAGTGCACTTAGATTTTGTATTTCTGGTCAATTTCACTATATATATTATACAATAATGCCAAAGATGACTACAAATTTGCCAAGGCCTTTGGGACCAGTTAATGAGATTCATCTGCCTTTTCCAAATAAATTCATGCATTATCAGTGACCATATTATTCCTGCAAATTAATTTTAAGCATTTAGGTAGAGATTATATTTGTGAGGTAGATTCAGAGGAAGTTCAGGCTACAGTACAGATATACAAATGGCTTTGAAGATTATATAGGAATCACATGAGTGTAATAGAAAAATTAATCTTTTACATTCAACAGTCACCAAAGATCAATATTGTCCTAAACCAGGGGTGGGCAAACTATAGCCCGTGGGCCACATCCGGCCCGCCGAAGATTGGTACAAAATTGCCCAAATCAAATCATATCATAATTATAACTGCATTCATTTGACCTTGTCCTGTAATGCCTGGCGTTCCACCAGGTGGCGCATTAGGCGCAGTGATACAGTGACTTGATTTTGCGGAGCCCAGGTTACTCTCTGTTATTACTCTGCTACTGCTCTGAACCCATCTGCAACAATGAGTGGGCCAAAGAAAAGAAAAGTCGACAGTGATTGCCGCATGTTTAATAAGGAATGAACAACTAAATACTTTTTCACTGAAGTCCGGTCAAAGGCTGTATGTCTTATTTGTAAAGAAACCGTTGCAGTTTTAAAGGAATACAACATCAGCCGTCACTTTTCCACCAAGCATGCTAATTACGCTAACAACCAGTCAACGCAAGAACGGACGGCTACCACTCAGAGGTTGGCAGCTAGTTTGCAGGCTCAGCAAAACACCTTTATTCGACAAACTGCCATCCAAGAATCAAGCACGAAGGCAAGTTATGTGCTGCCACTCAAATTAGCAAAGACCAGCAAGCCTTTCTCAGAAGGGGAGTTTACCAAAGAGTGCATGATAGAGACAGCATATATCGTGTCCTGAGAGCAAGAACAAATTTGAAAAAATTTACTTATCACGCAGGACAGTGACTCACCGTGTTGAGCTAATTGACGAAGACTTAGCTAGCAAGTTAAACAAAAAGATGGAGTCATTTACATTATATTCCTTGGCACTGGACAAAAGTAATGACATAAAGGACACCGCTCAGCTTTTAATTTTTATCAGAGGGATTAATGATAATTTTGAGATAATGGAGGAATTTTTGGCCATGGAATCCCTAAAGGGGAAAACGTGGGGAGAGGACTTATATGACAGTGTGTCGGGGGTCATCAATAGGCACAAGCTACCTTGGAGTACGCTTACCTTACGCTCACCAGCGTTACCACAGATGGATCGCCAAATCTGACTGGAAAAAAAACGTCGGGTTGTTCAAAAGAATGCAGAAGAGGGTGAAGGAGGACAACCCTGAGCAGGAGGTAATTTTCTTACACTGCCTAATCCACCAGGAAGCACTGTGTAAATCCGTATTGCAGCTTGACTAGGTAGTGAAGCCAGTTGTAAAACACGTTATCTTTATTCAAGCGAGGGGACTTCAGCATCGTCAGTTTATTATATAAGTTCCTTGAAGAAATTGACGCTGATCACCAGGACTTGCTTTACCACTCCAATGTCCGCTGGTTAAGTTTTGGGAAAGTATGTTGACGAGTGTGGGAGCTCAAACAGGAGATTATCTCATTTTTGGAACTACTTGAGAAAGCTGACGATTTTTTCTGAGCTGAGTGATTGGCTTTGTGATTTAGCTTTTGCTGTGGACATACTGACACACATGAATGATCTGAATGTGAAGCTACAAGGGAAAGACCAGTTTGTGCATGAAATGAGCCTTCAAAACCAAGCTAGCTTTATTCTCAAAGCAAATGTCAAACAACTCATTCGTTCATTTCCCCACATTGGCTATGCTGAAAGAGACCCCTGGACTTACGAAAAAATACAGGAAATTACAGGACGACCTCCATGGAGAATTCTGCCGTTGGTTCTCTGATTTTGGAAAAATCTTCAGCTGGTGTCATGTCCCTTCACACAGGATACTGAATCAGCACCACAGGAGTTGCAGTTGGAACTGATTGATCTCAAATGTGACACCGTCTTAAAGGAGAAGTTCAACTCTCTTAACACTAGAATTACTAGAGCCTACGAAAAAACTCATAGATCCGTCCCACCTTAAATCACTTCTTAAAACCGTTCTCACCTCTCCGCCAGTGTCTTATGCAAAAACAGCAGTGTCAGATTGGGTTGGGTGTAAGGTAGGGAAGGATCTTGAACATGACCGAGAGAATGAAAAGTGAATTTATAAAAAAAAAAAAACTAACCTTTACAAGTATCATAAATTACACTGGCTGTTACACACTGAAATCAAAGGTATGTTTTAATTTTAAAATAGTAAGAATAAGAGCAGTTTACTTCTCAAAAGAGAATTGTGAGAGATCAAACTCATGACCTTTTGATTACTAGTTAGCAGCTGATCCCATTACGCTACCATGGCAGTTGTGATTAAGTATGTGTCAATGTGGCAAGCTAAGGCGGCTTTTTTTCTGCAGTTATATTTTTGAATAAAAGCATACTTGTTCTGTTATATTTGTACCTTTTGTGAAACTGTTAATTTGATATTTGGACTTTAGGCTTCATACATTATATAGTTTATGCCTACATTTTGTCATTTACTACTACAATATGAAAAACATTTGTTTTAAAAATGTGTTTACACAGATTACTGTAGAAACGGAACACACGTGAAATGCGTGTATTCCAATTAATGATCTATTATTTCCACTCTAAAACTCCACTTCACTCCCTGATAATCAATCAAGGCATGAGCTCGGAGAAGTTTGTGCATGTTCTAAGTCGATGGTGGGTTGGGGGGGTGGCAATTGTGTGATAGGGATAGCCGACTACTTGCACCTTTTCTTTATCAGCACATTTAGATTAACAAAAGACGCTGGCGGAGAGGTGAGTATGGTTTTAAGAAGCGATTTAAGGTGGGACGGATCTACGACTTTTTTCGTAGGCTCTGGTAATTCTAGTGTTAAACTGGATGAGTTTTATGCTTCATTAAGCGCAGCCAAATTTTCAAACATCCAGAAGATGGCACAGAGGATGCTGGTGTTATTTGGCTCTATGTATGTGTGTAAACATACTTTTAGTGTGATGAACACCTACAAAGCACCCCACAGATCCCAGTTGAGCGATGAACACCTCAGATCTGTTCTGAGAATTTCCTCAACAAAACTAAACACCAGATATCTATGCACTGGCAAAAAAGGGTGATCAACAACACTGTTCCCACTAAAAGTGAATGTAAATATTAACACTGTAATGCCTTTTTTATGTTTATGTTTGATATGTATGCATCTAGTGCTGACCCGGCCCGTCTGTCAAATTTTGAAAGTCAATGTGGCCCCTGAGCCAAAAGGTTTGCCCACCCCTGTCCTAAACTATACTTCCAATCAGGTACATTATTAAAATGTATATTTTGCTATGATTAGCAGAGAGAAAGCACATATAGGACAAAAGAGCAAAAACAAAACAATAATACACACTACCATAGAACCAACAAGGTTTCTACCAAACATCCATAATTAATTAATAGTAAGAGGCAAGATTTATTATGGTATTACATAGTACGGTTCACAACTTAAAAAAAGAGTTTTAAATCAACATTACAATAAGCCTAATGTTTGAAAACAACTGAACAAAATATATGCAAACCTACTCTTCACTGCCACGGATGACTCATCATCACTGTCTTCATCCTTTTTTCCTTTCTTTTTAGGTTTACGGATTCTGATTTCTCTGGAGTTTCCTCCTCCACCACTTTTTACACTTCCACCACCTTCTATTAAAATGGAAAAGTAGAAAAAGTATAAAATTGTTGTTAAATATTTACTAAAGCTTGCTTATATTTTGATCCATGATTTACAAACAAAGTTTAAACATCTCTATTAATCTGGACAGAATATTTTTTAAAAGATTTGGATACATTTTGGTAAAGAAGCAGTTATAATAATGATTTATTTTGCAAAAAGAGAGAGAATTTCAGTTTTTGTTGCTATCTAAAACATTTTCATAATTGAAAATGCACTCTAAATTTAAAACATAACAAATCATTTTAGTGATCAAATAAAATTCAACATTTTCTCTACAACAAACCCAATGTTTTTGTGGTTTATGGTTTACAGCTCTATTGCTGGAAACATTTATTTTCCATCTTTGTACATTTAAAAACCTTGAGTTATGGTTTTATAATTGCTTTGGTCATCAATATCAATATGATCAATATGTGCTAGACATGATAGTGTATAATGTACCATACAAGAAACAGTTTACTGAATAATTTTCAGTTCTTCATGCAATAATCTCTTACAATCAAATGGGGTTATTTGGTTGATTATTTTTACACAAATGCATTTTGCAAGAAAATCTGTTTTATACAATTTTACAAGAAATTTAAAACCTTTAAAACATGTTAAAAAAAGCTCTCTCTCTTATTTAAGAGGGGTTTTTTTTGTTGATTTGCACCTTCGGTCATTGTGATTCTCAGGAAAATACTGAATATCAAAGTTAACAAATAAATAAATAAATACATATTTTAGAAATTCTGTCATCCTTTCAGCTTTTTTTGTGCATAACAACAGCCATGTCCAAACCTGAACACTATTTGACAATGAACATAGCAACCTGCAGAAATATATAATATAAGACTAAAATTGGTGGAGATTGACTTGTATCATGACTTTGTTGTTGTGTAGTGAATGCCCAATAAAATATTAAACACCATGAAAGGGCTTTTTAAAAATATACTGTGTATCTTTGAGTTCAGTGAAAGCAAACCTATGAGAAATAGTAACAAGTCAGAATCTATTTACATTATCAGAATATTATATTGTCACTGAATGGCTTTATTAAACTATTCTGTAATTTTAGATAAATACTACCTGTGCCCCTCGGCTCTGCCCGTGTATTAGTGAAATAGGACAGTGAGATGGGCCTTACCCAGCTACCCACTCCCGACTCCATGCTTCCCCCTCTCCTTGGCCTGCTGTGGCATACACTTTACAGTAAATAAAGTTGAAATTATAAAGAGGTAAACTCTCTTTGTGCTGAAAGCTAGGCCCAATGATAAAGTTAGTATAGAAAAGTAGCCTTTGGTAAAACCCATTGGAACAAAAAAAACTTTTTATAGAACAATGCACTACACTTACAGTGCCATACACTTCACTCACTGAAAAGCAAACTTTTTACAGTTTAAATAAAAAAAAATTGTGTCTGGGAAGAATGTAAACAAAACAACAATTGTATAACACCAATGTATGTGCCACGTTTAGCATTATTTGCAAATTTTAAAATACACATTTTCCGATTCGCACTATAACAAAAGTGTATTTTTTTAAGCAATACTGCAAGTACATAATTAGAGGGCGAGTTTCAAACCACCATAATGTAAGCACAATTAAAGGTAATTACCTATTACATCTTCTTAGGTTAAGATCTTTCCCTTTATTAGTTACTAGCCTTGACCTAACCTAAGAGTGAACTGGCAGAAAGAGTTGGAGTTCAATTTAGTTAGGTCACCTTAAAGCATCTCTACAGAAGGCAAACATTTAGCAAGCTTAGCACAAACATGTACTATATTAAAACTCAAATTAAAAAAAAAAAAAAAAAAATGTATTCGTAAATGTTGGAAAGTTAAATACCTGCAGCTTTCTTTCGCCGTTCTTCTTTTTTATCTTTTTTAGAAGATGCAGTATGTTCAGCCACTATTGCTGAATTCTTTAGATCCTCTTCGCTAAACAAAAACACTGGATTGCTTTTAATTTCCTATAAGAAGAGTGACATTTAGGGACAAACATGAAGAATAGCACGTCTCCAGAGTTTACCAAGAGGTGGCATCATGTAGTAGCATAGCAAAGTTTTGTCTTTCATCTGTTCTGTGTTAACAGAACTTTGTTAACTGAAGGGCAGCACAATTAAATTAATCTCAAGATTTAATTACACATGTCTGAAATAATAAAATAAGTATATGTAAAATAAAATATATGCAAAGATATGCAAGGACTGATGTATTGTTATTATTACTAATACTGCATTTTAATGTATATGGTACCTTTCCCATGTGTTTTTTTTATATAAACATTGCCTCTCAAGGAATAATGTAAGAAAGCCCTAGTAATTTACTTTAAACATGCACAGTGGTATTACAAGAGAAAATGGTTTCAGGAGAAATAGATCAGTTTGGCTAGCAGTGTTACCATGTATATATTGTAAAAAGTAATGTAATTTGAAAACCATGCATGCAACAATGTTGTGACTGCAAAGGCAAAACTGTAGCTCATCTAAATATTAATGTACAGTTACAAAGTGTCTTACTTATGTAGTAACCTTTCAAATTATTTTGCATTATATAACACTAATGACTTGCAGTTACACCTAACAATGTGGAGGGAAAGTTTTTACATGGTTACTTTGTACCCAAGTTCTTATAAACTTGGTCTGGTGGTTGGCAGCACCTGACCTGTGTGATGCCTAAGGTCATATGTGGGATCTTCCTATTTCAATAAACTCCAAAGTAAGTTTGGGTACATCTATATTACATCTTGTGTCTGTCTGACAATAGCTAATGCAACAATTAATTTTTCCAAGGGATAAGTGATTGTAATAGAATGATCTTCCTTTATGTTTGTATTATTACGCGGAGTACATTATATGAAATAAAGACATCCATAGTCTTAGGTAAAAATTCACTGAGAACTGTAATACACTTATAGCATCTTTTAAACCTAAAAATGAATGATCGTGCTTTTAAAGAAAATCATGTAAAAATGCCAAAGGCAACACTTGCTAGAATGAAAATGAAATAATCTGTATAATAAATAGCACTTTACAGTGGATAAAGTTTTGGGGTAGATATGTTTCATTGTGAACTTCATATATATAGCTTTGTTTATTAAAAGTCTTAAATGGTTAATTACATTGTAATTGAGTTAGAGTTACACAAAAACACTTTAAGAAAAAGTTTACTACATAAAACAAAAGTGTAGATGACTTAATTTTATGTGAAGAATAAATCATAATACTTTACATGCATGTTTGGAATTCATTCAGAACAGGACAAGTTATAATTCAATAAGTGTCAAGAAAAACCTGCATTATGACAAGATACATTGTTCAACCAATATTTCAATGAAGGATAAAAACACAGAACTGACTTTTATAACTAACTTTTAAGATCAAACATCTTTTCTTTCTGAATACCAGTTTAATAGTGTTCATTGCAAGCTTCTATAGAAAGCAAATAATTATATTGGAGTGTGCTTCTACTGCATGGTAACAAAGCTTTTTATACATGTAGAAGCACAGTGTTTTCCTCTTTACATAGACTTGAAAGAAAATATAAACACATGCAGTACATAATTTAGTTTTGGTAACATAACATGTGGGTGGCACGGTGGCGCAGTGGTAGCGCTGCTGCCTCGCAGTAAGGAGACCTGGGTTCGCTTCACGGGTCTACCCTGCGTGGAGTTTGCATGTTCTCGCCGTGTCTGCGTTGGTTTCCTCCCACAGTCCAAAGACATGCAGGTTAGGTGCACTAGCGATGGTGGGCTGGTGCCCTGCCTAGGGATCATGCCTTGCATGCTGTGCTGGCTGGGAATGGCTCCAGCAGAACCCAGTGATCCTGCGTTAGGATATAGCGGGTTGGATAATGACTGACCAACATAACATGTTTTATTATCCTCTCATGCCATAACAGTCACTGGGAATATAAATGTAAAATGTGATTAATCAAACGGATTAAAGAACAGTTGTTCAGTACCAAAAAATGACTACCACCTGCTTGCCTAAAATACAAATTAATTTCATTCTGACAGATTACTCTCATATAGGTATGAACCGACTCTCTGAAAGACATTTAAACATTTAAAAGGTATGCCATTTCTATTAACTACAAGATAATAAAAAATAAACGCATTAACACTGCAAGAAAACACATTACAAAAAAGAAAAAAAAAAATCAATATTCTAACAAAAAAAAATCTGGAGAGTTCTCCATTCGACTATCTCGTATAGTTAGAGATTATGTAATAATTGTATGGATGTGTCAACTTGGGAAACAAAACATGTACCTATTCAAATTTCAAGTTTATCTGATAGTTCTTTTACTTGAATAGATACATTTACAATTACAGTGTTATTTTGTGCTTATACCGTGTAATTTCTTTGCATTGTTGACAAGTTAAATAACAGTTAAAACTAATAATATGTGCAATGTAGTTATTCATCTTATTTAGTAACAGTTTATTAATTAGATATTCCCAAAATTATATATTATTCTAGGCCAATCTTTAACTCTTTCATTCTATTTATATAAAAAAATCAGGGCTTAAACGTGTATGTGACTGATTTTCTTCTGCTTTTGCGATGTGGTTTGCTCTTTAACTCTCATTTACAAATAAAAAATTAAAAGTTAAAAATAAAAAAAATTCAGGTAATCCAAAACATATGGAAAATGAGAAGAAATGTTAATTCAGAAACGGTACAAAACTGATAAAAGATCAAAATAAATGTGAAGTACAATTCATGGAATTAAACACAAGGACAAAGTAAAGTAAATGTGTAGCGTAAATTAGAAAGGTACAGTATGTAAATTTCAAAATTTTAAATAATATCTATGTATACTTTAAAAATTCTCTTACAGGAAAAATGATAAAACAATGATTTCATTAATCATAATATAATGTATTAAAATTAGTTCAAAGGACCACCATAATTACCGATAAAACAAATTTCTTTCATTGACAAAATAACATGTGAACATGAAGAACAAATTTACCAATTGTTAGCGTTTGTATGTAGCCAATCACACATGATTGTACTGAACAAATACTAACACTAAGTTGCATAATTTTAACAATGAATTATTAACCTTTCATGGAAATCTGAACCAGTACAATGAAGAAAATTTCTCAAACACTATTAAAAATCATTAAAAATAATGTATTTTAAGCAAAAAAACAAAAAAAGCAAAAAGTACATTTCAAAAAACCACAGCTTAAAAACTACTGTGGAACACAATCTGCCTTAAGAAAGACAGTAACAAGTACCTAAACAAATTATCATATTTCAGCATTTAACACACAAACCTGTTTCAACAATATCACACAGAATCAACTGTGAAGAAAGCATACTGAAATGATGTTAGTCAAAGTGTGTGTGTGTGTGGGGGTGGCATTGTGTGGTGGGGTGATGCGGATGGGCTAAATTCTACAAAATCCCCTAGTTCTGGGTAAAAAAGGTAGACACAAATTTGATGCTTCTAAAAACGTCAATCCTATGAGGCAATACATTTTTATTATATCAGATGTGTTATAATGATCCGTTCCAAATGTCGGAAATATACTTTCATATAATAACTATAGCTAGTTATTTAGTCAAGGGAATTGATAAGTGCCAATTTGCCAGTCTTTTGTAAAGCACCACACGTAAAGCATAAAAAAAAATCTCAACTTTCCTTATACCTGTTCAGGTAAAGTAGATGCCACTTCCGGTTGTCCAATTATAAATTAAATTTCAAAGTTTATATGGCAAAGAATTACCTCCAGTACTATGATCAAACTGAAATTTCAAATCGGATTTTTTTTTTGTGGTCAGTAATATACCACGTTGCTGTAAAAAGTTGCACATAATGAATTACCCTATGTATAAAGCTGGATTACCAGAAAGTGTACATGGACTACTTATCTTGCAATGCTAGTTGCCCAGCAGATTACCATATTCATTTACAGTTTGTCCACCTCTGAAATATTAGTTTATGACGGAAGCTTTGAAAATAAGAAATGCTAGGTATTTGCAAGAACATCAGAAGAAGTGTAACGTGAAAAACACTTTTCAATGGTATTGTATTCTGTATTACATATGGGGCATAAAGATTTAAAACTCTCCCTCGAGGAAGATACAAGGTAAATTGCACATTATTTGCCAGATATTAAAACCAATAACCATCAATATGAAAAATATTTTACTCAACACAGTGTGTAAAACTAATGCAATAATCCCCTCAAGTACTTTTCATTAGATAGTATGAAAACATTACAACTTACCTTTTCAGCTTTCCTATGCATATACTCCTCAAACAAAGAAATACATCCACTAATGAGTTTTTCACTGACTATAATTGTTTCCTTAAATATTCTTGCAGAGGACAGCAAGTTAGTGGTTCTCATAACATGATTCAGCAAGATCCCAATATCTTCTGTAGACAGGCAGCTAGGCAACAATGACTAAGACAAAAATACAAACATTTGATTATCAGAAATTTTTAAAATGCTAACACAGTATTTGTCTAATTATACAGAAGTCATATAGTTAGCAAAATTTACATCACTACCTACTTGCATTGCCAACTGGAAACAAAGACCCCTTGGACTTTGGCCAAAAGTGGGAGTCTCCAATATCATTTGATGCAACACATTTGTTGGAGCTGCATTCCTATATTGCATCGAGACACACTCTAGAACCCTGCGACATGCCCCCCTAGGCAATTCAAATTACCCTTAACCATGCAACATGGATAACACGTGAAACTATCTTTCAAATTTAACATGTCCTATCACCCACTATTAACACTAGTATACTCACTTGCCAAAACTAAGAACTGCCCACCATTCTGAAGCAAAATCAAGTCAACACTGCATGTCTACAGGCACCTAGTCACTAGGATCCTTTGTGACCACACAAGATACCAAACTACATTAGGCAAAGATTTACAACATAGTTGTCTATCCAGTGATAATGAGACACGGACTGATGTTCATTCATGACATCATGAATGAAAAACCACAAGATGGATCATGGGAGTCGTGTCAATCACTCACATAAAGCACAACTCTAGTGGTATGGTCATATGGTATGTAGTACTGACTAACTGGTACCGTAGACACCATTATGCCTCAGTAAATAAGGATAGCGACAATGTGGGAAACCAAAGAAACAATGGTTTGATCAGCTCAGAGAAACCATGCAAGAAAACAATGTTGTATCTGAAGACACCTTAGACCAGAACAAGTGGAGATCCAGTGTGTGCAAATAAAAGGACCCTGCACAGAAGCGTGACAAACACTAGGAAAAAAATCTATGACTTTACTGTATGATCAAGTATTAGTAATCTTTCAGGTAAAAATAAATACTTAATGTGCAAAGTACAAACAATAAAAATTACAAAAGAAACAAGTGAACAGCTTCCTATGGTATTTCAAGGGTTCTTCAGAAAACAAGAATTTTTTTTTTTTTAATTTTTTTTTTAAGTGAAACAGATTTCTCAATTGACAAGTATAGTACATAATTGAGCATAGCCAAGCATAATTTTAATCTGTATAATAATTCACCTTAACAGAGAACTGAAAACCAAAAATAAAGCCAGATACATACATCCAAGCATATCCATTTTGCTAAACAGATGGTATGTTTATATATTCATAACAGAGTGCAACTGCAGGTCTCATTACAGTTTTTGTTTTAAAGAAAAGCTGCTTTTGAAATATTAAAAATGTCTCCTATTAATCAGAAGGTCTGCATGTTATAGTGCAACCACTACATAGTTTTAACATACAAATATTTTCCTGTTTTTCACTTCATGATTATTTCAAGTAATTTATCTACCTTATTACTGAACACCAGTTGACATTCAGCATCACATTTAAATATTATATTTTAAAATGAAGAAAGAATTTGCAGTAACCTTATTTTCAACCAATATTGTCTATTGTTTGTTTTTTTTTTTAATATACCTGTTTTTAGAAAATTGTGAGTATTGGACAACTTTAACCTTTCCAGCAGATATAAACAGATAGCATGTATAAAATGCAAAGAGTAATGCACAAAAAGCAGCAAATGCCCATCTCTGTATTTTTGCATAAAATGTTACTTACTGGGATTTCTAAAAAACAAAATGATTTTTTCTTAGTATATAAAATTTATGCATAAAATAAAAAAGAGCTAAAGAAAGGAACACCAGGGAAACAAATGAAAAGTTTAACTGAAGATAAAGAATTTCTACTTTAAAATGTTTTTTATAATAATTTTTTATCTTCAGTGCTATTTTTATACTGTCAACATGACCAAAGCATACCTATATATGATATATTTGTACCAAAGAGTACAATGTTTTGGAATATATGCAATTTACCTGAACGTCTGCCCATGTTCCAGAACTTACTGCTTCCTCCACTGAGGCTTCTACTTGATCTACAATGACTTGATCAAGACAAGCTGCTTTCAGAAATAAAAGTTTTCTTGATTTGTACCGCTTCCTGATGTAATTCACAGAATCTGGAATTCCTAATCTTGTCAAAGCTTCAAACTCTGATAAACAAAATACGTTTTAAAAGGCAATAGTAAAGACATTTTACAAAAGGTTTAAAAGGCATTTAGCACTTTTCTTTATTTGTTAAAATAAATATGTAAGAGATATACAAAAACAAAGCATAGCATTGACTATCTACTAAAGGTTAAATGTGTTATACATTTATAGACATTTTATGCATTTTGATTCATCTCAATAAAACGCACACATAAACATTTACCTAAATAACTATTTTGCTTCAAAAATGAGTCCACCCAGTTGTTCTGTGTTTTAGAGTATATATCAGGAATGTAAACAGCCTTGTTCTGTCGTCCACCAACTATAGTACCCTTTAGCCGCCCAGTACTCATCAAGTCATCCAATTCCGCTGCAGATAAAATACATTTAAAAAAAAAAATTACAACTGCAAGCTAAGTAAAAGAATTTAAATTTCTACATTTACGACGGGACAGTCAGCTTCGTCGCATTTACCCTGAGCAGTAGCCTAATAGTCTGTGGGTGAATTTACACTTATCACTGCTAATATCATGTGCTATTTGCTACAATACTCGAATACACAAGAGAAAGTAGTTTAAACAATAAGGAACCTTGATAAACTGACTTTTCTACGTGACATAGCAAAAACCAAAAGGTATACAAGAGAGTATTTCACCGGTGTCCCTACTTCCCATAAACAAAACATTGAAATAATATCCTACACACAGACTAGATTTAAAAAAAAAAAAAACAAAACTGCATTATAACCTATTTTACTGAATTACCAAATTACTTGTTGTACCCACTACCGATCTTTATAAAACCCTTGCCAGACTCATGGGCATCCACAACCTTCTTTCTGAGTGCATTAGAGAACTCTTTTGATCTTGCAAGATGATATCATTCACATCAACAGCAAACAGAACACCAGACCCTAGATAGCTGTGGTTTAAATACTGTAAGACAAGTTCCACCTGCATACTCCCTCCCTATGGAGATTCTCATTAGCACCTGATCTGGAACACCAACTCTAATTTTATGGATTTTATAAGGTGATAAACGAAGGGGTGTAGTTACTTTCTACATGTGACAAACCTGTATGCTTAATTTAAAATATGAGAATAAATACATTATGTGTCACTTTTGCACAGAAAAGGTGATATACTTGAACATTTTTCATGAACATATCTAACATTTGTCTGTTCAAATATGTTGGAAAAAGTCAATGATTTTCACAGTATGTGCTTAATTTGTTACATGATCATTAAGTATAAACAAAGCAAAAAGGCTACATTAAGCAAAAGAAAAGGATCACATTCAAAATTGCACAAAAACATCATTTCAATTGCAATATTTTTCTGAGTTACATCACTGTCCTTCAAATGGATGTGTATATAACTAGGAAAATATGACGCAACAACCCTGCAAAAGGGTAGAAAGGTGACTATACAGATATATATAGATATAGATATATATATATAGATATAGATATATAGATATATATATATATATATATATATATATAGATATATAGATATATATATATATATATAGATATATATATATATAGATATATAGATATATATATATATATATATATATATATATAGATATATATATATATATATATATATATATATATATATATATATATATATATATATATATATATATATCAGGGCCCCTTCAATTTTTCACTCTTTGTTATATTTCAGCCATTTGCTAAAATCATTTAAATTAATTTTTTCTCTCATTAATGTACACACAGCACCCCATATTGACAGACAAAAAAAAGAATTTTTGAAATTGTTGCAGATTTATTAAAAAAGAAAAACTGAAATATCACATGGTCCTAAGTATTCAGACCCATTGCTCAGTATTTAGTAGAAGCACCCTTTTGAGCTAATACAGCCATGCCTCTTCTTAGGAAAGATGCAACACGTTTTTCACACCTGGATTTGGGGATCCTCTGCCATTCCTCCTTGCAGATCCTCTCCAGTTCTGTCAGGTTGGATGGTGAACGTTGGTGGACAACCATTTTTAGGTCTCTCCAGAAATGCTCAATTGGGTTTAAGTCAGGGCTCTGGCTGGGCCATTCAAGAACAGTCACAGAGTTGTTGTGAAGCCACTCCTTCGTTATTTTAGCTGTGTGCTTAGGGTCATTGTCTTGTTGGAAGGTAAACCTTCGGACCATTCTGAGGTCCTTAGCACTCTGGAGAAGGTTTTTGTCCAGGATATCCCTGTACTTGGCCACATTCATCTTTCCCTCGATTGCAACCAGTCGTTCTTGTCCCTGCAGCTGAAAAACACCCCCACAGCATGATGCTTCCACCGCCATGCTTCACTGTGGGGACTGTATTGGACAAGTGATGAGCAGTGCCTGGTTGTCTCCACACATACCGCTTAGAATTAAGGCCAAAAAAGTTCTCTCTTGGTCTCATCAGACCAGAGAATCTTATTTCTCACCATCTCAGAGTCCTTCAGGTGTCTTTTAGCAAACTCCAAGATACAACTTTTTGGCCTTAATTCTAAGCGGTATGTGTGGAGACAACCAGGCACTACTCATCACTTGTCCAATACAGTGTCTAATTCTGGGCTCAACAGGCATACACACTCACTGCACCCCACCCACTGGGGGATTAAACCTCGGACATCAGCATCAGAGACGAAGCCTCTTTACGCTGCACCACGGCGGGTGGTTCGCCAAACATCCGCCACAGTGCCCTCTTTCGCTTGAAAGAAGCAGATCATAGAATGAGAGGGTGCAGTGAGTTGTGTACGCCTGATGAGCCCAGAATTAGGACAAAACACGTGTTGCGTACTCTTTGCATTGTTTGACAGTAAACTATGCAACATTCTATGATCATCTTCTCGCTGAAAGAGGGCACCATGGTGGATGTTTGCCGACTTGCAGACCAACCACAAGCATTACCTGGTATGCATACACACCCATACAATCAGATTGTGATTCAGACTACGAATACCATGATAATGTATATATATACCGTATTTCCTCAAAAATAAGACCAGGTCTGCACAAGGGCTTATTTTCAGGGGATCTTATATTTATTCGTGTACAACAATATATATTTATCCAAATAGAGTCAAGTCATCTTATTCTGGAATATCGTCATAGCTCTCCACATTCAAACCCTAAATTCAAGCCTGAATTTCTTGCAACTCCAGCCGCTTTTAGGATCCTCCAGGATCGTTGTGCATGCTTCGATGTTTGATGAATGGTTTGATGTGGTGAAGCAAAATGCCGACAAACAAATGCATTTGTGGTGCATTTATATTCAAGTGTCACATATTCCCCAAAGTAATGACACGATATATTTTAAAAGTTATCTTCTTGCCGTCTTTTTTTTTTTTTTGGCACCTACACAATACCATCAGAATGAATGGCAGTGTATTTGAGCCACAGAGAAAAAAATAAGGACATAATGAAAGTGTCTATTTTGCGATTAAAGTGGAAATTTTGGCTTTAAACTCGAAATGTCCACTTTAACCTCGTAGTTTACCATTAAAGTATACTGTCACTACATGCTTCTGTGGGTATCCTCCTGACCTGACAGCAGCAGCAAGCAGCAATACATCTCCACACAGAACACATTACATTTATGATATTCCAGCTCTCTGCACATTTAGAATTCTTAGATATATACTTCATATCACTTTCATGATGAAATGCATTAAAATATGTATGTTACATTTTACAGATAAATCGTTAACTTTGTTTAAATAATGAATACTGTTAATAGTTACACATATGGGGGTGGCACGGTGGCAGAGTGGTAGTGCTGCCGTCTCACAGGGAGTCATGTCCCTTGTGATTCCTGCCCGGAGTTTGCATGTTTTCCTGGTGGGTTTCCACAGTGTGCTCAGTTTTCCATCCAAAGACATGAAGGTCTGGGGATTTGGTGAAGCTACAATAACGTTAGTGTATATGTGTGTGTGCTTGTGTTCACCTTGCGATGAGCTGATGCCTCGTCCAGTGAATTTGTTTCTGTCTTGCGGCGATGCTGCTGGAATGGGCACATCCCCAAATTGATGGATGTAATCATTACACATATTTTTCAGAGATATTGTGGCAAGGTGTCCTCGGAATTTAATGGATGTTTCGGGTACACACGTTGCATCGTGTGAAGTATAAACCCAGCCTTAGGCGCCTTACTTTTCAGTTGATGATCTTGACTAGTGCTTATATATATATATATATATATATATATATATATATATATATATATATATATATATATATATATATATATATATATATATATATATATATAAAGTACGTTGTTATATAAAGTGAACTTACATACAAATACACGGATTTGAATGCTTATGGACAACACCTTTTTTAAAGGTGCTAGAATCTTTTTTACATAACAGTGGTTTATAGACAGAAAAGCAGAAAATGCTCCGATATATCCACTTGAAAATATTATCTGTGAAAGACAAAATACGATCTTAATATTGATGTTAATTATTTCAGTACCACATCTTCCTTTCAAGTTCTTTTTTCCTTTTCTTCTGATAATATTATGACACTAATATCCTTAATTCCCATTCCAAAGATAAAAATCATGGTTGATTATTGTAACCATTGGCTGTGTATTTAGAATGAGTCAGATCACCCACTCATTCCTTAACAGTCTATATAGTTAAGTGAGAAACAAAACAAAGGCTAAAAATCAAAGCTTAAAATGTATGCAATATAAACATACCTTATAACCAGACTGACATTTTACACAAGACAATTTCAGACTTTTGTCATTAATTTATTATATTAATCAACTAGACAGATGGAATGAAAGTTGTATATTTTTTCATAACATGCATAACTTTGCTCATTGTAAACATAATATTGCTTAAAAAAAGTATACATTAAAAAGTTACCCATAAATTTAATTAGAACAGATACTTACAATATAAAAGATGTTCTGGCACTTCATATTGGGAAATTAAACTGCTCACTGGAGTAGGTCTATTTAAAGAAAAAAATAAATTTATGATAGAACTTTAAAAAATATACAGTGGGTATGCTGCGGTGGGCTGGCGCCCTGCCCATGGTTTGTTCCTGTCTTGCGCCCTGTGTTGGCTGGGATTGGCTCCAGCAGACCCCCGTGACCCTGTGTTAGGATATAGCGGGTTGGAGAATGACTGACTGGCAGTGGGTATGTAAAAGAATCACCCCCTTCAAAATATTCACATTTTGTTGCTTTGTAGCCTGAAATGAATATACACACAAAAAGTATTTCTCCAGCTGTATTTTCTCAATGCAACTTGTAACAACCAAGTAAAAGATATTTTTGAGTAATGATTTAATGATAAGCTTCAAAATAGTAGGGTGGCATTGCTTTTTATTCTTAAACTAATATTAAACATTAAACCAAATCAATTATTAAAATATTACTAATTCTTGGTCAAGACTGGCAGTCAGCTATTTAAAATTAACTAATTTCATTCAGACACTGACATAGACACCATAAGGAACATCTTTTGTAGGAATTAAGGATGTCACATGTATCAACGGGAGTAATTTCACATAAGCACAAAGAGTTTCCTAACAGTAAGTGTATAAGTGCCAAATGGTATTAAACACACAAATGCCTACATGCACGACTACCCCTATACTTGCTTGTGCGAACATGAAAGAGCAAAATAATGTGGGAGTAAAAAACAAAAAAAAACACTAAGCTCTCTTTAAAAAAAAAAAAGGGAAAACAGAAACACTAATATATTATATACATGAAAGTGATGAGAAGGGTAAAGATATCAAACATTTTGCAAATTATGCTTTGCAAACTTTCTAATGAAACCATACCTTAAACCATGCAGAATAATCATAACATTTTAAAAATTCAAATTGGTTGCATAATTTATTTGCAAATTGTTTTACATGGAATTGGCAACAAAATCAGTTGTGGGACAGTGAATGACAAATTATTAACTGTTAAAGTTAATGCCAAATGTGATGTCATTAAAACGATAATTTCATTATCTCACAGCCTAATCTTCACAAAAGCAGAATGTTTGCAGTTTATACTACATAGTACAATTTAAAACAACACTTTAGAGAATGCAGTCCAATATTCCAATATAGGCTATGTTTTACTAGACTACCCTTACCTATATCATCCTCACATTTTTTCTATCCAATTTCAGCATATACTACAGAATCCATTTTATTATAAGATTAGCTTATTCTCTTTACTTAATACAAGAATTGAAAATATGTGACAGGTACGATACACCTCATTCTGTTATATCGTGCTGCAATGATGTATTTAAGATTTACTTTGATGGCCTAGAACAGGGGTCGGGAAACTTTTTTGGCTAAGAGAGCCATGAACGCCACATATTTTAAAATGTAATTCCGTGAGAGCCATACAATAGGTTTAAAACTAAATACAAGTAAATGTGTGCATTTTATGTAAGACCAACACTTTTAAAGTACAATAAGTCTCTAAATTTTTTTTAATAATGTTGTTATGCTTTTGCTAACCAATGATGAATAAAGTACTTCTTACCATTAATGTGACTTCTGGTGCTGCATGGTTTTGCTGATGGCTTTGTAGTCTGGTTAATACGTGGTGAGGTTAAGCTTCATGCAGGCGTTGAGACTTCCATCAGTTAAACGTGATCGTAGGTTGGTCTTAATGTTCTTTAGATGTGAGAAAGACTGCTCACATGCATACGTAGAGCCAAACATTGTCAGTACAGCAATACTCACATGCTGCAGTGTGTGGTATGTGACGGGAAGCGCGTTCCAAGTTTTGACAATCAGCTGGTCCGCGGGTTGATGTTTTTTCATTTCTCCCAACTTGTGTTTGCTCGCCAACTCTGCTTGCTGTCGTGCAAGTCTTTCCAAATCTTCATTCAGTGACTTGAACTTATTCACCCACATGTCTGAGGCCTTCAGGTCAGCAGCTTATAGATCAAAATCTCTGACAGAGACACCGGGGATGTAACTCAGGTTGGCGCTGTCCACTATACACTCGTGTGGATGGGTGATGAACTTAAAAAGACGAGTGCGCTCACGAAATTCTCCAAAGCACACTTTGAATGACTGCAGGAGGTTAGATGTGAAGCCCGCTAGCTGCTGAAGATCAAAATGTTGAGCAGGGTCACTTGCTGTGCGTGCATCTTTAAACTCTCCCAGTTTTTCAAGGTGTAGTAAACGACCTGTTTCAATGTCAGAGATGAAGAGTTCTAGCTTGTTTTCAAATGCAAACACTGCTTGTTGAAGGTATAAGACTGTATTTCCAAGGCATTGCATTTTCACATCGAGCTGGTTCAGATGTTCAGTCATGTCCACGAGATAGTAGAACTTCAGGAGCCACTCAGTGTTAGCTAACTCAGGATGCTTGACGTTGTTAATTTCAAGAAAAGTCTGGATTTCGCTCAGACAAGCCGTGAAACAGCTGAGCACCTTTCCTCTTGACAACCAACGCACATTGCTGTGCAGAAGCAGACCAGGATAATTATTCCCAACTTCATCCAGCAGTGTTTCAAACTGGCAATCATTTAAAGTTCAGGCAACAATACAGTTGACCACCCGAATGACCAGCAACATCACCTCACCAAGCTGCTCGCCACACATCTGAGCACAAAGTGCCTCCTGATGTAGGATGCAGTGAAAACTTAGGATGGGTCTCTTTTCACGTTCATGAAGAAGCGCTACGAATCCTCCGTTTTTCCCCACCATGCACAGATCACCATCAGTAAACACTGAAATAAGTTTACCCATCGGTAGATTTTTTTCTTTAGAGAGCTCAGTGAAAGACTTGAATAAGTCCTCCCCTCGTTGTCCCTTTCATAGGCAAAACAGCAAGACTTTCCTCACGTAGTGTGTCACCGACAGCATACCTTGCAATCATGCTAAACTGGGATAAATGGCTTACATCTGTTGACTCATCCAAAGCAAGAGAAAAGAATGGTGCTGCATTTATGTCCTTCACTTGTGTTGCCTCAATTTGATTTGCCGTCATGATGGTACGATCGTGAACAGTTCTTGCCAACAGGGGCATGTCTTTTATTCGTTTGATTATCTTGTCTTTATCCGAAAAGTCATCAAAAAGTTCATTGGCAACATCAAGCATGAATGTTTTGGCATACTCCCCATCTGTGAATGGTTTTCCGGTTCTCATAATTGCTAAAGCACCAGCAAAGCTAGCCGAATTCCAGTCACCTTGTTTGGTCCAAACACAGAGATGCTGCTGACTAGCTTGCACTCTGCACAGTAGCTCTTGACATGCTTCTTCCTGCTGTCCCCCCGTCAGGATATTTCGATGCAAATGTAGTATGGTGTGTGTCGAAGTGCCGCTTTATATTTGACTGTTTCATCGATGCAATTTTATCATTGCATATTAGGCACACTGCAGAACCTGCTCTCTCCACAAAGGCGAATTCCTCTGTCCATTCCTGCTGAAAAGGACGATACTCCTCATCTTTTTTTCTTTTAGCCATCTTCTTCGATAAAAGGGGTTTTGCAATTAACTAGCTGACTACTTGATTAAAAGGAGGGAAGTTTACTTCCTGACCTCAACGACCCGTGTACGTTACGCATTAGCCAATAAAAATTTGGTGTTGTCCCGGAGGACAGCTGTGATTGGCTCCAGCCACCCACAACCATGAGCATGAGCGGTAGGAAATGAATGGATTGAAATACATGAATGTTTTTTAGCGTTATTATTTTTTTTATTAAAGATCTGTCTGCGAGCAAGATGCAGCCATCAAAAGAGCCACATCTGGCTCACGAGCCATAGGTTCTCGACCCCTGGCCTAGAATATGTCTAGACGACTCTGGAGTTGTTTTACTGATAATACAATTAGCACTAAAACTAAACAACCGCTGCATGCAAAACGCTACATGTTAGACAGATTTAGAAAATACATTTTTCATGCATTATATCAAGGAACAGCAGAGCAGAATATACAGTCTATGTATTAGAGCAGTCTCCTGTATCTGACATTATTGACATCTGTCAATTTCTCCTTGGGGATTAATAAAGTATATATCAATCTATAATAGATAAACAAATGAAATGTGAGAACTCCTCAAATGAAGCAAAAATGAGTTTCTCGGTATAAATCAATTTTTATTTTCTACTGCTCTTGAGCACTTGACTAAAAAAATTACTTTCTTTATTAAATTGACTTTATGTATACAGAAATCACAAATATTAACACAAAACCAATAAATAATAATATGCTAAAACCTTTCAGACAAGAGATTTTGCTCATGTACTAGAGAAACAATGGACCTGCAAAAACAGTAGATATATTGTATGTATATCATGAACTCAACAAACAGAACTAGCTGTTATGCTGCTGAACGTTTTTGTTTGTTATATATTATTTATTACTTTTGTGGTAACTATCTTGTTCAGCTACAGTAATTAGGAGAAACTCAAATTAAAATGTATTATTTCCTTTTTTGTCTGTTTCCAAATTTTGTCTTTTTTGTGTCATCTTCCTTTCCCCTAGTTTTCATTGTGCTACTTTAGAAGTATCAAGTACACACTCTCATAATCATGTTATATTTAATTACAATAAATGTGTTTTCCTTTTATAACTTAAATTATTCGATGATTTCAGATGATTGGCAACTAAATGTCATAAATATATCTTATATAAACATTTTTAACTTTTCTAGGAACTTCAGTTATTTTATCTGCGCTAGTAAAGCTTTGATTTAAAAATACACATGATAAAGTGAAAAAATGATAGAGCATCTGCGGTGGGCTGCTGCCCTGCCCGGGGTTTGTTTCCTGCCTTGCGCCCTGTGTTTGCTGGGATTGGCTCCAAATGCTTTTTCTGCATCCAAGTATTATAAGATCTCCAGGGTGTTACACTATATGGGTGAATATACAGTAGAGTCTCGCTTATCCGACATAAACGGGCTGCCCGAACGTCGGATAAGCGAAAATGTTGGATAATGGCAGGTGTTAAGGAAAAAACCTATTAAACGTCCAACTATGTTATAATTTTACACATTACGAACCGAATAATCATGTTTTACAACAAAACAGAATAAATTAACTGAAAAAATGAACTTAGTTACAGAATTGTCTTACGTTAAATACAGTATGTACTGTACTTAAAAAGTTCAGTCCTGTGATGATTTAAAGACATTTTTGATCATAGTCTGCTTTCCTGACGAGTGCCGTTTCTTCGCTGTGAAGTCTCGCCATCTTTGCAGCATCATTATGTCTATTCCTGTAGCTTCTTCTTGTTGCACAATGTAATTAATTGCAGTTTCTAGCCTTAACTCCGTCACTAATATAGTCAACATCCGTATGAGCGTATACTGTTTACTACAGCATTGTGACTGCATGTGTGCGTTTGTGCTGTGACGTGCGAGTACCCGTCTTGCACCCGAAAACTCGAAGCCGAGTCTTAGTACTTTTAGCAACACCAGCTTGAAACAACAACAGTGCGGTTATTTAATGTAGCAGGATCTTTCATTCTCCTATACACAGACACAGCAGTCAGGCAGGGTCTGGGGGGGTAAAGTAATACTGAGCCCAGCGCATTTATAATGTCCCTTGTATCACTCATCAATGGCAGGCACTTATAGCATGTCCGCAATCTTTTCGGATTGGCTTTTACATCGAACTGCTACAGCGCTGAGAGACTGCGATTGCTTTGGGACGCTCTTCCGCATGTCGTCCCGTTGGGTGGAATCCTACAAGAGTTTAGAAACTCACTCACACCAGCCATGATTATTTTCAAAGGTAAAGTACAGGTTAATTTGCTTTATGTATTTTTACTTTATATTTTGTATTAATAATTTTTATATGGATAGTTTTGGGTTGTGGAACGAATCATCTGAGTTTCCATTATTTCTTATGGGGAAATTTGCATTGATATATTATACGAGTGCTTTGGACTGCAAGCACATTTCCAGAATGAATTATGCTCGCAAACCGAGGTTCCACATTAATTAGCTGCGGCAGAGTCGGAAGCAAAAAAAAAAATAGACTACGCTCACACTCGCAACTTGCAGTTCTTGTTGCCGATTGATGCGTATTTTTTTTTTGCGGCGGGATGTCGGATAATACGGAATGTTGGATAAGAGAAGGTAGGATAAGCGAGACTCTACTGTATTAAATTAAACAGATGTCAAAAAAAGTGTCTGCCTTTATTAAATTCTGTTTGGTCTTGTGATATTACCGTAGGAAGCACTCTCTCAATCTTTCTAACTAGAACTTTGGAGAGTATCTTAACATCATTATTCAGAAGCGAGACTGGTCTCCATGATGCACATTGTAATAAGTCCTTATTTTTCTTAGGAAAGATGGTAATTAAAGCTTGCCAAAAAGTTTGAGGTACAATTTTATTAGCTCTGGCTTCTATAAATGTTGCTAATAATAGGGGAGCTAACTTAATTGGTACCTTTTTTTTATATAAAATTCAGCAGGGTAGCCATCAGGGCCTGCTGTTTTCCCACTCTGAAGTGAGTTTATAGAGGCTAGTAATTCTGAGAGTGCCAGAGGTTTATTCTATTCCTATGCGCTGACAGTATCTAGTCGTGGTATCTGTAATGCATTAGATTGTGTCTTATCTTCTTTAAACTGAGTAGAATATAAGGACTTACAGTATTCTGTACATTTGTGAATTTTTTTTTTATGGTCAATGATTTTACATCCATCTGTGTAGGTAATTACTGATATTGCATTGTGAACTTCCTACTTGAGTATTTGTTAAGCTAAGATCTTATTAGCCTTCTTTCCATGTTCATAGTAATAATGTCTCGATTTACAAATGAGTTCTTCCATTTCTTTTGCTGTCAAGAGTGAACATTTTGAAATGAAATGGGTATTCAGCAAAATATGGATAATTATATCTTATTCATGTAATGGTTACTAAATATCTTTATTGAAAGAGATATAAAATTAGGCTACAAATACAGTAGAGTTGAAATTTGTGTTCATATATAAACAGCAAGAAATTACATTGTGGTAAATTGCTAAATTTTAACCTTGCATTATCTCTTAATTAAGAACTCCTCATAAATGTAGGATTACTATTTGTGTAATATTTGTAGAACATACCTCGTAATTGCACTGAAAAGTCCACAAATCTTTGATCTGTGTCTGGAAACAAATGCCTGTGTGAAGATCATCCTTTTGTCATATTCATCCATTTTCCCATGTATAATTTTGCCAGTATGTTTGCATAGTACCTAGAAGTATGGAAAAAGCATTATGGTTTATTAGGAAATTGGTATCATTTTTTATTAATTTGAAACAATTTAAAATATTCTCCAAGTTATGTGAATCCTTCGTTACACTTACTGCAGCTTTACATCAACCACCTATACCACAATATAATGCTGCTGTACTTGCTCCAAAATGAAGATGATTTAATGCTATGGGTTGGTGCAGGGTCAGTGAGCAGGAGTATCCTGGCTGCTAGTGAATCCACATACTCAATATAAAAGAGGATGGGAGACACCAGCACACGAGCCAGTATTAAAAATAAAACTTGAAAGTGTGAAGGACTGAAATCTTTTGTCATAATATAAAATTCTGCCAGATATCAAATAAGAACAAAAATATCAAATTAAAAATATTGCAAGTAGTGTTTATTGTTTTTATAAAGAGCAATTTTCATTTTAAACAATTGTGTTTTGTAGTACATTAAAATACAATAGACAGACAGAGAACAGAAAACTCTAAATTTTCAGGTCTCAGAATACATTGGCTGCTTATGTCATTAGAACAATTACTTATATAAAAGCGATAATTTCTATTCTCACTGGTACCTATCACAAAAAGGGTTGGTTACAGAATTTGTAGCTGGTGCCAAAAGGTACAACTAACAATCCAGTCCACAACTTTTGACCTGTCAAAAAAATAAATAAATAAAAATAAACTAAATACATCTAATTAATCCAATTTAAAGGTTACAGGGAGAAATTATGATCTAGGCAATAAAAGTGATGAAATTTTGGGAAATAAGCAAAGTCTGACATTTCCCAAGACATGACATACAAGTAAAAATTATTATTTTAGTCAAGATATTACAAATTTAAAACCAACAGCTGCCTACTTCTTCTGTCACAAATCTTATGAAACATTCAATTGACTTCAGATCATTAATCCCTATGAAATGCATTTTTCACAAGAGAGGTCAGTTTTTCTTTTTGAAAGGTATTTTTGCTTAAATCTATGTATACATGAAAATGTATTACAGTGGAACCTCAGTTTGCGAGCATAATTCGTTCCGGAAACGTGCTCGCAATCCAAAGCACTCGTATATCAAAGCGAATTTCCCCATAAGAAATAATGGAAACTCAGATGATTCGTTCCACAACCCAAAACTATTCATATAAAAATGGTTAATCTATACTAATATAAGGAAAAGCCCTCACTGACTCACTCACGCACTAATTCTCCAACTTCCCGTGTAGGTAGAAGGCTGAAATTTGGCAGGCTCATTCCTTACAGCTTACTTACAAAAGTTGGGCAGGATTCATTTCAAAATTCTACGCGTAATGGTCATAACTAAAAGCTATTTTTCTCCATTTACTGTAATGAAGTTGAGCTCGAAAATCGTGGGGGGGGCGGAGTTTCGTGTGACATCATCACGCCTCCCACGTAATCACGCAGTACGTAGAAAACCAGGAAGAGCGCCAAAAATCGCTGAAGAAAACATACATTATATAATGAAGAAGGCAGTGAAACAATTAGAAGCGAGCGAGTGACATATAAAACCAAATTCAGCGGCTCACATGAACTGACATAGTGCGCAGACAAAAAGCAACAGTTCCAAAGAGTGCTGAACAAAAACTGGATTATACTGCTACGCTCAAATAGACAAACCACACGCTGTGGCGCAATAGCAGAGGCTTCGCCTCTAGCGCCGGCTTCCGAGATTCGATTCCCGAGAGGGGATGCACTGAGTATGTGAGCTTGCTTCCCGATACATTTTAGCCTTGCATCCCCTTGGTTTTGAGACGTATGAAAACATATGCGGTTAACGCAGAAAGACAGATCACCAATTGAAGGTTTATGATCATCAGAGGTGACTGTGTGCAGAGGGTGCAGACCTATAAATATCTGGGATTGCAGCTGAATGACAAATTGGACTGGACTGCCAATACTGATGCTCTATGTAAGAAAGGTCAGAGCAGACTATACTTTCTGAGAAGGTTGGCATCCTTCAACACCTGCAGTAAGATGCTGCAGATGTTCTACCAGACGGTTGTGGCGAGTGCCCTCTTCTACGCAGTTGTGTGCTGGGGTGGCAGCATAAAGACGAAAGACGCCTCACACCTGCACAAACTTGTTAAGAAGGCTGGCTCTATTGTAGGATTAAAGTTGGACAGTTTAACATCTATGGCAGAGCGACGGGCATTGAGCAAACTCCTGTCAATCATGAATAATCCACTGCATCCACTTAACAGTGTCATCTCCAGACAGAGGAGTAGCTTCAGTGACAGACTTTTGTCACTGTCTTGCTCCACTGACAGACTGAGGAGATCGTTCCTCCCCCACACTATGCGACTCTTCAATTCCACAAGAGGGAGTAAATGCTAACATTAATTTTATTTTTATTTTTTTCATTTTTTCATTTTTATTACTATTTAATTTAATATTGTTTCTTTGTATCAGTATACTGTATACTGCTGCTGGATTATGTGAATTTCCCCTTGGGAATAATAAAGTATCTATCTATCTAGATCCCATAATGCAGCGCTTCAACTGCCTTGCCGAACAATTACCGCGTCAATCAAGTCTAGCTTATGATGCTGCAAGTTATTGCGAAACTAGCCCACACGATGCCAAAGAGAAAAGGTGATTCTGAACATAGAGCCTTTAAAAACCGATGGGAGGCTGAGTATATGTTTACTGACATTGCCGGTAAACCCGTGTGTCTCATTTGTGGAGCTAATGCGGCTGTAATTACAGAATTTAATCTAAGACGGTACTATGAGACAAAACATCAAGATAACCTGAAAGACCTGAATGCAATGCACAAGATACAGAAAGCAGAAGAGTTAAAGAAGAATCTGACACTTCAGCAGACGTTTTTACCCGTGCAAAATCACAAAGTGATTTCAAGTGAAGCTACTTTTATGGGAGATACAAATGCACCAGTGCAACTTGCCCCACTTTCCCTGTTGCCAAGTAATGTTGAACCAAGCCGGCATAACGGTGTTCCCAAATACGCACTTTGCTGATAAACTGAGCGCACTGCGCACTGAGTTCGCACGGCGCTTTGGTGACTTTGAAGAACAAAAAAAGAATTTTGAGTTGTATCGCAACCCATTTGCCGTCGATGTGGAAACTGCACCTGTGCAGATTCAGATGGAGGTGATTGAGCTGCAGTGTAATGGCACACTGAAGGCAAAGTACGATACTGCACGGCGTGCACAGTTTATTCACTCCATTCCCGCACAAATGCTCCAGCTCCATCTACATGCAGCTCGAACCTTGTGCATGTTTGGTAGCACATATCTGTGTGAGAAGCTCTTCTCAGTGATAAAGACTAACAAAACAGCACACAGGAGTCACCTCACTGATGAGCACCTGCAATCCATCCTGAGAATCTCCACAACACAGAACCTCACACCAAACATAAACGAACTTATTGCCAAAAAAAGATGCCAGGCGTCCAAATCTGATAAAATGACATATGAACAAAGACAACTGAATGATTTGATTTGTTATTGCTGAAAAGAACAAATTTTATTTATATTTCCAGGTTTTGTTATGCACCATGTTCATATTTGAATTTGTATAATTTTGACAGGATATATTTTTATGGAGAGCAAAATCTTTTGGGATATTTAAAATTTAAGTTTATTTTTATATAAAATTACATAAGAGTAAAGAAATTTGAATGTTTGTTCTTTTAACGTTTATTTCTAACTTGTATAATTTAGACAAGATATATTTTTATGGAGAGCAATATATTATAGTTATATAGTTATTTAAGGTTTGAGTTTATTTATTCCAGAATAATATTCTGTCAACTTAACAAAAATTCCTTCTATTTAAAATTTAAATAGAACTTGAACATATACGATAGTTGTGTGTGGGGCAACAATGAGATCACCCCCAAAACAGGAATGTTTTAACAGGTGGAGGCCACTGACATTTTTCCCTCCTCATCTTTTCTGACTGTTTCTTCACTAGGTTTTGCATTTGGCTACAGTCAGTGTCACTACTGGTAGCATGAGGCGATACCTGGACCCTACAGAGGTTGCACAGGTAGTCCAACTTCTCCAGGAAAGCACATCAATACGTGTCATTGCCAGAAGGTTTGCTGTGTCTCCCTGCACAGTCTCAAGGGCATGGAGGAGATTCCAGGAGACAAGCAGTTACTCTAGGAGAGCTGGAGAGGGCCATAGAAGGTCCATAACCCATCAGCAGGACCAGTATCTGCTCCTTTGGGAAAGGAGGAACAGGATGAGCACTGCCAGAGCCCTACAAAATGACCTCCAGCAGGCCACTGGTGTGAATGTCTCTGACCAAACAACCAGAAAGACTTCATGAGGGTGACCCAAGGGCCCCATGTCCTCTAATGGGCCCTGAGCTCACTGCCCAGCAGGCATGCAGCTCGATTGGCATTCGCCATAGAATACCAGAATTGGCAGATGCACCACTGGTGCCCTGTGCTTTTTACAGATGAGAGCAGGTTCACCCTGAGCACGTGACAGAAGTGAAAGGGTCTGGAGAAGCCATGGAGAACATTATGCTGCCTGTAACATCATTCAGCATGAGCAGTTTGGTGGTGGGTTAATGATTGTCTGGGGAGGCATATCCATGGAGAGTCACACAGACCGCTACAGGCTTGACAAAGGCACCTTGGCTGCCATTAGGTATCAGGATGAAATCCTTGGACCCATTGTCGGACTTACTGTCAGACCCTATGCTGGTACAGTGGCTCCTGGTGCACGACAATTCCTGGCCTCATGTGGTGAGAGTATGCAGGCAGTTCCTGGAGGATGAAGGAATTGATACCATTGACTGGCCACCATACTCTCCTGACCTAAATCCAATAGAACACCTCTGGGACATTATGTTTTGGTCCATCCAATGCCACCAGGTTGCACCTCAGACTGTCCAGGAGCTCAGTGATGCCCTGGTCCAGATCTGGGAGGAGATCCCCACAACACCATCTGTCATCTCATTAGAAGCATGCACCGATGTTGTCAGGCATGTATACAAGAACACAGGGGCCATACAAAGTGCTGCGTACAATTTTGAGTTGCTGCAATTAAATTTGGGCAAAATGGACTAGCCTGCCACATAATTTTTCACTCTGATTTTTGGGGCGTCTTTGAATTCAGGGCTCTGTAGGTTGATCATTTTCATTTCCATCAAGCGATGTGGCATCCTTTCGTTCCTAACACATTACCCAGTTTATATCAGTACAGATATCCAGGAGGATTTCTTTTACCCATTGAGATCTGATGTGTTTTCAAAGTGTTCCTTTAATTTTTTGAGCAGTTTATATATATATATATATATATATATATATATATATATATATATATATATATATATATATATATATATATATATATATATATATATATATATATATATATATATATTATATTATATTATAGATAGATAGATAGATAGATAGATAGATAGATAGATAGATAGATGACAACAACACTCATATCAATGACAAAACAATTACATTAACAATCAAGTTACGTTATTTTTTTTAATTTTTCCTTTTCTTTTTCATAACTTCTTTAACACACTAATTCTCCGCTGCGAAGCGCGGGTATTCTGCTAGTACAAAATCCATTCATCCATCCATCCATTTTCTAACCCGCTGAATCCGAATACAGGGTCACGGGGGACTGCTGGAGCCAATCCCAGCCAACACAGGGCACAAGGCAGGAACCAATCCCGGGCAGGGTGCCAACCCACCACAGGACACACACAAACACACCCAGGGCCAATTTAGAATCGCCAATCCACCTAACCTGCATGTCTTTGGATTGTGGGAGGAAACCGGAGCGCCTGGAGGAAACCCACGCGAACACGGGAGAACATGCAAACTCCACGCAGGGAGGACCTGGGAAGCGAACCCGGATCTCCTAACTGCGAGGCAGCAGCGCTACCACTGCGCCACCGTGCCGCCTGATAGTACAAAATATAAAGTAAAATACATAATACAAATTAACCTGCACTTTACCTTTATAAAGAATCATGGCTGGTGTGAGTTTCTAAACTCATGTGGGATTCCACCCAACGAGACAACACGCGGAAGAGCATCCCAAAGTAATCGCAGCCTCCCAGCGCTTTAGCAGTTCGCCGTGTAAGCGCATTTAAAAAGATCGCAGACATGCTATAAGCGCCTGTCGTGAATGGGTCATACAAGGAACATTATAAATATCCCGGTACAATAAATAACAGCACTGTTACTGTTTCAAGCTGAATAAAGCTGGTATTAAAGTACTGAGAATCAGCTTCGTGTTTTGGGGAGCAAGATGGGGACTCGCACTTCACAGCGCACACACACAGTCACAATGCTGTAGTAAACAGATGTTAACTATATGAGTGAGGCACACAGACTCAGACGGAGAATAGCAGACGATTGCCAGAGAGAGAGAGAGAGAGAGAGAGAGAGGTTGCGACGTGCTGGGCGGGCGAGCGAGATAAAGAGAGAGAGAGAGAGCAGAACCATCAGCTCAGTTGCGATCACATAACGCTCAGCAGACAAAGTGTATCCATACTACTCGTATTGCAAGACATCGCTCGTTTATCAAGTAAAAATTTATTAAAAATTTTTGCTCATCTTGCAAAACACTCGTAAACCGAGGTTCCACTGTACTTCCCTTTTGTCAGATCTTCTTTTGTCTTATCTGTCCTGTAATACTTTTTGCATGTACTTACTTAAAAACTTCAATTTAAAAATGTCAGTAGCTAAGCCTGTCTGCCAGCTATTACTTCGAAATATGTATACACAAAAATGCACATTTAAATAGCTGTGAAAACAAACTAATAAGATGAATGTATTTATCTACTTTTCTCTGCACAAAAAAGTAATGATATTCTACACAGTTACTCTCCTTATACCCCAAGGGGTTTTTGGCATTATTGTGCTAAAATGACATACCCAGTTGCCTCGGTGAGGAATATGCAATCCCTGCCTTTGCTGACAGAGTTTCAGTACATAACGCAGCTGGGGGGCTAATCTGAGTCTCAAAAATCTCACATCTTCCCCCCTCAGCTTTGTTCACAGAAGCGACAATCTAAGCTGGGCTCTGCCAGATGAAAGAAGAAGTCAGCATTGACATGTGCAGACCCGGGATGATGGCGAACATCAAAAACAAACGGATGCAAACTAATATACTACTAGCGAGTTGGGAGTTCATATCATTCTGTTGGTAGAACCACTGAGCAGAGCATGATCTACTTCTAGGATAAACCGTCTGCCCCATAAGTAATAGCGGAGGGCCTCCACTGCCTACTTAATTACCAAACATTCCTTCTCGATGGTTGAGTAATTATGCTCCCTGGGGAGTAATTTCCAAATCAAACGTAATGGGATATTCTTTCCCATCAAAACACTTAAGAGAGCACAACCCAACCCAAAAGCACTTGCATCAGCTTGTAAAATGAACTCCTTAGGAAAGTCTGGATTCTGCAGAACCAGGAATGAAGAAAAACTGGCCTTTAAGTCAGAGAAGTGCCTCTCACAATCACTGGTCCAGACAGTGCTGTAGTTTTTTTATCCCCTTCAGTGAGAGGGGTGTCTCTATGTGCAAAATTTAGATTGAATCGTCTGTAATAACCAGCAAGCCTGATGAAAGCTCAAACCTGCATATGCATTTCCGGACATGGATATGCAAACACCTCATCCACCTTGTCCAACTAACTTTAACTGAACGGTTCCCAAATGAGTACCCCTAATAACGTGTTTCCAACACATTTAATTTACACTTCTTAGGGTTAGCTGTCAACCCAGCTAGCCTTAAACTGTCAAGCACTGCTTGCGATGCCATATCCAATCATGACTGAAAATGACCACATCATATACAGCATATACGGAATGAGGCTGCAGAATCTGATCCAACATTTGCTTAAAAATCAACAGTGCGCCATGGAGACCAAACGGGAGTCTGGTAAATTCAAACAACTCATTTTACAGATGCATATTATTAAATGATTTAGGAAATCTGAAGAAATCTTAGTTTGTAAATGGCAAGATCAAAAATCGATTGTTCAATCCTTCAGAGAACACATGCCTTTTTAATGGATACTAGCTAACCCGCGGCGTACCATACGCCGCATAATCAGGCCGTTTTTTAAATGATTTTTAAGCACAGGGAGAAAATTAACATTTGAAAAATCGGTAATGTAATAAATCAGCACGAAATGCAACATTGTAACAATGCGGAACGAAGTAACACAATCATCCGTGACTGAAAACTGGCGGACCAATCTTGTTGATGTGAGCGAAGGTAATGTAGACGCGCGCCTTCTGTTCTGTGTCGACGATGTATTGCTGGAAGAGTTTGCCACTGGAATGCAAGACACTAAATGAAGATCTCATGGCAAGCCTGAAAGCATAAAATTGGAGCGGTGTGACTCGCGTTCTTTTCGCAGTTCGCTTTAACTCAACATGGGTAAACTGTATGTGCCAGCCTGGATCTCCGTAAGGGAATAGCAGTGGAAAAACAATGGGGTCACGGTTCATACTGAGAACAGAACTTGGAAGCATCTCCCCTTGGATATATGCAAACGTCGTGTTGTGCAGGAGGTTCCCCGTCTTCACCTACAAAGCAGCAACATCAGTTTGACAGGACGGGGCGTTATACCTTCTCATATCCAGACCTGGATTTTCCATGAACATCATTCGTAAAGCAGTAACAGAGTAAACGTGAGTGATAATGTCATGCATTTGCATCTAAGACTTTGCGAAGGGATTAACCTGGCGTATCATGTTGTCTAGTTGAAGCAACAAAATGTCACTGCAAGCACTATTACATTCCTTTTGCAAACGTTGACTGGTAGCCTCAGCAGAATCGAAGATATATACTGTAGATGACCGTATTGTGGCGACGTGGCAGGATTGTAATATAAAGGAGAGACCTGGTGATAAATTTGACCGTGGATTCTGAAAGCATATGGTCCTTGTCCAGATGGTTGAGCGATGTGTGCGCCCATTGACGCGAAAGCTAAAGCTAAAGAGTTGTATTCCCTGATATGATCATAGTAATTTTTGGACAGCGGGTTCTTGCCAGTCAAGAGGTTTTCAAATAAAAGAGGGGGCTTGGATAGTGGTGGCAAAGACACTTTGCCAGCATGACAACACCTAGTGTAATGTCCGGATTTGTTGACCTCTGCTGGCCAATGAAGAGCATTGCAAGAAGCACATTGTGCGGTAGGTAGGCCAATGTTATGTTCTTGGACCTGAATGGCGATATCTTCTTGAAAAGCTGCAGAAAAGTGAATACGATGTTTGTGCATGAACGATTTAGTGCTGTGTTGACAGTAAAGGGAATTGGAATGAATTGTGTCGAAGCATTGCTGGCAATGTTCACATTGCATAATTCGTTCAGTGGAGTGCGTTTTTAAATGCATGTTGAGAAATCTCTGCCCTTGGAACGTTTTTGAACAAATCGTGCATTCAAAGATCTTTTTGGAATGCGTTCGTTCAGCGGAGTGGGTGTGTAAATGTGCTTTGAGATATTTCTAGCGTGTGAAGGTTTTGGAGCAGTGTTGACACTGAAAAGAATTCATCAGGGAATGTGTTTTGAGATGGTTAGTAAGGTATCTGCGTGCGTGAAAGTGTTTGTCGCAAATTTTGCATACAAATGTTTGCGTTGAATGGATCTGCAAATGGTTGTGGAGATCCATCTCACCTGTGAAGTCCTCGCTACAAAATGTGCAATTGAAGGTGAGAGTGGAATGAGTTCGTAAGTGTTTTTTGAGAGCGCGAGTTGTCTCGAAGCATTGTTGGCAATGTTCACATTGCATCATTCGGTTAGTGTTGCGTTTTTTCAAATGAAGCTTTTGGAACAAAAGGTGCATTGAAAGTCCTGTGTGGAATGCGCGTGTTCAGAGGAACAACAACATTTATTTATATAGCACATTTTCATACAAACAGTAGCTCAAAGTGCTTAGTGTTAGGAGGGTGTCTTTAAATGTTTTTCAAGAAGAGGAGAGTGGGCAGGTGACGTCACATTAGTGTGGAGAGCAATTGGGTGTGCACGCTGTGTGCACATACCGACAGAGTCAAAAGATGTCACCAGAAGGTAATCACATGGTTATTTGAGAGGCATGAGAACCTCGTAATGCCCATGATCCAAAGGAACACTAAAGAGCAGGGATATGAAGAGACGCTGGGCCGGATTGTAAACTCGAGGAGAGGCATGAGGACGTTCTTGAAAGTAAATGCTGATAGTAGCTGGAAGGATTTGGGACATTGCCACAATTTCTGCCTCACCACCATAGACTCCGGAAATATTTATGTAATCAGCGTATTGTTGAGCTGACTGTATAACAATGCCTCTGCAACTAAGAATAACGGACACCACGTCACCGAAGTTATCCCAATGTTTCCAAACAAAGCTAACAGCCATGTTACGAAGTTTGAGAGCAACAGTTTCATCAATGACATTTCTCCAAAAAAACCCGACTGACAGAAACAAACAGTTACCTGAAGCAGGAACATTGAAAGAAGTGCTGTTTCCATAAAATACATTTGAAGTGGTAGCCATGGAGGGCAAAAGAATAGTCAACGTGGCGCAGAGATGGGTTTGGACCGCAGCACAGACCAAAGCGAGTGAGTATGTGTTTGATGAGCTGTTTGATTTGGCGGGCAGTGATCTGGAGGTGCGTTCCTGAGCACGTGGCAGGAGGGGTAGAGTTTCTGGGCGGGGCTTCGTTGTTCCTTTCGCATGGTTTTTCATGGTGGATGCGGTCGTGTGTCGAAACCGAAAAGAATAATGAAAAGTCAACGTGGCTTAGACGTGCATGTGGACTCCTAGCACAGATGAAAGGGGCTAACTGGGTGGTCGGTGAGTTTTTGCGTCCAGGCACATGGGCAGGCAGTGTGAATGCGTAGAGAGCGAGGGTAGAAGCGGGCCAGTGAAAAAGGAGTGTTAGTGGGCAGGGAAACGTCTTCCATATTTCTGCAGCAGCATCTAAGAAGACGCGTGTTTGTTGCGGATGCGAATTGCTGTATGTAGCGTGTAAAACATTTTTCCATGGTGCACGCAGTCGTGTGTCGCAACCGAAAACTCAGTTTTTAAAGACTGCTTACTTCATTGTGTTTTAACCTCTGTTGTAAAGGATTGTTTTAAAGATCCCATGGGATACCCCTCGCAAACCGTTTTACACGCTGCATATGGCGATTGACATCCGCGAGAAACATGCCTCTATGAACATTCAACGTGCAGGTGCATGTGGCCTCTACGACAGGCGAATATAAATGGCGCGTTTCTTCTGTGTCGCGTGTGTCGAGTTGGTGGGCGTGGCTCTGCGAGTTATCGTCGTATCCAATGGTCTTGGAGTTGGTGGGTGTGGCTCCTTCCTGCGTGCGCCATAGGTGTCTCACTTGTCGGAGGCTCAGTGAATCCACGCCCCTTCCGGCATGCTTTCCATGGTTGTCTTGCCTTAGTGAATTATATATATATATTCCTAGATATAGATATATAGATAGCACAGATGAAAGTTAAGCTTATACTATACAAGGAAAGTCATATATGTTAACAGAGTCAAGAAATGCCATATTCTTCTCTTGACTTGAGCTTATCTGCAATAGACTGAAGCACAGCAGTAATGTGTGGTGTGTTCTGACAAACTTTTTAAATTGTTTATGGAAATAATGGTACCCATGTTCTCCAGTCTAAGCCAGTGTCTACACCAGTGTTTGTCATGGGATGGGAGTGCATTAGACACTTAATTTCTAATTTGCACATCTATGAAGGCACCATTAACGCTGAAGAATGTGTGTACATTTTAGTGCAACACAAGTTGCCATTAAGATGACCACTTTTTAATTATAAAAAAAAATATCCAACCTTACTGTGCATGTGTTACAAGAGTAAGACCATGTTCAGAGAATGCAGATACTACACTGGCCTGCCTAAAGTCCAGTCCTGTCACCCACTGAAAAAGGTGGAGATTCATTAAGCACAAATTAGGACATTGAAGAATAATGGGGAAAATAAAATCTGTTTGCAAAACTGATGTCCTCAGTTACCAAATGATTAATATGGGTTCTAAAAAGAAACATGTTTACTACTGGTGCAACAGAGGTAAAAATCCCTTTTTTTTTTTAATTAAAATATATATACACACACATACATACATACACACACAAACATGATGCAGCATGAAATTTGTAATATGCAATATGTGTGTATTTACAAAAACACAATACATTTGATAGGGGAAACCATTTATTTTTTTTTTTTCCCCCCAAATTTTCAAATTAATACAGGTAAAAGAGGATTTAAAAATCACCACTCTTTTTAATATACCATCTGAACAATTCTGGAATTAAGGCATGTTAAATATTTTGCTAAAGATTCCAATTAAAGTAGCTTTAATATAATAATATTTCAAGCCTGAAATTATTATAATTCTGGTTTCTACCTCAAGCTATTATAAAAGTTAATGTTCATATTTAATAGTTTATTTCATGTTCAAATCTACCTTCCTAAATTTAAATTCCTGTACATTAGGAACTAGCAAATAAAAATGATTCTGATTTTTCAACTATGAGAAGATGGCAATATAAAAGTTTGTTGCTGCCATCTTGTGGTTAAACAATTGTTAAAGAAAGGAAAATCAATTGTCAGTTATTATTACTTGGACTCTGTGTGTTTAGGGAATACAGCATTCCACATGCATCTTTACTTATTAAATAATTTTCGTTTGCTGTATTCAAAATGAAACTTCATAAAAAATTATTCTAGATCTTGCCTCAAAACTTACATTTGGGCTATGGTATTTTAATTTCGCTTATGCTCAGAATAGAAGCCTAAAACCAGGTACCTTACAGAATTCCACGGCACAACCTGAAAGATGCTACAATATAAAATCAGAAGGACTGAGATAATCCATCAGCAAAGTGTTATGTCAGTAGACACAAATGTGGACAGATGTGCCAGTAGGCTTTAAATCAATGTCAGTGTGATGTAGCATTATATGTGAATTTAAAGATATTGTGGCGACTGCCTGCTCTCTTATTCTTATTCTTAAATATCATGCACAATTCATGGGAAACATCTGCTCTATTGGCATGGCAAAACTGAAAGTGTATAACTATAGTTCACTTAAAAATCTCTTGTTTACAATTTTTATGAGACATAAGTAAGAGAGGGAGGGTCATGCTCAGTGTTTAATTCCAAACACCGATGTCCTTTACTCCCTCAGTTGTTGATATACAATTAGCTCTGTTTCATATAGGAGCTTATCAAAAAAGCATACATGCGATGTCCCACCCTAAAAACCAAAGTAAACTTTAGTTTCACTTGAGGGGCAAAACTAATGAAATTTACATATTTGATCCACTTCAGCTTTTCTTTGAGCACAACTTAAACACACCATATTCCTCGGCTCCATTATTCTGAAACAATTTCATTATACAAATTTGTCCATATGCACTACTTTATTATTATTATTTTTTAAATTAACCTTTTTGGAATGTTGCAATTTTGAGGACAGACAATGAGGCACTCTGAACAAACCAGGGATGTGTACCATTTTCCTGCTTCACAGGGCTATCTATGTTATCTCATCATTAAGTTAAGATCAAAAAAAGTAAAATGCAAAACAGTGCAGTGCAACAGTGGTGGGATTAACAATTACTAAACACAACTGATGCAATCTCAATATTTATGAATTAAGCATTTTCAATTATAAGTAATGTGTGGAGGGTAGCAGGGTTAATGCTTTAGGCTCAAAGCTTAAAGAACTCAAATTATATCTCTGGCAGGTCTTCTAGCATATCCTCTTTAATAAAACCCCTGTGTGCGTGTCTTTTGGTGAAGTGCGCATGCGTGAGGCTCGGTGCGACACACACGACCGGCATCGTGGACGCACACACACTGGAAGCTGAGCACACAGTGAATGGCGTAGCCGCGGCCGCGCATGATAAGCAAATAAAGGACAGCAATGCTGGGGAGAGTGCCGATTGGGTAGTCACGGCCGCGCACATAAAATCAATTGCTGGGGAGACGCCACACATACTGCCCCGTGCATGTTTACTAACTAACTAACTAACTAACTATCTACTAACAACATGCCACCCAAAAAAAGGACACGTCAAGTAGGACAAAAGACACAGACACTCAAATCGTATATAAGCAACATCTCCTGGAAGAACGGTCAGCTCAGCAAGTAAACATCAACAAAAGAAAGGCTGAAAGACAAAGAAAAATACGAGCAAATAGATCGATTGTAAAAAAGAAAATGAGCGTCAGAATATTCCCCGTATTGATTTGGCTCTCTCTCTACTAATTTACCCTTTACCATAAGAAGACAACAATTTCCAGCTACATTAGCCTTTGCCATAACAATTAATAAAGCTCAAGGGCAAACCTTAGAAAAAGTTGCCATTTACTTGCCAGAACCAGTATTCAGCCACGGTCAGTTATATGTTGCATTATCAAGAGTTAGAAGTTTTACAGATGTTGTTGTCAATGTTGTAGATGGTCCTGAACAAGAGTGTTTACAAAAAATGCTGTCTATAATGAAATTTTATTGAAAAATTTCCTGAGGTAAAAAAATAAAAACATTTTCCTAAATATCTTTTTCAGATATTGTGTATTACAGATTGTTATAAAGTTTTACACTAAGGCAATATTAATTATACTTACTGTATTGTCATATACGTTTCTAATTTATTTTTAATATTATTTTACTTTAGGCTTCTTGCAAAAATATTTTTAACAAAAAAATTAAGACAACAAACAGAATGAGGTCAAGGTCCCTTGCCATTTAATATAGACTGTTCCTAATAATGTTTATGCAATACTGTTCTAGCGCCCATTATTGTAACGGGCTTAATATCTAATACTGTACATAATGTCTACCAGCATCTGTGTGAATAGCTCCGTGTATGATACAATATGCATGATTTTTAACTTATAATGCACTGACTAACTCTAGAGCCGATTCCTGCCTTAGGCTAGATAATACAGACTTTGACTGCCAAAAGACAGATAGGCTGGTGTACAATATTAATAGCTATTCTCATCAAGTAGACTGTAGCTAAGATATGGACCTTAACTGAACAATGCTCTTGCATGAAACTGCCATTCATTGCAGGGTTCCTTTTAGATGTTTTTCTTGTGTTCATTCAAACGAGAAAGCAAGCTGGTATCTGAACAACTAATATATGTTGTAGATGCCCCAGAGGACACCCAGGATGGAGGTGGAATCCTTACCCAGCCGTGATGCCACAATGGAAGGATGGACTAAATGGAAGCAATACCTGGCCAGAACGCTTTACGATTCCCATCATGATTAGAATGCCTGAAGATTACAGGAACCATTAAGAGAGGATGGCAGTAAGCAGTTCATCGCCCACTATAATAGGTGGCTTTGTCCTTCATATACAGTACAGTCCCAGTTTGGACACCTGCGGGGCTGCATGGGAGTTGGAGTCCAGAGGTGCAGCCCTGTTGGGGTCCCTGGCAGACGATATAGGGCACTGCCAGGGGAGGACCTCCCGGCTTTCTTATGACCCGGAAGTACTTCCAACTGGTTACGTCACCAAAAGTGCTCCCAGGTCCAGCATAAAGGGAGCCTGCTTCCATAGCTTGATGAGTCGAAGCTGGGAGGAAGGTAGGCAACACTTGTCTTGGAGGAGTAATTGTGTGGGGAGAAGAGCAGAGTAGAAAAGAGACAACCTGTTTATTGTTATACGTTATTTTTCTAATAACAAAACTATTTGGTTTGAACCTTGGACTGTTTTGTGTGTTTGAGTTAGGGTCTCAGTTACACCCCCTTGTTTTCACAGTTGGCATAGTCAGCAAGATTTCCTAGCCACCCTGTTCTTTGAAAAATTTTATCATGATAGGAAACCCCAACACAATTTTGCATTATATATCATAACTGATATAAATTGGGGAGCAAAAATCTGGAAGAAAAAACGGATTTCAGGAAGCCAGACAGTAGAGAGCGCTGTTTGTCTTTGGAACTATCTGTTGGAAAGCGATGGAACCCCGCCTCCAACAAATTACTAACGGAAGACAGACGCAAAGGACAACCTCTATGATAGCTATGATGAAAGATCAGTCTCAGGTTTTATGGCGCCACAGAGTTCGGCAAGCTGGGGAATCAATTATTTCTCAGATTCCTGCCTCTTCGGGTATGAAAATGCATCTGTTAACTGTCTAAATTACGGCTTACTTGGACAAGATGGCGACAACAAACCTTGTGTTCCTATTCCACATGGAGAGTTCAGAGGATCCTTGGGAAAATCAAGAAGGTGACTATTGAACCGCCGGGGCCTGACTGCAGCTCCGATAAACCACAAACTGGAAAAAAAGACAGGCGAGTGTCTCTTCAGTTTCTGCTATGGGCAATTGGACAAAACGCAACAACTGCTCGCATCCTGGTAACACATTCCTATCTTCGAGATGGATCAGTCCTGTCCGGAATCATCCGGAGCAACTGCCCTCTGAGATTTCATTATCTTTGATGGAGTTTCAGTCAGAAGTTGAAGCATTGTCTGACTCAGGGGTTGTCGCTGGATATATACGAAGTCCCTACTGGCAATCAACGGAAAAGCCAGAAAGGCCAACTGACTTAGAGAAGCACATAGAGATACTGAAGCTGGTGCAAACACTTCAATCACTCCTCAGCACAATAGAAATGGCACTTAATGATTGAAAGTTTGGTAAATAAACCTCTTGACACAGTTCACCAGTATCTTTGTCATCTGGGTATGAGACAAGTATCAAAAATTGATTTTGCTACACAGGTGAGTGAACTCTGTATGGTACATCATAAAGGGAACGCAGTGTGACAACAATTATGTTGCATGTGCTACAGAAGTTTACCACGAGTTATAGAGGCCTATACAGACTTTACTGGGCAGGCTGGAAAAAGAAACGGGAAGGCAGGTATAAAAAAAACCCTTTGATTCAAACCCGAGAACATTTTGTTAGTTTGTGTTTCGGGCTCAATGTATTAAAGTTCATGGAGAGAGTGTTCACTATGAAGATACAAAATAAAATGAAACTGTTTAGTAAGTTCAAAAATCACATTTCAAAATATATGTAAAAACTGAACAATGATGATATTGGGCTTCACTTTCGGCAAAGTTGGGGTGCGAATCAAGTGGAAATTTGTGTAACAATATACAATTTTCAAATTAGACGTTAAACTTTTATTATCTCAAAGTTGTGCCTTACAAAGAAGAACTTGACAGAGTAGCTTTATCGGAGGAGGAATAGATATACAGTAATTTTTCAACAAAGACAAAAAAATATATAAACAAACAAATGTTAAATGTGAAATAAAGAGAATGTACAGAGTAAAAGTATCCTAAAATGCCAGAAACAAAATTAACATCTTTTAAGAGAGGAGCTTTCTAAACAAGACAGGATATAGCCGAGACATGAAAGGATGAAGTTTTATCTTGCCAGAGCATTACATGATCGGTTTAAAAAAAGTAACTCTATGATTCCAATGAAGTATTGAAAAAAAATGTACAAGGAATTACAACAAAATTATATTTTTGTTAAATGATGATTATATGATTTTGTGGGAATGCATTTACTTCAACAAGAGTGAAGCTTAAAACCAATGCAACTCATCTACCGTTGCAACAGAAAAGTTTTAACATTAACAAAAAAAATTAACAATATAGGGCCCAAACCTAGCTCCAACAGGATTTGTCTGACTAAAGATGGAATGAAGTCTTCTTTTTAAAGCAGACTGTAGTAGAGGAGAATTGATTTCTAGGAGTACATTAGGGCGGCACGGTGGCGCAGTGGTAGCGCTGCTGCCTCGCAGTTAGGAGACGCGGGTCACTTCCCGGGTCCTCCCTGCGTGGAATTTGCATGTTCTCCCCATGTCTGCGTGGGTTTCCTCCGGGCGCTCTGGTTTCCTCCCACAATCCAAAGACATGCAGGTTAGGTGGATTGGCGATTCTAAATTGGCCCTAGTGTGTGCTTGGTGTGTGGGTGTGTGTCCTGCGGTGGGTTAGCACCCTGCCCAGGATTGGTTCCTGCCTTGTGCCCTGTGTTGGCTGGGATTGGCTCCAGCAGACCCCTGTGACCCTGTGTTCAGATTCAGCGGGTTAGAAAATGGATGGATGGAGTACATTTGTTATATTTTTTTTTTTTTTTTAACTGTTATTTCTTCTGACAGCTGTCTTATGTGCCCTGAGTGCACTGCAGTGTGCTTCAGTAGCCAGGGTAACGTATCGCACTGTTGGGGTGTGGTGCTTAGATTAGTCACCTGTTGGGATTACAGTGGTAGGTTTAAATAGCTGCCCATTTCATTGTCTTTACTCAAGCTGCAGATAACAAAAACCTTTGGTAAGCATTATTTTGAAAATTTCTTGTTTTCTAATTTGATCTGCTAGGTTCCTGCCATTCATTTGACCCTTAGACCTTGATTTTCGTCCTGCTGTTTAGCTTTATTGTTTTGACATTTAATCAGTTTCAAGAATCTGACCCTTTTCCGTTCTGCATCTCTCTTTTGGTTTGCCACCAAAAAAATTTGCCAGTTTACAACCACAATAACATTCAAAGGTAAAATTTTAACAATTTTATGACAGCCTATGAGGACAAGTAGAAAACAAATGTACTAGTCAGTTCTTGAAAATATCAAGAACAAACATTTTACTTTGATCAATAACTTTAATGTTGAAGCTACATGGGTACATGTACTTTAACATTTGACATCTCATACCAGTTTTTATTGTTTAAATCTACATATAATTTGACTAGACAAAATTCTAATTAGAGATTTTTTATTTTATTTTTTATTTTTTTTAAACTCTAACTATGGTCAGACTTTGGCTCATATGGACGCTTTGATTTGAGATTTGAAATTCAAATGTCTTTAATGTATGTGAATTTAAAATTTATTATGGTAGCCAAACTAATTAAATGTACCTCTAATTGATAAAACCACAATCACAGGAGTCAATGGAGCAATTGGTTGTTAGTAGTCAGAAACTGAATTCAGATTCCGACAAGTGAAGATGCAATATAATTACAAATATTCAGTTGGGCATTGTAAATGTTAAAAATTTAAGAGTATACATCTAACACAGGAAATATCATTAGACATTAGATTTAGAATTGCAGCCTCATTTCAGGTAGTCAAAATTTAATTACAGGCATTTTCAGTTGAAAATTCCATGTAAATGTTAAAAAATATGAATTACAGAGATCCACAATTCTATAATGACTAATCAGAATATGAATTAGAGAACAGCAACGTACTTTGCAATATATAGAACTTGCTGGTTTCTGTAGATCTTTTACTCTACATATTAGCAACTATATTTCAGCTATTCGAAATTTACAGCAGGTCATTTTAACATTTCTTGTCTTGAGGCAATTCCCATCTTGTATCTCTAGAATTACTTATTTACCAAGAAAATTCAAATTAGGGATGCATGTAATTACTTTTTGACTATTCTGGGTTAAAATTTGAGACTTTTACTGTAAATGTGAATATAATTACAGTCTAGCCTCAGTTATCGAATGACTTCTCAAACAAATCAGTTCCCAAACAAAAAACACATCAGTTTCTGAACAGAATCTTAGTTTTGAACAGGCAAACCACTTGCTACATGGGCTGAGATGTGTGGTACAAGAGCATCACTTACCCTGCAGTCTCCGCTCAACACAAACTCCTGCCTGAATTTGCAGTGGAAGAGCATCATTTACCCCACAGACTCCACTCAGCAGAGACCTCTGCCCGAAATTGCAGAGTGCAGCGGAAAAGCGCCACTTATTCCAACAGTTTCCACTTAGTGCAAACTCCGGCTCGAATTTCCAGTGCCTTTTCTTGATTTTTTTCTTGTGTTTTGTTGTACCTTTATAGACATTACTATACTATAAAAATAATGTGATGAAAAGTATATTGTCTGTTATGTAAAGGGCTAATAGTAAGACTTTGGGTGACCAGGCAATTTTTTACTGAGTGCATCCATGAAGTCTTAACCCCAAGTGAGAGAAAATACCTTCAAGAGAAAATTGCCAAAAAAATGCCTTCTTGTGAACCCTCCAAGCTTGAAGGAGTTTGATTTTATCATAGTGAAGTTCCTGCCCACTAACATGAGTCCTCTAATCCAGCCCATGGACCAGCAAGTCACTTCAAACGTTAAACTGTATACCAAAAGCACTGTTTCAAAGGTGTTTTGAAGTGATCTCTAACACAATATTAACACTCGGAGAATTTTGGAAAAATCACTCCATTGCTTAAGTATTATTGACAAAGCCTGGGGGCAAGTGACTTACAGGACCATGAACTCAGCCAGGAGAAAATTGTAGCCAGACTGTGTAGCAGAAACAAACATTGAGGCTGAGCCTGTTGCTGTTGTCAGTAATATTGGGTCTCTGGGCAATAGCATAGGCTTGAAAGTTGACAATGCTGATGTGGAGGAGTTAGTCGAGGACTGAAATGATCTCAGAACGGAAGAACTTGAACACCTTCAGAAGGAGCAGGAAAAGATGGTGGTGAGGGAAATGTCTCCAGGGACATTGAAAGAAACTGAGGATGTTCCTAGTTCTTTGAACAATGAAATTTGTGCAAAATGGGGTGAAGTGCAAAGTTCTGTGAAAAAATAAACCAACAAAGCTGTAGCAAACCATATCATAAACCTTTTCAACGACAATGCCACTTCTCACATCAGAAACATTTTAAAACGCAGGCAAAAACAAATCTCATTGGACAGGTTTTTAGTGAGAAAGAGGACCAGTGAGTCTCAAGCAGAGTCAGGTGGTGCCAAGAGGCAGAAAAGAGACGGAGGAAAAAAAACCCAGAAGGACAGTTACTTCTTGTTTTTATGGAAGGGGACTCGCCTTCCCCTTCATCACTTCCTTCTACTTAGAGTTGTTTTTGTCTTTTCTCGTTCTTCAAAATGTGATTACAAAAATGTATTTCCTTTTTCCCTCCCCCCCATTGTCTTACTACTGCATTTGTTTAACAAAAGTAAAAAAAATTATGGTTTACCAAATAAAACCTCTCCACTGTACAGGTAAAGTGAAGTTAATTTTTCATCTATATTTTATCTATTTATTGTGTAAGATTTTATGCATTTTCATGTTTTTTGTACATCATGAAGAACCAGCTTAAATAAGCAATCATGTGGGGTTCAGGAACGGATTAATCCATTTTACATTAATTCGTATGTGGAAAATGGTTTCAGTTTTCAAAACAATTCACTTTCTGAACAGCCTTTAGGAACAAATTATGTTTAATAACCAAGGTTCCACTGCATTACTAATTAACACATTCAGAGTTAAAATGCCTAAATGTATCCTGGGGGATGGGGATGGCTGGGTGGGACACTGAAATTGCTCAGCTTTGGCAACAGGTAGGAGAAAGTGTGGCTTGTGCTGGAACTGACAGACTCAGCCGAGCCTTTCATTCAAAAAGTCAATGTCCCATTTAATACAGGGTGTGCATGGAGGGCAGAACAGGAACTCAATCAGGCTATCAGCAAGTTGAAGCACTTTGGGTGCCTGCAACCAGACAGGGCCAGGATCAGGTAGGGACCAGCTTACAGGATTGTGGTCCAAAGCCACAAAGAGGGAGAAGAAAGAGATGGTAGTTTCAGCAAGGACCAGAACGGAGGTCAAGATGCACAAGATCAGAGCTATAACCCATCAGCAACAATGAAGGGGGAAAAACTGGAAAGCATTCACCAATAGGGGCATAACATGGGCCTACACATGGAAGATCCCACAAGCCATGGCGGAGCTTCCTCATCAGGTCCTAATACAATACCCTCCCATGCTCTAGAAACATACATACATCTCTGGTATGACTCTGAGGAGAACTGCCAACTCTGTGATGCCCAGATCCCCAGCTTGCAGAACATTTTGTCGGGCTGCAAGTGAGCTGTGACCCACGGCTGGTATCAATGACGCCATGATTGATTGTGTACTGCGAAAAATAGTAGTGGTTTTGGAGGCATGCAGATGTGAAGCGAATAAGACCAGTCGGCCAGCATCCCAATGGCGGACGAACTTCGTTAGGCAAGGAGCCGGCGCACAAAACATTAACCAGAAGAGAGTGTCAATCAAATAGATGAGAGTGGACTTAGAAGCAAACAAATGAAATGTCCCATGTGACGCTGCCATGACTTCCATACAACTAGACATTGTCCTGTGGTCATGGTCAAAGTCACCATCCCATGGGGAAAAAGGTAAAGAGGCAGCCTTTGAGAGGAAGAGAAAGAACAGTGAGCTGTCAACGGCATTCTCAGAAGCAGAATGGAAGGCATCTACCTACTCAGAAGAAGAGGTTGGTTGTAGAGTTGGATTTTGGAAAATCCAAACAATTCCTGGAAACACTTGGAATTACTGTGTCCATAGAGAAGACTTAAAGAACTGGCTGAAGAGACAGGGCAAGGAAGTTTGTCGCTATGGCTCAGAAGGAAAAAATGCAAAGAAGGAAACAAACATGATCTAATGGTTGGTTAGCTGCAAGGAATGATAGGGAGAGTTCCTACTGCTGAGCCACCCGCCCGTCACCTGAAGATGTTCCGAGATTAACGGGTGAAATTTCAGTGAAAAGTTGGCTCCCAGCTGGCAACCCTGCAGCTGATCTGATGGAGGTGGGACAGGCTAAAATGCCAAGCAGGTAGAAAATACCTGTGCTTCCATCCACAGGTTCCTCAAAATGAGCAACTATTTTTAGCAATATAATTCACACAAAATGTCAGGCAAGTAGCTAGATCCTATATATTTTTATAAGACTTGAGAGTATGATTTTTATGACTCACCTCTGTTAAGAAGTCTCTAGGAAGGTCATAAGATTTGCAGAGTTCTGGAATAGACACCTGTCCTGCTTCTTGAAGTTTGTCATTCACTTCTTCTGCAAGCTGGTTTAGATAGTTCCTAAATCAAATAAATTATGCAGATATACACATAAATTTAATTACTAAACAATGCACAGATATATTTAGTGTATGGATCTGAAATTGAAAATTTCATAATTAAAACAACATGCATAACATATTCCAAATATATGATCAATAATGACTTGTAATACAAAGACTTTTCACACTATAAATTTCATTATTACAGTTTTGACTACTCGTTGGAAACAAATATTCACCTTTAAAATTAAACAAAAACTGAGTATTGTACAAACAACTGAGGATTATTAGAACAAAGGAAACTGGTTAACTGTAAGTCAGCAACTGAGCACTGTTGTTCGATACAGAATTATCTCTTGCTTGTTCAGTAAGTTATTGCCCATGTGTCAATTTGTGTTCATTTCCTTTTGTTCAGTCTTTCGGTTGTTTTCTCTACTCTTTTTGTATTAATTGTTAATCATCTTAATAGCATACAGTATGCTTGAAAATAATATTATATTGTTTAGTTTACACACCAATTGTTTCTGATATGTTGAAAAATGTGATCTATTACATAAATGTTTAAATAAAATTACATTTAAATTAAAAAAATATTTAAATTTAATAAATTAAATTGTGTACATATGTCTTTTTGTTGTAAAAAAAAATTGATTCTTTGCATTATTTATTTCCACTATTATTTAATAATTTATCTGGGTCATTTCTTCTCCTATTTTCCAAAATAAAAAGACTGAAAATAAAGCATTACATATTTCAAGTATGAATTAATGATCTATATTATTATAGCACTTTACTTTTACACACAGTGATTAGATGTACAGCATCCAAAACATGTTGTAATAAGTTGTTAAAGCAATGCATTACTGTTCGGTATGTAGATTAGTGTACTTATATAGCATAAGCAAGCACAACTTAGGACAAGAGGATGTTGTGACAACAAAAAAAATTACTTACTCATCAATAAGCTGTCCCAAAATCAACTGAATATTTTTGTCTGTCCTCACAATGTCACGGACTCTATTTTCAATATGAATCAAATCAACATTGAGAATCTAGATTTAAAAAAAAAAACCAAAATTTTGATTTGCTTTAGTTTTATAAAATGAGCTAGGCATGCCTTATATGATCAATCATTTTTTACTTTTGCTTATTTTTATAGACAGCATTAACAAAGGCCGGCAGGGTTCATTGATGAGTGACATTTCAGGTGCTCTCTTTAATTAAAAAATATTTTATTAGTATATCAATATTACTTGGATAAAAGATACTAACCTGTTGAAGTTCCACTGTATTCACTCGCCCTTTAAAAAACAAACACACACATTAAAAGTTTATTGTACCAATTATGAAAATGTATATTATAACTTCAAATAAGCCTTTCTTTTAACTTGAAAACAATATATACAATAAAAGAAACATGAATAAAACTGCAGTATAACACAAAAATATTTACTAAAAGTGTATTTTTCTGTTTTACACTATATTAAAGACGGCTACACAATGACAGACATAATGCAAGGAAAGTTGGAACAATGAGAAGAAACACTGAATTCTATATTCAACTGATCTAACAGTCTAGGATCTCATTTATCATTAGAAAATATATGTCGCAGGTCGATTTTACAGTTAACTGGTACTTTATTATGGCTTTTCCAATATCAGGTATAGCAAACAACATTTCATGGACAGTAAACTCCACTAATATTGAACAGCTGTCTCCAGAAAATAGATTATTTCTGATAATCAGAAAAATGTACTATACCCACAAGACAAAAAGCTACAGAAAGGCTCTCTTGCAATTCAACTGCAAGAGATACTTACACATTTAAGGCCTAATCTTGCCCTTTAAGCATTCCCGTTATTTACTTTTAATCTTAATTTTACACATTACATATTGAAAAACAACTATTTGTGTATTACAACTGAAGGTATAAGACTGTCACCTGTCAATGTCTTGCAATTAAATGCAGCCACTTTTCCCACTTATATAGCACCTGAAGTTCAAATGTAATCAAAGATGAAAATATATAAATTAATGGTATCCATGTCACTTCAAAGCAGTGGCTTCATTGTGGTACAAAAGTGCAATATACTTGTTTTTGCACACTTGCCCTTTGTTTAACAATCGTAAAGCTTTACACGGACTAACAAAACTTTTATAATACAAGAGCAATATTAAAATGTACACTATTAAGCACTTAGCCTAGCCTAGGAAAATGTAATAATTCTTCTTTGTCCCAAAACTATTAATGGAATACAATTAATTCTTTGCTAAAAGAAAAATGAAAGAGTTGCAGAAACCCAGCTGCGCTCCCATTTACATTCCAGAATGACACTAAATTGTAGGTCTACTGTTAGCCAGCATTTAGTCGGTTTCCTTTCTGAATGTAATCCAATATGTAACCTTCTTCTGGCTGCCCCCATTAGGGGTTGCCAGAGCAAATCATCTTTTTGAATATCTTCCTGTCCTCTACATCTTGCTCCATTACACCCATCACACCTTCATGTCCTCTCACACCACATCCATAAACCTTCTCTTAGACCTTCCTCTTTTCCTCTTATTTAGCAGCTCCATCCTTAGCATCCTTCTCCCAATACACCCAGCATCTCTCCTCTGCACATGTCCAAACCAACGCAATCTTGCCTCTCTAACTTTGACTTCCAACAGTCCAACCTGAGCTGACTCTCTAATGTGCTAATTTCTAATCCAGTCCATCCTTGTCACACCCAATGTAAATCTTAACATTTTTAATTCTGCTACCTCCAGCTCTGTCACCAGTTTTTTTTTTTTTGGTCAGTGAAACCATCTCCAACCCATATAACATTGCTGGTCTCACTACCGCCTTGTAGACCTTCCCTTTCATTTTTGCTGATACCGGTCTGTCGCAAATCACTCCTGATACTCTTCCCTCAACCCACTCCCTGCCTGCACTCTCCTCTTCACCTATCTTCCACATTCCCCATTACTCTGTACCGTTGATTCCAAGAATTTAAACTCGCCCACCTTAACCTGCATCCTAACCTTTCCTCTGACCTCCCTCTCATTCACACACGTATTGTTTTGTTCCTACTGACATTCATTCCTTTCCTCTCTAGAGCATATCTCCATCTCTCCAGGGTCTCCTCAACCTGTTCCCTACTCTCGCTACAGATTACAATGTCATCCACAAACATCATAGTTCATGAGGACTCCTGTCTAATCTCATCTGTCAACTTGTCTGTTACCATTGCAAATAAGAAAGGATTGAGAGCTGATCACTGATGTAATCCCACCTCTACCTTGAAAGCATCCATCCCACCTACAGCAGACCTCACCACAGTCACACTTTCCTTGTATATATCCTGCACCACTCATACATACTTCTCGGCCACTGCTTACATCCTCATGCAGTACCACAGCTCCTCCTTAGGCACCCTCTCATATGCTTTCTTGAAGTCCACAAAGACACAAGGCAACTCCTTGTGACCTTCTCTATACTTTTCCATCAACACCCTCAGAGCAAACATTGCATCAGTAGTGCTCTTTTCTGGCATGAAACCATACTGCTGCTCACAAATGAGCACTTCCTTTCTTCACCTAGCTTCAACTACTCTTTTCCATAACTTCATGCTGTGGCTCATCAATTTTACCCCTCTGTAGTTAACTACACTTCTGCACATCTCCCTTATTCTTAAAAAAAAAAATTGGTACTAGTACACTTCTCCACTCCTCAGGTATCCTCTCACTTTCCAATATTGCATTAAACAATCTGGTTAAAAACTACCATTTATCCTAAAAACCTCCATGCATCCACAGGTATGTCACCTGGACCAATAGCCCTCCTACTCTTTATCCTCTTCATAGTTGTCTTTACTTTCTCCTTACTAATACTTTGTACTTCCCGATTCACTATCTCCCCATCATCCACCTTCTCTCTCTCCCTCATTCAGCCTCTCAAACTACTCTTTCCATTTGCTTAACACAGTCTACTCACTTGTGACTATGTTTCCATCTTTATCCTTTATCACCCGAACCTGCTGCACATCTTTCCAAGGTCGGTCCCTCTGTCTAGCCAATTGGTAGAGATTCTTTTTTCTCACCTCAGTCTCCAGCCTCTCATACAGCTCATCATACACCTTTTCTTTAGCATTTTCCACCTATCTCTTCACCTTATAACCTTGTACCCCCATCTTCTTTCTGCATCTCTTGGACTATCCTCCTTCTTTGAAAACCACTTCCTTTGTATACTGTCCTGTACGTATCCAGTCCACACCATGTTTCCTTATCCTCCTTCCTCTGTCCAGATGTCTTATCATGCACCTTTCTAGCTGTCACCCTTACTACTTCTGCTGTAGTTGCCCAGCTATCTGGTGAATCTTCACTTCCAACCAGTGCCTGTCTTACCTCCTCCCTGAAATCAACCTTACAGTCTTTCCTTTTTCAACTTCCACCATTTGATCCTTAGTTCTGTCTTCACTTTTCTTCTCATCTTGATATCCAACATCATCCTACCAACCACCAACCTATGCTGCCTAACTACGCTTTCCCCTGCCACCACTTCATAGTCTCCAAACTCCTTCAGACTGACGCTCCTGCAAAGGATATAATCTACCTGTGTGCATCTTCCTCCAGTCTTGTATGTCATCCTTTGTTCCTCCCTCTTCATAAAACTACGTATTCACCACAGCCATGTCTTTCCTTTTCACAAAATCCACTACCATCTGACATTTTGCATTCCTTTCTTTGACACCATACCTACAGTGCATCCAGAAAGTATTCACAGCACATCACTTTTTCCACATTTTGTTACGTTACAGCCTTATTCCAAAATGGATTAAATTCATTTTTTTCCTCAGAATTCTACACACAACACCCCATAATGACAACGTGAAAAAATTTACTTGAGGTTTTTGCAAATTTATTAAAAATAAAAAAATTGAGAAAGCACATGCACATAAGTATTCACAGCCTTTGCCATGAAGCTCAAAATTGAGCTCAGGTGCATCCCGTTTCCCCTGATCATCTTTTGAGATGTTTCTGCAGCTTAATTGGAGTCCACCTGTTGTAAATTCAGTTGATTGGACATGATTTGGAAAGGCACACACCTGTCTATATAAGGTCCCACAGTTGACAGTTCATGTCAGAACACAAACCAAGCATGTAGTCAAAGGAATTTGTCTGTAGACCTCCGAGACAGGATTGTCTCGAGGCACAAATCTGGGGAAGGTTACAGAAAAATGTCTGCTGCTTTGAAGGTCCCAATGAGCACAGTGGCCTCCATCATCCGTAAGTGGAAGCTGGCCAACCATCTAAACTGAGCAATATGGGGAGAAGGGCCTTAGTCAGGGAGGTGACCAAGAACCCGATGGTCACTCTTTCAGAGCTCCAGAGGTCCTCTGTGGAGAGAGGATAACCTTCCAGAAGGATAACCATCTCTGCAAAAACCTACCAATCAGGCCTGTATGGCAGAGTGGCCAGACAGAAGCCACTCCTTAGTAAAAGGCACATGGCAGCCTGCCTGGAGTTTGCCAAAAGGCACCTGAAGGACTCTCAGACCATGAGAAACAAAATTCTCTGGCCTGATGAGATAAAGATTGAACTCTTTGGTGTGAATGCCAGGTGTCACGTTTGGAGGAAAACAGGCACCGCTCATCACCAGGCCAATACCATCCCTACAGTGAAGCATGGTGGAGGCAGCATCATGCTGTGAGGATGTTTTTCAGCGGCAGGAACTGGGAGACTAGTCAGGATAAAGGGAAAGATGACTGCAGCAATGTACAGACATATCCTGGATGAAAACCTGCTCCAGAGCGCTCTTGACCTCAGACTGGGGCGATGGTTCATCTTTCAGCAGGACAACGACCCTAAGCACACAGCCAAGATATCAAAGGAGTGGCTTCAGGACAACTGTGAATGTCCTTGAGTGGCCCAGCCAGAGTCCAGACTTGAATCCGACTGAACATCTCTGGAGAGATCTTAAAATTGCTGTGCACCAACGCTTCCCATCCAACCTGATGGAGCTTGAGAGGTGCTGCAAAGAGGAATGGGCAAAACTGGCCAAGGATAGGTGTGCCAAGCTTGTGGCATCATATTCAAAAAGACTTGAGGCTGTGATTGCTGCCAAAGGTGCATCAACAAAGTATTGAGCAAAGGCTGTGAATACTTGTGCACGTGATTTCTGTTTTTTTATTTTTAATAAATTTGCAAAAACCTCAAGTAAACTTTTTTCACATTATCATTATGGGGTGTTGTGTGTAGAATTCTGAGGAAATAAATGAATTTGATCAATTTTGGAATAAGGCTGTAACATAACAAAATGTGGAAAAAGTGATACGCTGTGAATACTTTCCGGATGCACTGTACCCATTACCTCCTATGTTCCCTGCACCAACATGTCCATTGAAATCCACTCCAATTACCACTCTCTCTCCCTTGGATACACTCTCCACCATTTCATCCAACTCACTCCAGAAACTTATTTTTCATCCATCGCACACGCAACTTGCAGGGCATATGCACGAACAACTTTCATCATTACACCTTAAATTTCCAGCTTCGTAATCATCACTTTGCTTGACCTTCTTCACTTCCAAAACACTCTTGACATACTGTTTCTTTAGGATAACCACCACCACATTTCTAATCCCATCCACACCAAGGTAGAACAATTTGAACCTGCCTCTGATAGATGTGGCCTTATTCAATCTGGTCCCTTGCATGCACAATACATCAAACTTCCTTCTCTCCATCATATTAGCCAACTCTTTCCCCTTACCAGTCATACTGCCAACGTTCAAACTTCCTACTCGCACTTCCACTTTTTACCCTACTCTTCTCCCTATGCCTTCGGACATGCCTTACTCCTCTTCTCCTTCTTTAACCAACAGTAGTCCAATTTCCACTAACACCCTTTTGGCTAAGACTACTGGTGGGGGCCATTGTTAACCCGGGTCTTGATCGATCTGGTATGGAAATCTGTATTGCTGTCTGCATATTGATCTGGCAAAACTTTACACAGGATGATCATCCGACATAACTCTCCCCATTTATCTGGGCTTGGGTACTGGCACAAAGAAACGCATCACTTTGTGCCACCGTTCTGATTGGATTGAATTTAATCTGATACCCAAAAGTGTTAATGAAGGATGACCCGACAGGTGTGTAGACAGAAAGATGCTCAAAAGGACATTCATCTTAAGCTTGTAACTGCAGGCGGAACTCTTGCTTACTCTGATGGCCACACTCATGTACCATAAGCAGGCATTGACTTGCAAGTGGAAACGGAATCTTATCAAGTTAATAGAGGTTACACCACCCTTTAAACACTGGAAACTTGCATCACTTGGGGAACTGAAACCTTTTTTTTTTTTTGCCAGAACTATTAAGCTAGACACATTACTTTCTGAACACTTGGTCCAACAGCTTTAAGATATACTCTTCCGAATTTGAGCTCTGTGGCAAGTTTCACTTTACTTGACCCCAGTGCAATGATATGTGCATATACACATCATTGAATATCTTAAAAGTTTGGTTAACTGTGTTGGCCAAGCATCTAAATTTTATAGACTTTTGACTTATTTGGAAACAAAAGATTCTCAAGTTGCATCCTTACAATTTAGCTTTCCCTCAACCATGGCCAAGCATTATAGCAAGGGTGAGCTGACTGTGATTTAACACTAAAATTTTAAAAGTTAAATAGTAAATTAAAGCCTGTAAAAATCACAAAACTCCAGAAAACCTCTTAATCATAAACAAGGTTTTCTATTTTGCATGTATATGTATGTATATATTATATTTCTGTATAAGCAGCCGCAGAAGCTGTTGTATTGTTCTTGAACCTTTTGTGAAAGTGTTTTTTGATGTTTGGACTTCATACTTCACAAATTCTATGGTTTATGCCTACATTTTGTAACATTTATTACTAAAATATGAAAAAGTTTATGTTTTAACAATGTGTTTACACAGATTACTGTAGAAACGGAACACACATGAGATGCGTGTGTTCCAAATAACGATCTATTATTTCCACTCTAAAACTCCACTTCACTCACAGATACTCAATCAAGGCATGAGCTGGGAGAGGTTTGTGCACGTTCCAAGTTGGTGGGGGGGATGGAATAGCCGGCTGCTTGCAGCTTGTCTTTAATTGGCACATTTTGAGGACAAAGGAGAGGTGAGAACTGTTTTAAGGTAGACCGGATCTACGAGTTTTTTCATAGACTCTCGTAATTCTAGTGTTAAGCCCGCTTATTGCTTATATCATTAATCACTCTTTCCATAGCGGCTCAGTCCCACTGGCCCTTAAACCTGCAAAAATGGGACCTCATTTAAAGTGAAGTGAGAGCAAACTATCGTCCAATTTCCAACCTTCAAGATTTTGGAAAAGGTTGTTTTGGTCCAGCTTCAGGATCACCTCAAAAAATTCAATCCGTTTGAAAAATTTCAATCTGGTTTCCGATCTTCTCACAGTACAGCCCTCAATCACTCCTTATCCTTCTGGATCTCACAGCTGCATTTGATACAGCAGATCATAATATTCTCCTCCATCATCTCTACTATATAACTGGACTTTCTGGCACTGCTCTGGAGTGGTTTTAGTCTCTCAGATTGGGCCGAGTATGTGGCCCTGGGGGATGCCAAATCTCGTACCCACACTGTCACCTGTGGGGTCCCACAAGGACCAGTCCTTGGGCCGACCCTTTTCAACATCTATATGCTACCCATGGGTCACATCATCGGCAGGTATGGAATTTCATTCCACTGTTATGCCGATGATACGCAGCTCTATGCGAGACTGGATTTGACCTCCTTTACACTTCCATTAACTCTTTTATCTTGGTTGGATGAGATTGAGGCTTGGATGTCCAAGAATTTCCTCAAGCTGAACAGCACTAAAACTGAAGCTCTTTTAATTGGCACCACCCATCAACTTCATTCCTCCATAAATTGTATTTCCTTTTCGGACCGTACCATTGCCCTCTCCACTTAAGCTACAAAATTGGGTGTCAAGACTCCCATCTGTCATTTGATACACATGTTCATCACCTTTGTAAAACTGCATTCCTTTATCTATGAAACACAGCCAAACTCCATCACTGCCTCTCCCTCTGTGATGCTGAAAAGCTGGTTCAAGCCTTTGTCTCCTTCAGGCTGGACTATTGTAATGCACTCCTCATCAGGAAACCCAACAAGAGTCTTCAAAAGCTCTAACAAATTCAAAATAATGCTGCAAGGATCCCGATGAGGGTGTGGAAATAAAATCACATTTCACCAATCCTTCGGTCACTTCATTGGCTCCCTATTCATCTCCGTATTGAATACAAACTTTATCTGCCTACTCACCAGTGTATCTATGGAAATGCTCCACAATACCTTAAGGAACTCCTTATATTACAATCTACCACAAGAAACCTCAGTTTTGCAAATACCCACCGCCTTCGCCCCCCTATGACCAATCTTCATACAATGGGTGACCAAGCTTTTACAGTTGGTTGCTCCATGGCTTTGAAATGCCCTGCAAGAGAGCCTGAGAATGCAGCAGATTGTGGGCTGTTTTAAAAAACAGTTAAAAAGACTTTTCTATTTAGGAAAGCATATTAACAAGAATGCTACTAATTATTGTTGTTTTATCTCTATTTTCAACTTGTTTTGCCTTTGTTTAAAACTTCTTATGTAGCACTTTGAGATTTACTACAAATGTAATGTGCCCTATAAATAAAATCCATTATTATTATTATTATTATAAACCACACAGCCGGAAACATTCACTTGACTAGTTAAGTAACCCATGGGACAGATGACAAGTACAAAAAAAGAGAAAAATTACACTTTTTCAACATACAGTATGTGGACATTTCAGGATTTGATCTTCATTAAAAAGGCATCTTAAGATAAAGGTGATTAAGAAAAAGGAGAAAAAAAACAAAAAAAATTAACTTTGCAATATAGTTTATACAATGAAGAGTGAAAAAGTTAAGCACACCCTTGGTTTTAATAGCTGGTATTGACCCCCAGTGGCAGAAACAACCTTAAGCAGACATTCCTATAACTGTCTAGTAGTGTCTGACATATTCACTCCTCCATTTAGAATTCTTTCAACTGTGTGATGTTTGAGGGGTGTCTTGCAAGCATAGTCTGTTTCGGATTCCCCCACAGCATCTCGACAGGATTTAGATTTAAGCTTTGACTTGACCATTACAGAACTGTCGAGATCCTTCTTTTTAGCAATTCCTTGGGGTCATTGTTACATTCCAAGGTCCAGTTTTGTTTGAGTTTCGATCTTCTGACATATGTCTCATATTATCCTCAAGCATGCACTGGTACAATGAATATTTCATAGTAGATTCTATGATGTTGAGCTACACAAGCCCTATTGCAGCAAATCAGCCCAAACCATAGCATTTTCTATATCATAGTTCACAGTTGATATTAGATTCTTCTTGTCAAGTGCAGTTTTTTGGTTTTCAGCAAATATGTCTGTGGCTAAATATCTATCTTTACTTTGTCTGTCCAGAACACATTGCTCCAGAAGTTCTACTCTTTGGCTAGGTGTTCATGTGGAAGTCTTATCCTAACATTCTTTCTGGACAGCACCAGTTTTCACGTGGCACACCTCCCATGTAGATCTAATATGTGCAGGCTATTTCTAGTGGTAGACTCGTGCACTTTGACATCAACAGTGGCAAGAGCTACCTGCAAGGCCCAAAACCAAATTCTGCAGTTCTTAGAGACTTCCTTCAACATCTTATATTATACTTTTAATCTGAACTTGTTGGGGGCACACAGGTCTGGACAAGTTGGCAGTTGTTTGAAATATTCTCTGCTTGTAGATAATCTTCTGGACAGTGGAATGGTAGATTTCCAGTTGTTAAAAGATCTTTTTAGATCTCTTCCCAGACACACAGGCATCTATAACCTTCTTTCTGAAGATCTCAAAGTTCTTTCAATCTGGGGATGGCAACAGCACACACTTCAACAACAACGAGCAAACCAAACAAATATTCTCAGGTGTAAATAAAACCAGTTCTTCCAAGATCCTCTCTGATGATGTCTTTATCATTTGCACCCGATTCTAATTTTAGGTATTTGAGGTAGTAATACATGCAGGGGAGTTCTTACTTTTTTTCCCACTTTTATATGTAATAAAAAGTACACAACAGGCTCCAAAACCTTTATCTATAGGGACTGTTTAAATGATGATGAAACCTTTATATCTCCATATACTGCATGTTAAAAAAAATGTCATGGGGTATACTGTATTTATTATATTTCACCTTTCCTATTGAGAGATTCTTGTTCTTGATGTGGAATGCTTGCCCGTTTCTATAATAATTGCATTGTACCCATGATAGATGTTAAGATTACTGGCCTGTAATTACTTGGATCACTTTTTTTAAATTATTAAATACGGAATAACATATGTTAGTGTCTAACCATTGTGAATTTTCACACTGCGCAGTGATTAAAAAAAAAAAAAAAATGCATTAATATGTGCTTACTAACCTACGTAAACACTCTAGGACAAATGTTATCTTTTTAATCTTAGCAGCACTTCTCTCTCTAAAACTTCAACATCACTAAACACATCAATGATAGTTCCTGCTATCGCTGGGAGGTTATCAAATTCTTCAAGTGTAAAAATTTAATTTGTTTGATATTTTACAGTCAGTATATTTTAGTTCACCCTAATTGCTTCTAATGGACTTTTCCTCCTCAATGATTTACTACTAAACTCCTAAGATAACCTCTTTGGGTCATGTTTCATATTTACTCCAGGATTTCTTTCTAATTGTCTTTCAGCATGCTCAATATACTTTTTAACTGTTGCACTCATATGCCCAACAGTTAGAGTAACTTGTACACCTTATAGAACTACTTTTCTGTGCAGCTTATTTTTTATTTCATTATTTCTCCACAAAGGAGTTCTCTCACAATTCTTACTACTTGCAAATTCCAGGATGAATTTGTTCTGCATTGTATTTTAGAAAAAAATTCTTTTAGACCTGCTTTGCTGCTTTTTAAAATGTTTTGTATTATGATCACTAGATCCTAATGGTTCAACTATCTCTTTCCCTCTATTATTACATGGGTTAAAAGTCAGAGACAGATTACATCTATGAAATCCTATTCTAGTTCTCCATTATTCAACTTAAAGCACCTCATGACCATAAAATCCTCCTCTAAACTGCTTTTCAATACTGCTAAAAAGATGCATATTTAAACTAGAGTCTACACTGAAGGATCTACAACACACTCCCTGTATCAGGCCTCTAACCCCGATGCTTCTAGATGAATCCTGATATCCGAACTAAAATGTGGCTCATCACCAAACTGACACAGACATGTATTTAAATCTGCTTTCCACAAATGGCAACTGTCCCACATTTTTGATTTTTCTTAACCAGATAACCTGTACCGGCTTTAGTAATTCTCATCCCCATCCCCCTGATTTAGCAAAACTCTTACTATTGTGATGATATTGTAATTTTGTGCAGATATTTAAAAAAAAAAAAAAAAATCAAACTCACCTTTTTGTATTCTTGATACATTAGTCTCCCGCTTAAGTACGCAACTTGAACCTGCGAAGTTTGTGCATACTTAGCCGGTAGGTGCGTACTTTAGGTTGGCCACTCCCAAACGCAACTTGAACCTGCGAAGTTTACGCGTACTTAGCCGCCTCTCCCAAATAGCTTGCATTTCGCTATGATGTCAAAGAAACCAAACGGCAAGCGTCTCAATGAGTCTCAACGCTGCGAAATCATCTCGAAGCTAAGCAAAACGTCTGCTCCCAGTAAGAGGGCCATAGCACAGGAGTACAAGATTAGTGAAGGCGCTATCTGAAAGATTTGGGAGAATCATGAAGCGATCCAAGAACAATCTGCCCTGTTGACTGAAGAGGCTAAGGAGAAGACTTTGAGCTTCAGTTGGACGATTTATGGAGCTTGAAGACATGCTTTATGTCTGGAATGACGGCATGTGTCGTTCCAGCCTTCCTGTATCGCCATCCCTCGCCATTGCCAAAGCGAAAAGCATTGCTTCCAGCCTGTCAATTCCAGAATCAGATTTTAAGGCATCTTGGCATTGGTTAAGTCGATTCAGAGTTCAGTGTGGATTGCAGAAGATGCTTCTTCATGGAGAGGGAGCAGAAGTCAACAAGAATGATCCGGAATTGCTAGCTGCTTTAGAAAACCTTTACGCAATTATCGCGCAATATGACCCTGAAAAGGTCTACAACATGGACGAGACTGGCTTGTTTTTTTGATTGCTTCCGATATATAGTGTTCTTATGCCAGACGAGGATATCTCAACCATCAGAGGCAAAAAGAAAGTGAAAGATCGAGTTTCTCTGATCGTTTGCGCCAACACAACCGGAACTCACAAAATTCCTTGTACTTGGATTGGAAAACCCAAAGAACCAACTTGTATTAAGGAGCGACATTGGCCAGTTCCTTATTTTAATCAAGCGAAAGCTTGGATGGATGTAGAAACCTGTTGGAAGTGGTTTAATGAGGTGTTTTTTCCAGAAGTGAAAAAGCAAACAGGACGTCGCGTTCAATTGCTGATGGACAACGCTCCGGGACATTTTGAAGCCTTCGTACGTGACAATATTCAGATAGTTTTCTTTCCTCCGAATTGTACAAGCTGGAAACAGCCTTGTGACATAGAAATAATCGCAGATCTGAAAAAGCGACACAAATATTTGTATGTCAAGGATGTTCTTGACTTTTACGAACTTGACGAGGAGGTGAAAAGTCGAAAGAAAGATCAGGAGCGAAGATTGCAACGAGGTGCTGCAGCGGTCTTTTACGGGAACCCAGCGTACCTGCTCTATCCATCCATCCATCCATTTACTAACCCGCTGAATCCGAATACAGGGTTACGGGGGTCCGCTGGAGCCAATCCCAGCCAACACAGGGCACAAGGCAGGAACCAATCTATGCTGCAAGTTATATGAAAGAAACCTGGGATTCTGTTTGCCAAGCTTGATCAAAAATGCTTTCGTCAAGGCCGAACTAATGACTTTAGAACCAGAACTGGAGGCTGATAGCAATGTTGAAGATGTGGGCACCAAAGTTGCGAAGGCTTTGGAAACATTGAATTTATCTATCGCTCCATCAAAACTGGAGGACTTCGTTCACGTTGATGACGAGAACAACGAAGAATATGCTGCTGCGGTATTGGAAGATGTTGAAGAGCTTTTGGAGTCGATGAAAATTGTTGAAACGGTGATGGATGATGATGACGACGACGTTGATCCTCAAGACCTGAATGCCGATTTAGAAAGTGGAGTTGTATTTCAGGGGTTCGAATCCCTTCACAAGCAGGTTCTCGACATCGAGGATCAGCTACTCTGCTCTGAAGTTCAAATTGAAGCTGATAATACATTCGACGATCTTAAGAAATCGTTTGAATCATTTCAGAGCAAAATCCGGGCTGTCTTCGTCAAAGCCAAACGCAAGAAACTTCAAAACCTTCGCCAAATGACAATTCATGACATGTTTAACTAATAAATCTTGAACCCAGAAATTTAGGGAAAAACATGCGTACTTAACCAGGAGGCTACTGTACTTTCGGCATTACATCAAGCACTTACTAATGCACTGCTCATTTTACTTTGGCACTGTAACTATGAACTAGAAATTTCAAAGTCATCTTTTTATATGTGTATTCATACCACTGTCCTTGCCTTAATCTGAAATTACTAGCCAGCTTTCCACACCCCACTTGAAACAGTCTTTGACATAACCTATTTATTAGCCGGTTAAAATGCAACCCATCACAGTGGTACAGTTCCCCCCGTTCCAAAAAGTGCTTCAAAAATCACATAAACCTATGCCCCTCTAGCCTACACTAAGATTTGAGTGACACATTAAAACTTCAACGGTCCTCTGTTTTATAAGGTTGAAGGCAGGAACCAGCCCTGGACAATATGAAAGTCCATAAATTCTTAAACATTCCTGTATATAAACTTGCTCAATCCCAGAAAATGAAGGTTATCGAGTAAAATAATCTGCACATTTTTGGAAGATGGAGAAATCTTCAAGTATCTACAATAAACCCCTCCCAGAAACTGGGAAAATGTGTAAATTCCATGCAGATATTCCCTCAGTTGTGAATATAACCGATGTCTTGAAAGAGTTTGATCATTTAAATGATATTTACAATAACTCACCTCTATGAGCGCTAAGCTCATACAGAATTTCCTGCTTGATCTGAGCTGGAGTAATGTATTCCTTGCCATCCAAAGTATGCACCACATCCAGCTTTTTACATGCAATCAACTTGGCCACAATTTCTATGCAGTTTCGCTCAGACAACCTAAAAAGATTAACAATAAACAAATACATAGATTATTAAATAAACACTCCATACATCACCAAAAATTAGTAGAAACAAACAACAGGACAACTAAAAGAAAATATTACTCAGTGTTGCGTATGGCTAGGGACCCTACCTGGCCGGGATGCCAGTTGGATGGAAGGACTATCAAGGCATGATCTCCCCTGGGACGCTAGAAGGCAGGGGGTTGCTGTGGTGCTACAGATGCCCAGAGGGCACGATAGGAGTAGGAGTTTGTGCAGCCCTTTTGTGTTCCATGGGTGCTGCCAGGAACAGCTTATTATTAGGAGGGCTTATGTCAGGCTTCCACCACTCCAGGGAGTACATCCAGAACATGTTAATGGGCCACCTTGAGTGCTCCCGGGTACGGTATTAGAGGAGTCAGATGCCACTACACCGAGAGCCAGAGTTGGGAGGGAGAGAGACGAAGCTTGTCAGACAAGGAGTACAAGCAAACAAGAGAGAAAGAAAGTAGAAGGGAAAGAAAAGAAAGTACTGTGTTTATTTATACTTTGTTGAACTGTGCTGCTGTGGGGGAAGGATTGGAAATTGCTTCCTCACTGAAATAAACAAGTTTTGTAACTGTAGTTTGTCTGTGTCGGGTTTGGGTGGCTGGTGCACCCACTGCAGGCCATATCAGTCACATTCAAATGCACCAAGAAAATGAGCACATAAGAAAATCAAAACATGAGAACGAATTCAAACAAATATTAGCAATGGGAGTGTAACAATATACTGTAGATTTACAGTATGTACACATACGATTCAATATTTCACCTATAAAAATGTACTGCTTTTAAACAAAAAACAAAAAAAAAATATGGAGTCTAGTTTTAATTTAATTCACATATCATTATGCACAAAGTAAAGTTTACTTTAAGTAAAACATAATTGCTGTAGGTGGCACACAGGATGAATGAACATCCAAGCAAAGAGTTGCCCCAAGTGGACGGAAAGGCATCCCGGCAGAGAGTGGGAAGGACCCTTTGTCGTACCCGGCCAAAGCTCCCCAGATGGATAGACAGACAGACACCAGTAGAGAAGATGGTTCCTTACTCAGGCAGGAAACACCACATAAATGGACAGGCATCCTGACCGGAAATGTGTAGCACCATCCCTGGCAGGGATAGAAGAGAAAGTCTTGGAAGGACTGTTTCTGGGAAATGTTTATTCCCACAATCGCACCCATTCGGGAACCAGCAGGGATTTGTACTCCAGCAGCGTAGCCCTGATGGGGGCCATGGATACCACAAAAGAGTCCTCCCTGTTATATGAGACTTCTATGTGACGCAGAAGCACTTCTGGGCAACAGCCCTGGCACCAGAAGTACTCCACTCCTAGGTCCTCAATAAAAAAGGGACCATACTGCCTTATCGGAGTCGGAGATGGGAGGAAGACCTTCAACACTTGACTGGAGGAGGAGAGTGCAATGGAAAGAGGATAGGTGATTTAGAGGAGAGAGAGCTGTGTTTTGTAACTCATTTGTGAGGTATTACGTAATAAACAATTTATTTGAACCCACGGCTGCCTTATGTACAGGGAGTGCAGAATTATTAGGCAAGTTGTATTTTTGAGGATTAATTTTAATATGGAACAAACACAGTGCTATCAGTCAATCCAAAATGTTAATAAACCTGAAACCTGAATGTTTCACAACGGAAATGTGAGTGTGAACATCATCAGGGGAATACATATGTGCGCACAATTATTAGGCAACTATTAGTGTGCAGATTTATTATGCAACTAAAGGAAAATGAAAATTTTCCCATCTCACTTGTTTATTTTCATCTGTTATAGTGAGAATAATAAACAAACACCTCAAAATTTACAAATAAACATCTCTGACATTTAAAAAAATCAATCAATCAATCAATGACCAATATAGCCACCCTTCTTTCCAATAACAGTCATAAGCCTTTCCATTCATGGAGTCTGTCAGTTTCTTGATCTGTTGACGATCAGCTTTTTGTGGAGCAGTGACTACAGCCTCCCAGACACTCTTCAGAGAGGTGTATTGTTTTTCTCCCCCGTAAATCTAGCGTTTAAGAAGTGCCCACAAGTTCTCAATAGGGTTTAGGTCAGATGAGGAAGGGGGGCCATGTCATTATTCCTTCATCTTTAAGGCCTTTACTGGCTGGCCACACAGTGGAGAACTTCGATGCAAGTGATGGAGCATTGGCCTGCATAAAAATCATGGTCTTTTTCCTGTATCACTGTTTGAAGAAAGTGTCTTCGAAAAACTGGCAGTAGGTTTGGGAGTTGATTTTGAGTTCATCTTCAATGCAAAATGGTCCAACTAGCTCATCTTTAAAAATACCAGCTCATACCAGTACCCCACCTCCACGTTGGAGTGGAGCTCTGTGCCCATTACTGATCCACAGGTCCATCCATCTGGTCCATCAAGAGTCACTCTCATCTCATCGGTCCATAAAACCTTTGAAAAAATCTGTCTTCAGATATTTCTTGGCCCAGTTTTGACGTTTCAACTTATGTTTCTTGTTCAGTGGTGGTTGGGTTTCAGCCCTCCTTACCTTGGCCATGTCTTTGAGCACTGAACACCTTGTACTTCTGGGCACTCCAGGTAGGTTGCAGCTCTGGAATATGAAAGTACTGGAGGATAATGGATTCCTGGTAGCTTCACGTTTGATTCTTCTCAAATCTTTGGCAGCTAATTTGCATATTTTGTTCTCAACACGTTTCTTGCGACCCTGTTGACTATTTGCAACAAAATGTTTGATGGTTCTGTGATCACACACCAATATCTTAGCAATTCCAAAAGTGCTGCATCCCTCTGAAAGACTTTTTACAATTTTTGACTTTTCAGAGTCAGTTAAATCTCTTTTTTGGCCCATTTTGCCTGAGGAAAACTAGCTGCCTAATAATTCTGCACACCTTGATATAGGGTGTTGATCTCCTTAGGCCACACCCTCCCTCATTACACAAATACACATCACCTGACGTGCTTAAATCCAATAAGCATTCAAGTTAATACAGCTTGGAGTTGGAATATACGCATTAAAAATGATGATATGGTCAAAATACTCACTTGCCTAATAATTGTGCACACAGTGTATTCATGTTTGGGACTTTCTGGCACCCCGTAGCCTTCGCACTGCTTAACACTTAAGTTTAACAATAATAATAACTGAAGTAACTTAGCCATGTAACTCTTCAGGAGCCTGCACAATATTGTCATCTAGTAAAATTTACCTCAAATTTTAAGTACAAATGTAAACAAACAGCAGCAATCCAAAATGTAAACTCTCACTGCTTATAAAATTAAAATAAAGATACTGTCAAAACTTAAACAACAGATGTCTTCCATCTAGGAGGTAGAATCAGTGCTAGAACTGCTGCACTGCCTCGAATTTCTTGTGTAAATGTAAAATGGTTATTCCATGAAATGAGGCAAGTTAGAATGTCAGTGCTGTAACTGTAAAGGTAAACACTTTAATATTTATATTCCTTGCTTTGTACCCCAATAAGTACACGTCATCGTCAATATACTAACAACCAATGGAGGAAGTATTTTAAGATAGAGAAGCTTTTATCTGCGGCACCTCTGCATGAGAGCCACCTTTTTCCACCCTTTCAAACGTTCACAGATTTTAATGTCTGTAAAACATTCGGGATTAAATCACTTAGAGATCTGTACATAGACAATGTCCTTACATCCTACAAACAATAACACTCCAAATTTAACTTTCCAGCAACACATTTCTTTTACTACCTTCAAATTAGAAACTTTGTTAAACAAAACCTGCCCAATTTCCCTCACCTCCCACATACCTCTATACCGGAAGAAATATTGACCAGTAAACATTTTAAAATCCCTCCCTTTCAAAGATCTCAGAGTACAGTGGGAAAAGGATCTCTCACTCAGCATCTCAGAAAAGGAATGGAAGGTAGCAATGGACAGAATTCACTCACACTCCATATGCGCAAAGCATACAATTATTCAACTTAAACTTATATATCGAGCGCATCTCTCTCATTTAAAATTATCCAAAACGTTTCCTGGGCAAGATCCAACCTGCTAACGTTGCAATCAAGTTCCAGCCTCACTGGGCCACATGTTTTGGGCATGCACCAAATTAACATCATTTTGGACAAATTTTTAAATGCCTCTCAGACAGCCTGAGAGTCACAATCCCTCCTAATCCACTCACAGTTGTGTTTGGTGTACTTCCAATTGGGCTTAAAGTGGAGGACAAAAACTGTAATTGCCTTTACCACACTATTGGCACGTACACTTATCTTGCTCAAGTGGAAGAATCCTAACTCACCTCTTTCAAGTCAGTGGATAACTGATGTTATATATTATCTCTCATTCTTTCCTAGGACACGAAGTGGAAGCAGACAATGGCTGACGGTGAGATGAACTGCGTTGTCAAAGAAATCCAGGCCCTCGACATCCAGATCCAGAAACTCCTGCCCAGACAGAGGCACCAGAGGGATTTCAAGGCTCGTCTGCTGAAAAAAAATCCTCCCAGACATCTGAAATCGTCACAGCAAATCGCGGTTCAGTAACATTAACTCCACGTTGTGGTGCTCACTTTCAAGGCCAAGTGAGCTTTACCCCCACGCCTCATTGTTGGAGCGACGACGGCAATGATGAAGAACTCTGCCTGTTTCACCTCCATCAGCACAGGCAAGCATCTCCACCCAGAACCAGTTCGACCCTCTCCGTGCCCCCAGTTTGCCTTCAACCCTGGGTGATGTATTTGTGATTGGAGATTCAAATCATATGAAACCTAAATATCTCTTGCCCTAATCATAAGTCTTTTGTCTCTTGTTTACCCGGTGCTTGTGTCCGAGATGTTATGAGACAAGCACTGACAATCTTCAAGAGGCACAAGAACAAGGCAGTGGAATCCATTGTGATACAAGCCGGGGTAAAAGTCGTGAGACAGCGACAGTCGGAGATTCTCAAGGTGGACTTCTCAGCACTAATTAAAGCCATGAAGGAGAGGACCCCTGCTGCAAGAATCTTCATCTCAGGTGCCCTACCTCTCATTAGAGGATCGAACGAGTATTACAGTTGTCTGTTGGCATTAAACATCTGGCTGAAAGGCTTCTGAGAGAGTCAAAACATCGGTTTTGTAGACAACTGAGACCTCTTCTGAGAAAAGCCATGTTTCTTCAAGCAGGATGGTCTGCATCCAAATAGATTTGGTGCCCGGGTCCTCTCCGAAAACATCGCTAAGGTAATTTATCTCTCGACTGTCTATTTGTACTCCTAACCCTTTCCATAATGCTTTGCTAGGACGTGATAATTCGGTAACACAATCTTCCTCCAAAGTGCACTGCATTAATACTGTAATAACTAACCTCAGTGCATGTAAAAAATACTAGGCAGTGCGGCATAAATACAAATAACTTAATTACAATTACACCTCTAGATGAGCAATGTATTAAAAGTATAAAAACAGATTATAAATTAAATAAAAAAATATGCACAGAGCGGCAGTAATAAAAACTTAATTTCCATCTCGAATACCCATAACACACATACAATTCAGTTCTGCTCTTCCGAAACATTAAAATATGGCTTTATTAAATGTTAGAGCATTAACCAAAAAGACGTTTTCCATCAACGATCTTATTAGTGATAAGAAAATGTATTTTTCAGCTAAGTGAAACGTGGCTTAGCTCTGATGGTGCGGCTGTTATAATCAAATCAGCGCCTCCGAATTACAGCTTTGCTAATGCGGATCGCCAAGGAAAGAAAGGTGGCGGTTTAGCAAACATTTACTCGAGCCGGTTAAAGTGTAAAGATGTCAGTTTTGGTAAATTCAAGTTCTTTGAATATCTTGCCATTGTTATTCATGGAGTTTCTCAGTTTCTAATATTATATGTATATAGACCTGCTAAATACAATGCCTCTTTCTTTGACGAATTCTTAGACTTATGTCAATTGCAATTACGAACTATGACACATTTCTAATAGTTGGTGACTAACTTTCATATCGATAATTAGTGTGACCCGAAAGTAAAATGATTCATGAACCTCCTGGACTCTATTCATTTGAGCCAGCACATTAAAAGCAGTCACAGAGCAGGTCATACGATAGACTTAGAAATTACTAAAGGACTAAAAGTTGATGTGAAGCAGATCTTTGATATTGGTCCATCAGACCATTTTCTCTTACTATTTAAAATAGAAAAAAATGATAGAAAATATTCACGAGAAGCATATTGTTAAAAAACGCTTCTTTGATTCATCAGCAGCTTCAAAATTTACAAACATTCTAAGCAACCAGTCTATTTGTAGTGCTTACTACAATAGTGAGAATAATTTAAATATTAAGGTGGAAAACTTTAATACTAAGGCGAGAGCTGGTGCCGACATAGTTGCACCTGAAAAGATAGTTAAAAATTGTCTAGCTTTAGGAAGACCTAAAGAGTGTCTGATCTAAAGAGAACATGCTGGAGAACTGAGCGTAAATGGAGAAAAACTAAACTGATTATCCACTGTGATATACTGAAGGTTAAAACAACAGAATACAACAACATAGTCCGTCTTGAGAGGTGGTGTTATTTCTCTAGAATTATAAATTGCTAGTAATCCCAGAGTCTTATTCTCTACAACTAATCATCTGCTAAATCCAGATCACTTAATGGAATGCCTCCAAAATACTTCCTGTGAAACTGGAGGCTTTTGCTGTATTTTTTTAAATAAAAAAAATTACTGCAAAAAAATACTGATCCTCTTAAACCCCGGTACTCCATTATAAACAAATTAAATTCTTTCACCAGGATACATTTACCTGATTTATATAATAATTTCTCAACTAAGACCCTCCACCCGTGTCCTTGACCCAGTAACAAGTTTTTTCAAAGAAGTATCAGGCATGCTAATTAATAGTATTCTTGACATAGTAAACTCGTCATTAGATACAGGGATCTTCCCAGGCTGTCTTAAGACTGCTGTAGCTAAACCCCTGCTGAAAAAAAATAATCTTGACTGCTCTGCTTTGGAAAATTTTAGACCTATTTCTAACCTGCCTTTCTTAAGTAAAAAAGTCTAGAGAAGACAGTCATTATGCAGCCTAATGATCACCTCAATAAACATACTATTCTTAAGTTTCAGAACAAATCACAGTACAGAAACTGCACTCATTAAAGTAGTAAATGACTTGCGGGTAAATGCAGACAGAGGTCATTTATCTGTTCTCATCCTCTTAAATCTGAGTACCGCATCTAATACCAGAACTTAGTCAATTGGTGGGTCTTTCTGGCAGTGTCTTAAATTGGTTTGAATCATACCTGGTGTAATGGAAGGATTTTTCTCTGTAAAAAGCAAAGGTGAAATAAAGAGAGGGAGGGGGAATCAAGAGAGCAGATGGGCGTTGGTCGCTTCAGCGCAGAATCAGCTACAGAGACTAATGTTTTGGGAAAAACAGCCGGGAATGTTCTAAAGATACAGCCAAGGCTATGTAAGGAGTTGTTTTTCACTTCGAGAGCCTTTTTTCCCCACATGTAAGCATATTACTGTGTCTTCTGGTATCAGGCACTAGTCTCAAGGCCAAGTAGAAGAAAAATAGCGCCGTGTCCCGTGGAAGGAGGGGGTATGCTGAAACTGATCACTTCTGCATACACTGCTTCCACGTAGGCGCTTTGGGCAAGGACACCTAATTAGTATATAAGGGAAGGTTCCACCCTCAGTTTCTTTGGGCGCTCAACCGTGGGGAAAGGCACACCGCCCGTATCTGATAAAAGGCACACGGGGTTGATCCTCTGACGAGACTGACATGCGGGCTCCCTCAGTCTACTGGTCTAGGATGATGGCTCTGGGTCTTTTGATGTATGTTACTGTATGTATGTTATTGTAAGTATAAGTTTGTCTCTTTAAGCATATATATTTATTTCTATAACCTATTCATATGTATATGTTATAATTGAATAAGTAAATTTTATTGAAGTATCGGACCTCTTCTCTCTGATTTTTGCCCACTTATTCTAAAGAACCCCTTGAACCATTTTCCCAAATCAAAACATTTTGGCATAGTCGGCAGGATTTTGGGGAATCTGGTAAAATATTGAACTATTGAGTGAGGCAAAAAGAAATCAGAGATGTCTAAGAAAAAGGATAAAAACCCTGGCACGGCTCCTTTACCTCTTCCCGGCTGGGAGGAAACGGTATGGGAAGACTGTGCTAGAGAATTGAGACGTGGGGGATTAGCACAATATTGGCAAAGTTTAGGCCCCCCAACACCAGTGAATGTACTAGCCGCGCTTAATGAATGTCAGGTGTCTGTAAAAGAAAGAGATAAATACCTGGCTAAAAATTTGCGAGCAGCTAGCAGTACACGTAGCAATGTATAAAGAGAATGCCATACAGATTAAGCAACGATCGCTCAGTGTTAAAGTGTGTGGTGGCGCAGTGGTTAGCACTTATGCCATGATTCGAGTTTATTTGTGATTTATGTTGAAACTTACATGTTGTTTGTTTTGAGTTAATATTCTCAATGACAGTTTAGTCTTTTTGACGGGAGTGCCGTCTTGCTGTGGTATTGAACCGCGTGATTTCTCGATAGTTGGATTTGCCCTAATTGACGCAGGAATAGGATCACCACAGAAGCAATTCCTTGTTGTCGCGGAGTCATTCCGCCAATAGAGTCTCCTTGATCTAGAAACCAGCGCCGTTTCGAGCTGAGTAGAATCGTGTTAGGGGTAACATCCGCTAACGTTATGAGAGGTTATTTTATATTCGTTTGTCCTGATTGCTAATGTTAAGTTAGAATGGAACTTTCTCTTCTTCAGAATTCATTTTCTTTCTGATTCTTTTGCTGCATTGTTTCCAAATATAGTGTGTAATAATGAATAATAAGTGATAATAAGTGACAAAATTGAGGTCAAGTTGAATGTGTTAAAACAATGGTTTGGGTGATTTGGTGTACGTTATATAGTGTATTAGAGGGATCCCTATGTGTGTATGTTAAATAAGTTTGTGTGCTTAAAAGTATGTGTAAAAATATGTGGTGTTGTTTGCAAGAATGAAATAATTGATATTATTATGTGTAGTAATGTGAATGTTAATGTTGAAATTAAAAGAGCTCTTAATTCTAAATTAGAAAAGATATGAACAGTTGGTGTAAAAAGGTCTCCAGATTAAGCATATTATATGAGCACCCCTTTTATTTGAGTACTGGCCAGACTCTGATAAAAGGGAGGATTTTAATTAAAATGAGTAAATTTCGATTGAAGGAGACATTCTTTTAGCAAAATGAAGCTGAAGAAAAAACAGGGAATAAGGAGGGTTAACTAAGAGAAAAACAGACTGTGCTCTTTGGAGTCAACATTCTGAAAAACGTGTAATAAAACATCTGGAAGATAACAATGAAAGAATGTGCAAGATCAACTGTCTTTGACAGAAGGTTATGGGGAAAAGAAAATCAGTGTATGTAACTGAAGTAGATTTAAAGTATTTTCTTAGTTTGAGATTCTGGGAAAAATTTACCTGATAAAGAAGTGGATTCTTCATTCTAAATATGGATGGGAATGTGCAAATTTCTTAGAGGGCCTTATAGTATTTAAATAAAGGCACATTTTGCATTATAGGGCATTCTAATATATTGATTTCTTTCCTCATTTCCTTTGTGTGTAATATTGACATGTTTGTGTGAAATACAGTGGAATACTGGTATGACAACAAAACTAATGGAAGGTTCACTTTTATATTTTTGATGCATTAATGAAATATTGAATGAGACATTTTATTAAGATCCAAATGTAATGTGGTATTTTAATAATTAGTAATAAAAAGAAGGAAAGAAATATTACTTAGGATACATGTATAGAAACGTTAATAATGAACACCTTGTGTAAAAAGAAAAATGTTTTTAGGACTTTGCATAATTGAACAATGGTTTGTGATTAGATACATGGGGAAAGAAATGTGGAGCCTAACCTTTTTTGTTATATTTAATGTCACCAAGGAAAAGATTAAGAATTTACCCGTCCAGATTGTGGATTTCTTTCTTGACTCTACTTGCTATGCTAACTATGAGATGTTCTCTGGAGGTTGCTGGTATACTTGACGATCATATAAGGGAGGGTACAATGAACACTAAGACAAATTTTGACTGAAGCCTTCTTGATTTTTACACCAACCTCCACGGAGCATGGCTCTTTAACTAATAAATACTCAACCTTCTCTTTGGTTTTGTTTGTTCTCTATCCCTGGACGTACTTGTCTTCCCTGTAAGGGAGCTATAAAATTTGGCTTTTATTATTATATTAATGGGATCAGTTTTAGTTACCTTCTTGCTCCACATCTCCTCTACTTGTAAAAATAAAACAGCAGTGTCAATAAGGGGGGGGAAGGGTTGGTATAATAAGTATTGGTATAAGTATGTTTAATTTTGTTTAAATTTTACATTTTGAAACCAGTTTAAATCTTGGAACTATTTTTTAATTATTATGGAACAAATGCAGATAATTTGAATATTATGTCAATATTATTGGGACCAATTTTGTAATGATTTATTATTGAGTACTTTTCCCTTTTGTAATACATTGATTGACTTTATTTTATAATGACTTGGGACATGTTTTTAATTGAGTGGAAATTGCAACCAGCCAAACTGGAAACAGCTATAAAGGAGGACTTGAACATTGTGCTTATCAATTTAAACTTTTACTCTGACTGTTTAAAGACAAATTGACTTAGACAAGCACAGACTGGATTGAAATGACTGTTTGTTTTACTGTTAACAATATTTTTAATAGGGGTACCCCCAACGAAACAGATCTGACATCTTATGACATATTGTTTTTTGGATCCATAAGTAGCTACTAATGAAGAATTAATAGGCTGACTATTTAAATGAGCATTTTTAAGTCTTTACGTCTGCAGGTGAAAGCTGTTTTTTCCTAGTGCATCGTAGATGACAGCATTTGAAGTTGAACCAGAGATTGGGCTGTGATAAAGGTCTGCAGATAAACTAATTATCTGACTCCAAGGAGAACCCAGCCATACCAAAAGGGAATCAAGTCATGAATCAGGCCATCGATCAGCTGACTACTGGACAACGCACCTTGATTCCAGTTCCAGGCATCATGGATACCTGCTGCCAAGAGCTCAATTATGCTGGTGATGTTTGAGCCCAAAAGATCATCGTGGATTCCGAATCATAGATGACATCTGCCTACTTGGGTCCTTTTTGCTTGGGATGTTGGACCCCAACACCTGCTTTGGTCCTTATTAGAGAAGAAAATCTGTCACACTTTTACTCTGCAGGGCTCAATGTTCTTACTGGAGCCTGCTTTGACTGTCCACTTGTTTGACAAATGGCAACATCTTTGAAATTAAAAGTATTTGAACTGTAAAGTATGAAAGGTATAGAAGGGAAAGCTAATTATTTGTAAACAAAGCAGAATATAGGGATTCCTAAATAATATGTATTTAATGAATGTTTGTATTAATGGGAATACTATATAATTATTATGAATTCATAGTGGTTAAGAATAGATATTTTTAGATAAATGTTTTGATATGCCTTCTGATATTTTGTATGAGATAATAAGTCACCTTTAAGGACCAATGATTTGGTTATTTGTAAAGTAAATCAGAATCAAATCTAATCTAACATAAGGGATCTATTAGAGATTGTTAAGTGATTGTCATTGCAGTGGCATTCCACTATTACTAGATAGGGTCAGTCCAGTTTAGATATTCTAGGTTATTGATTGTAGTATTATAGCAAATAATGTAGAGCTTTACATTCAGGTACATTTATTTAATTGAAAAGAATATTAGTAAGCATATGGGATGACACACACAACTAATATTTTGGGGATAAGGGACACATACTATAGGTCAGGACATCCATAGCTTTTAGAAGAGGATAAAACAGTTTAGGCTAGCATGTTGATGGTGATACAGGTCAAATGATTAACATCATGGCTTGATGAGTATATATGTTATCGAAATCAGTGAAATGAAGTAATAATTTGGCCCATAGGAGATGGAGTGTCTTATACATACAGTGGTGAGTGTGTGGTCTGTGAATTAAAAAGCCCAGATGAAGTCTGAAGATCTCTGAAGATATGAATCCTTAATAAGAAGCTTGGGTATAACCCTTGAAATTGAAATGAATGTGACCTCAAAAATGACCCAGTGATTTGCATTTTGGAAGGTAGTGCTGACATCTTCCAAAGGGAGGATTGACACCTACTGTCCACAAAATGGCTACATTAATGTGATAAAGGTGGCTTAAGATTGAGACCACAGCTGGATGTATATTTGGGCAATTTTATGAATGAGTGTGTCAAGATGTGAGCATGGTGAGGTGTGTAAGGACTTTATCTCTGATTATCATTGTGCATAGCGGTGGTAACCTAAAACTGAGAACTTTTGAGTTATTTAAGATAAATATTTGTGCCATCTGTATCACCACCAATATTATTTATAGTTCTGAATGTAGATGAAACCCAAAGAATTAGGTACATTAAATAGTTATTTCGCCATATTTAGGAATTGGGACATACATTATGTGTTTAGTGCAAATCCATCTTAGAAAGGAAAGGTAAAACCAATATAATTATTATTAGCTTTATTTTAACCTGGGAATCATTGGGATTCATGTTAGTGAAGCAGAAATTACTCTCTTAATGGTATCGTTATATATATATTTGAATGGTATGTTGTTGCTTATTACCAGTTTCCTAATTAGTTATTACTAGAGTTGCTGTCAAACAGGTGTGCAATCAATTTCTTGAACCATGGACATCTTCGGTTAAAGATTTTTATTCTTTCTTGATGACAATGTGGATGATGAAATACCAAATCAGAAGAAACTCCCTGAGTGAAATGCTAGTAACCGCTCCCCAGGGAGGTGACCCTCTACGGTGCGCAAAGTACCTGGGTTGAAGAAAAATGTAAGTTCACTGGAAAAATATTTTTCCAAGCGAAGAAAAAGCACTTATTATGGACAATTGTTTTATTATTATTATTGCTTTAATGACTATATTCAACTGTTATGTATTTTGTGCTTTACGAAAAATTGCAGTCAGAACAAGAAGGGCAAGAGCGCTGGTTTTGCACTGAGCGAGGGGCCGAATGTAATGGAAGGATTTTTCTCTGTAAAAAGCAAAGGTGAAATAAAGAGAGGAAGGGGGAATCAGGAGAGCAGATGGGCGTTGGTCGCTTCAGCGCAGAATCAGCTACAGAGACTAATGTTTTGGGAAAAACAGCCGGAATGTTCTAAAGATACAGCCAAGGCTATGTAAGGAGTTGTTTTTCACTTGAGAGGCTTTTTCACATGTAAGCATATTACTGTGTGTGTCTTCTGGTATCAGGCACTAGTCTCAAGGACGAGTAGAAGAAAAATAGCGCCGTGTCCCGTGGAAGGAGGGGGTATGCTGAAACTGATCACTTCTGCATATACTGCTTCCACGTAGGCTGCTTTTGGGCAAGGACACCTAATTAGTATATAAGGGAAGGTTCCGCTCTCAGTTTCTTTGGACGCTCAGCCGTGGGGAAAGGCACACACCGCCCGGTATTTGATAAAAGGCACACGGGGTTGATCCTCTGACGAGACTGACATGCGGGCTCCCTCAGTCTACTGGTCTAGGATGATGGCTCTGGGTCTTTTGATGCATGTTACTTTATGTATGTTATTGTAAGTATAAGTTTGTCTCTTTAAGCATATATATTTATTTCTATAACCTATTCATATGTATTTATATGTTAGAATTGAATAAGTAAATTTTATTGAAGTATCGGACCTCTTCTCTCTGATTTTTGCCCACTTATTCTAAAGAACCCCTTGAACCATTTTCCCAAATCAAAACACCTGGCAGGTAGAAAATTATTTGTTAGTTGAGGTAATTATACTTCAAAAGACACGATATTCTATAAGGTGTTCCACAAAGCTCTATCCTTGGTCCGCTGCTCTTTTCAATTTACATGCTTCCGTTAGGTCAGGTAATCTCGGGCATAAAGTGAGCTATTACAGCTATGCTGATTACACACAACTGTATTTATCAATAGCACCTGACGACCACGACTCTCTTGATTCACTGATACAAATATTCTACTTGTTTTTCTGAATGTATAAGTAGTAATTTTCTCAAACTAAATAAACACAAAACAAATTTTAGGGATTGGCAATAATGGATATAATGAGGTTATTAGAAATAAACTTGATCCATTAGTATTAAAAGTCAAGACAGAGGTAAAGAATGTAGGGGTAACTATTGATTCTGACATGAATTCTAAATCACATATTAATCAGATTACTAAGAAAAGCATTTTTTCACTTAAGAAATATAGCAAAAGTTAGATCTCTTATAACATTGCAAGATGCTGAAAAATTAGTTCACGCTTTTGTTTTCAGTCGGTTAGATTACTGTAACGCACTCCTCTCAGGACTACCAAAAAAAAAAGAAATTGATTGCAACGAGTGCAGAATGCAGCTGCTAGAATCTTAACTAGAAAAAGAAAACCCGAGCACATTTCTACAGTTTTGATGTCACTACACTGCTTACCTGTGTAATTTAGAATTGACTTTAAAACACTGCTTATGATTTATAAAGCCTTAAATAATCTCACTCCATCTTATATTTCAGAATGTCTTACACCTTACACACCAAAATCCGAACCTTAGATCTTCAAATGAGTGTCTACTTAGAATTCCAAGAACAAAACTTAAAAGAAGTGCGAGGCAGCCATTTGCTGTTATGTACCTAAAATCTGGAATAGCTTGCCAATAGGAATTTGTCAGGCTGATACGGTGGAGCACTTTAAAAAAACTGCTAAAAAACACATTACTTTAACATGGCTTTCTCATAGCTTCATCTTAGTTTAATCCTGATGCTCTGTATATTCAATTAATTATTATTATTCATGGTGGCTCCAAAATCCGTACTAACCCCTACTTTCTCTTCTGTTCTTTTTCCAGTTTTCTGTGTTGGCAATCGGCGGCCACCACCTAATCAAAGCACTGTGATGTCCCTACATTGGTGAATTAAAGGCCATGACTGTCATCATCAAATTCTTCCATGAGAACCCAGACTACAATGAGGACTGATTGAGGTCAATTATGTTAGGTAGAATACCTAAAGGGGTCTGGGCAGTCCCGTGGCCTGGAACCCCTGCAGATTTTTTTTTTCTCTCTCCAGCTGTCTGGATTTTTTTTTTTTGTTTTTTTTCTGTCCTCCCTAGCCATTGGACCTTACTTTTATTCTATGTTAAATAGTGTTCCCTAATTTTAGTTCTTATTTATTTTGTCTTTTTTCTCTTTCTTCATTATGTAAAGCACTTTGAGCTACATTGTTTGTATGAAGATGTGCTATATAAATAAATGTTATTGCAAAATTGGAAAAAATTAAATTCTCGCTGACAGGATCTAATCAATAACTATTTAGAATAAGTATTTCAATTGAGGAAGTGGATTCTCTCCCCTCTTTGTCTATTATATTTGTATTTATTAATAGTAAAAATATGTAAATAAATAAAAATGCTACTTTGCTAACTTAGCTCTCTTTCTCATGGGATGATTTGTTTCAAACCAGTTTTGTTAAAGTTGACCTTTTAATAGATGGATTTTTTTTTTATTTTATTAAAATGAAATAAAGAATAAAAAAAAAAAGAAAAACAGTTAACTAGACATCCTGCTAGCAGACACATCATAGTCAGAGCTTCAGATTATGTGACTGTTGTCTAGGTCACACTTATAGGTAATGAACTACATAGTCAAACCAAAAACAAAACAGTGGATATATAAACAAAACAAACATTTTATCCAAGTGGCACAGAACTGCACTGTTGACATTAAAACAAGTACTGTATACAGGTTATCCCCAGGTTACGGACATCTGACATACGAACGGGGCCACAGCTGCGAGGCATGCACCTCAGTAACTGCCACTCTGTCATTTTCGGCCTCTATTATATACATTGGGTACAGAAAGTATTCAGACCCCCTTCAATTTTTTACTCTTTGTTATATTGCAGCCATTTGCTAAAATCATATTAATTTTTTTCCCTCATTAATGTACACACAGCACCCCATACGGACAGACAAAAAAAAAGAATTTTTGAAATTGTTGCAGATTTATTAAAAAAAGAAAAACTGAAATATCACATGGTCCTATGTATTCAGACCCTTTGCTGTGACACTCATATATTTAACTCAAGTGCTTTCCATTTCTTTTGATCAACCTTGAGATCACCTTCATTTGAGTCCAGCTGTGTTTGATTATACTGATTGGACTTATTTAGGAAAGCCACACACCCGTCTATATAAGCCTCACAATGCAGGTCAGAGCAAATGAGAATCATGAGGTTAAAGGAACTGCCTGAAGAGCTCAGAGACAGAATTGTGGCAAGGCACAGATCTGGCCAAAGTTACAAAAAAATTTCTGCTGCACTCAAGGTTCCCAAGAGCACAGTGGCCTCCATAATCCTTAAATGGGAGACGTTTGGGACGACCAGAACCCTTCCTAGAGCTGGCCGTCCGGCCAAGCTGAGCTACCGGGGGAGAAGAGCCTTGGTGAGAGAGGTAAAGAAGAACCCAAAGATCACTTTGGCTCAGCTCCAGAGATGCAGTCAGGAGATGGGAGAAAGTTGTAGAAAGTCAACCATCACTGCAGCCCTCCACCAGTCAGGGCTTTATGGCAGAGTGGCCTGTCGGAAGCCTCTCCTCAGTGCAAGACACATGACAGCCCGCATGGAGTTTGCTAAAAGACACCTGAAGGACTCTGAGATGGTGAGAAATAAGATTCTCTGGTCTGATGAGACCAAGAGAGAACTTGTTGGCCTTAATTCTAAGCAGTATGTGTGGAGACAACCAGGCACTGCTCATCACTTGTCCAATACAGTCCCCACAGTGAAGCATGGCGGTGGTAGTATCATGCTGTGGGGGTGTTTTTCAGCTGCAGGGACAGGACGACTGGTTGCAATCGAGGGAAAGATGAATGCAGCCAAGTACAGGGATATCCTGGACAAAAACCTTCTCCAGAGTGCTAAGGACCTTAGACTGGGCCGAAGGTTTACCTTTCAACAAGACAATGACCCTAAGCACACAGCTAAAATAACGAAGGAGTGGCTTCACAACAACTCTGTGACTGTTCTTGAATGGCCCAGCCAGAGCCCTGACTTAAACCCAATTGAGCATCTCTGGAAAGACCTAAAAATGGCTGTCCACCAACGTTTACCATCCAACCTGACAGAACTGGAGAGGATCTGCAAGGAGGAATGGCAGAGAATCCCCAAATCCAGGTGTGAAAAACCTGTTGCATCTTTCCCAAGAAGACTCATGGCTGTATTAGCTCAAAAGGGAGGCTTCTACTAAATACTGAGCAATGGGTCTGAATACTTAGGACCATGTGATATTTCAGTTTTTCTTTTTTAATAAATCTGCAACAATTTCAAAAATTCTTTTTTTTGTCTGTCAATATGGGGTGCTGTGTGTACATTAATGAGGGAAAAAATTAATTTAAATGATTTTAGCAAATGGCTGCAATATAACAGAGTGAAAAATTGAAGGGGGTCTGAATACTTTCTGTACCCACTGTGTGTAGATAGATAGATAGATAATTTATTAATTCCAAGGGGAAATTCACATAATCCAGCAGCAGTATACTGATACAAAGAAACAATATTAAATTAAATAGTAATAAAAATGAAAAAAATTAAAATAAAATTAATGTTAGCATTTACTCCCCGGGGTGGAATTGAAGAGTCGCATAGTGTGGGGGAGGAATGATCTCCTCAGTCTGTCAGTGGAGCAAGACAGTGACAAAAGTCTGTCACTGAAGCTACTCCTCTGCCTGGAGTTGATACTGTTAAGTGGATGCAGTGGATTATTCATGATTGACAGGAGTTTGCTTAGTGCCCATCGCTCTGCCACAGATGTTAAACTGTCCAACTTTAATCCTACAATAGAGCCTGCCTTCTTAACAAGTTTGTCCAGGCGTGAGGCGTCTTTCATCTTTATGCTGCCACCCCAGCACACCACCGCGTAGAAGAGTGCACTCGCCACAACTGTCTGGTAGAATATCTGCAGCATCTTACTGCAGATGTTGAAGGATGCCAACCTTCTCAGAAAGTATAGTCTGCTCTGACCTTTCTTACATAGAGCATCAGTATTGGCAGTCCAGTCCAATTTGTCATCCAGCTGCACTCCCAGATATTTAAAGGTCTGCACCCTCTGCACACAGTCACCTCTGATGATCACAGGGTCCATGAGGGGCCTAGGCCTCCTAAAATCCACCACCAGCTCCTTGGTCTTGTTGGTGTTAAGGTGTAAATGGTTTGAGTCGCACCATTTAACAAAGTCTTTGATTAACTTTCTGTACTCCTCCTCCTGCCCACTCCTGATGCAGCCCACAATAGCAGTGTCATCAGCGAACTTTTGCACGTGGCAGGACTCCGAGTCATATTGGAAGTCTGATGTATATAGATTGAACAGGACCGGAGAAAGTACAGTCCCCTGCGGCGCCCCTGAATTGCTGCACACAATGTCAGACCTGCAGATCCCAAGACGCACATATTGAGGTCTGTCTGTAAGAAAGTCCACAATCCATGCCACCAGGTGTGAGTCTACTCCCATCTCAGTCAGCTTGTCTCTAAGGAGCAGAGGTTGGATGGTGTTGAAGGCGCTAGAGAAGTCCAAAAACATAATTCTTACAGCACCACTGCCTCTGTCCAGGTGAGAGAGGGATCGGTGAAGCATATAGATGATGGCATCCTCCGCTCCCACCTTCTCCTGGTATGTGAACTGCAGAGGGTCGAGGGCGTGGCGGACCTGTGGCCTCAGGTGGTGAAGCAGCAGCCGCTCCATGGTCTTCCTCAGATGTGACGTCAGAGCAACAGGCCGGAAGTCATTCAGCTCACTAGGACGCGACACCTTTGGGACAGGAGTGATACAAGATGTTTTCCAAAGCCTTGGGACTCTCCCCTGTTCCAGGCTCAGGTTGAAGATGCGCTGTAGAGGACTCCCCAGTTCCAATGCAAATGCCTTCAGCAGTCGTGACGATACACCATCTGGACCCGCTGCTTTGCTGGCACAAAGTCTTTTCAGCTCTCTGCTCACCTGGGCTGCTGTAATTATGGGTGGGGATGTCTCACCTATGCTGGTATCAGCAGAAGGATGGTTGGAGGATGCAGTACTCCGAGGTGAGAGTGGGTGTGTGTGTGTGTGTGTATATATATATATATATATATATGTATATATATATATATACAGTATATCTATCGAGAGAGATTGTACAAATGTGTTGCATTATGTGTATGAGTCTTTTTGTTAACATTTTATTATTGTCACTAATCTGGGGAGACGCGCAAGTAAAGGTTTTCATTGGGTTAGATACACGACAATAAACTTAAGTTTGACTGTGTTCCAGTGCCATCGTCTGAATTCATTCAGAACTGAGAGCAGGGGAAAAAAAAAAAAAAAGACTACCAACTACTAACCTTAAGAAAACAAAACTTGCCTTTTAAATACGACTTGTTTACGTGATGGAAAACGCAACTCTTTGAAAGCACATAAAGAGATTTAGAAACTTTAACGCACTGGACAATGTGAATGAAATCAGAATTTGCACAACAACAACATTTATTTATATAGCACATTTTCATACAAACAGTAGCTCAAAGTGCTTTACATATTAAAGAATAGAAAAATGAAAGACAATTATAAAACAAAATAAATCAACATTAACATCGAATAAGAGTAAGGTTCAATGGCCAGGGGGGACAGAAAAAACAAAAAAAACTCCAGACGGCTGGAGAAAAATAAAATCTGTAGGGATTCCAGACCATGAGACCGCCCAGTCCCCTCTGGGCATTCTACCCAACATAAATGAAACAGTCCTCTTTGGATTTAGGACAACACCTAGCCCGTCACTCATTTTATGTAATGTGCATGAATTAAGCATAAACATATATGCTGCCTATTATAATACTCATGTTATTGTAAGGGTTGCAGAGATTATACAGCAAGATGTTATTTTTTTGATTAAAGCTCTAGAACCAATCAACCATGTTATTTCAAAAGCCGCCGGCATTGTAACAGCGTACCACTGGCTATGACTAACCTTTTACCTCGACTCTACAAGTTCGGAGTTACGGAAATAATTCACTACCTCCAAGGATAAAGTAATATTCACAACCCCGACTGAGAATTACGTGAACTACTGTGCCACTCTGTTTCAAACTTGCAATCTGGCATTTCTGGCTCAAAAAAAGTAAAGTTATTTCTGTAAACAACGCAATATGGGTAGTGTCACAGTCACACTCATGAAGTGCTGATGATATTTTTCAGTAAACACCTTAATTTATATTCACTTTGATATTTTTATCATTCAAACAGCCGAGTATAGTAATTCTGTATGCAATTATTGAAAGCACACTCCAGAAGACTCCGTTAAATTTAACAGATTAACTAAAGACAAGATTTCTACTATACCTCTGCACAGATTCCGCAAACTGTGCTCTCTGGAAGTATGCAGCCAGGCGTCTTACTTCTTCCCAATCTGCTGTCATGATTCAATTTTGATATACTTTTTATATATTAACGGTTTTTCTTCCTTATGAAGCTGCCACTCTACCTTCTACTAACGAATGCTTCTTAAATAACACGTCACCCTGAGATGACGTCAGACGGAAAGCCTCAATGCCCAAACTCGTTGCTCTTATAGAACAACATGCATGAGGTCTCTGTGTTAGAGCTTATTCTGCTTCTGTACATCTCCACAAACAGGTACTGTATATTGAACGAAGATTATTTTTTACAGTGTACCACCATAGATGATGGTTTTAGATTAAAAAAATGGTATCTTGTCAGCCGTAGATCTTCACGCAGAGGGTTTGACAGAACACAAGTTAATACAGTGTAACAACACTCTGTTGAACTGACCATTCAGATTAATATACTGTACTATACTAAGAAACTACCCGTCTTAAATGAATTGATAATGTTTACCTGCTCACCAGGGCTGAATGAGCTGGTCAGCAGAGAATGAAAAAAACAATATTTTTCCCAAACCTCTACACTAACTGTTACGTATACATACTGTATATGTGTATACGCCGTAAACGCATAAATAACGCATAGGAAAAAAAATTAATGCTCAATAAAATCTGCTTAAAAGTGAAAATGTTTTGGTACGATGTTCATGAAAATGTTCAGGTTTATATTACAGTGTGGGTACTTACACTAAAATTTTTGGGAAATACTAAAATTAACAATATTTGATTCAAAACAAAAATAACTAAGCCTTGTAAGATCCAATCAATTCCATGCCCCCTACAAATTCACGTTGTTCTGTGGGTAATTAGCAAAGTAATCCAAAACTAAGTTGTTATTAGATAGGTTAAAACATCTACTCAATTTAAACCTTGAACAAAAGATAAATGAAAAAGTGAGACATACCTATAGTACAAAATAAATTGATAAAATACCAGCAGAGCTATAGGCCACGTCACTTTAGTATATGGTGCAATATTAATGTTACTGTCAAAGTAAATAAGAGAAGTTGTTGAAACTTTTATGTCAAAGCACAACAATTAAAATGCCAGAGATTTGAGTCTGGATTTGACTTTTAAGAAAGGCAAGAGTTGGTACTGGTGGAGACACAATACTGGAACATCTTACTGCGAGGGAGCAACAGTATCACCACGCCACCGTGCTACCCCCGCCCCTGACACACAGACGCACGCACGCACACTGTTTAATACATGCTTTAATGCATTTCATCATGAAAATGATATCAAGTATTTATCTTAGCATTCTAAATGTTCAGAGAGCAGGAATATCATGAAGTGAATGTGTTATGTGTGCTGATTGCTTATGAAGTACGTACCGATTAACAACTGGGTCGGGGAACACTGAATACGAATAATTTAATGTGCTATATTAGTTATAACAGGGTTTGAGAAAATCTAGTAAATTAAACATTGATTTTAAGAAGAAGTTTACGACTTTCTACTTTAATGCAAAAATAAAGTACGAGAATACAGTAAAGCTAACATGTCGACTTTTTTCTTCACTGTTCGTATTTTTTTCTTCTCCGTGGCCCTAATACGCTTTCGTATTAATATGATACATTACTTAAACTACCCTTTTGTTCCTTTCCGTCAAAAAGACGTGCGGAATTATGCTCAGAAATTATTCAAGTCCCATCAGAAGATCTGTAATAAAATACAGATGAAGCAGAATCAAAGCAAAAAAAGTGAAAAGAACAACTGGACCAAACAGGGAAAGCTTTAGCCATCTTCTTGTACATGATCATTTTAAACAGGCTTATGAACCATACATGATTTTTTTTCTCCCCTTTTGGAAGCAATGTGTATCCAGAAGTGGGCAGGCGCTGGATAGAGTAGTGAAGGAGCAGACAGGTGCGAGTTTAAAAGTCAGTCCTGCACAGACCTCTGCTCTGAACATATTGGTATCCTCATGTCATACTTCGGTATTTAGTGAGTGATATAATCTATGCTTGCATTTTGCTCAGAGGTTTGTACTGTTGTATTGTACTCCTGAGTTAACAATAATAAATTGGCAATCTAGCTCTGTGAAGTGGGGTATTTGTGTTCTGTTTTGTGAACTCGTTTTACCCCCGTTTTGACACCCATTGCATGCCTGACCTACCTGGAAAGGGGCCTATATCCGAGTTGCCTTTCCTAAGATTTCTTCATTTTTTTTCCCTACAGCATCTTTTGTTGGGAGTTTTTTTTTTCTTCCTAGAGAGTCATGGCTAGGGGACTGTCAAAAACAGGGCCAGGGCCGGATTAAGGTGGGTGCTATTGATGCTGCAGCATTAGGCCCATTCCTGAAATAGGCCCAGATGAAAACAGACGAGAATTTTCCGGAAGCTGAACAGTTTGCCTTTGCTACATTAAGATCAAAATAACTCTTAGAATGAAATTTGGAGTCCGACTTTCAGATGCCTAGACACAGCGTTACTTATTATACAGTTACTATTGTTCTTTGCGCTGTGACGTAACTATAACGTTGTTGTGTTTATTGTTAACCGAAGATTTCAAGTTAATGCTATCAATTGTACGTTTAACAGTTTACTTAGTAATTTAGCTGTGTTTTTTGCAATATCTTGGGGATTCTTGCCACTTTATTATTGTTCGGTAAGTGCCACGTAGTAAATTTTTCACTTTGAAAGTTAGTTGTACAGTAATAATCAATGGATATTTAAATGGCTATCTGTAAAGGTAAAACTAAAAGCCGGCCCGTGGGTTAGGCATGAATGTTTACAATTTTTAAAATCCTCGACAGCATTCTGGTCTATTATGAAATTTAAATCAAGAGCCTGAACTGAGTCACTTTGACCCAATGTCTCTGCAAATTCATTTTTTCTTACTCTGTTTCGTAAGAGAATTGCGAAATTTTGTGCATTTCATTGTTAGGTTTTCTGCATTAAGTGCACTTTTCAGACAATTGCTATTGAATGTTGATTTTACATAGTTTGATGTTAATCATGAGTTGTTATGATACTACGTCATTATTATTATTCATGTTCAATAAAGGCTGGCTGGTTGCATCGCAAGCAATTAAGGCTCATTGGTCGGTCTGAGTACGCATGTACGGTGAGTGTCGAATGCACATGCACCAATGCCGAGAAAAAATAGGCCTCTTTTGCACTGTATCATCAGGCCCTGAGCAGGGCCTGTTAAAGCCAATTGCTGCATTACTTATGTGATTTTGGGATATATAAGAAATACATTGTTGTTTTTTTTGTTGTGGAATGCACTAGTTTAGAAAATATTTTAATTGTAAGCTTTTCTTCAATCAAGGCAACACTTAATACAAACTTTACTTTAAACTCAGAAAGGTCCTACAGTCACCATCTACTAAGGCAATTCACATAGTTATTGATGTGGTTTCAGATATTTACACAATATTAACTTATGTCTCGATTGCTTATTTGCCTTATTTCATTCTGAAGTTTAGTCTTTAAATCTTATAGGTATTGGCTTACAATGTGACTGAAAATAAGGAGTATGAATGAAACAATTAAGAGACCTTTTTAATCATATCAAAAAATCCTGTCATGTGCATGCACATAGGGGACAGGTTAAGGGCTCTGGTGACAGTAATATTCTGCTGCTCCAGTGCTGGGCACACTCACTGATAAAATCTTCTCTTTCTTTTCCTCTGAAGACCAGAAAATTGACAGCTTTTTCACCGCTGATGTCACTTTCAGTGTCCATCCAACTGGACCTGCCAGTTCCTGCAGAAAACGGTGTTAAGTGGATGAACCACCATCTTTGGTAGTCATATCCAGACTCCTGTCTGAAATGACGCAAGTTAACGCTTTACTGGTGTTTTATTTCTCTGGTTTTGGAGACTTCAGTTACATAGGACTTGCCTACGGGTGCCCCAAAATGTCTCACTGTTTTTACTTTGTTATTACATTACAGAAAAGACAGTAAGTGAAAATAAATGCTGCACCTCTTCAGCAATGAGATTATAAAATAAAACATAGCCTAAGACAGCCTGCTTCTCCCTTAGAGGTCAGTCTTTCCTTCTTGTAAATACATTTGGTTATTTGTAGTTTCTCAGTTTTATGGGAAAATTGCTCTTAATTGCTAGTAATTTACAATAATTAACCAAATAGCAATCTTTTCAAGATTAAAATAAATATGGAGTTACAGCAACCTGTTTCGTATTAAACAAGTGTTTTGTAACAGAACACATGCATGTATGCTTTGAATAGTATCACTTCACACTCTGGTCACAAATACATATGATCAAGTGTTACATTTACAATGTACACAGCAGTGTTACCAGTAGAATCCCCAGTACATGACCAGGTACATTCACACATATACTGACAGTGGTAAATCTGAACTGTCCCAGTGGGAATCAATCAGTTTCACTTGCATATCTTTCAAATGTTGAAGGATCCAGGAGAATGTAGGGTGAAATGACACCTTTTATTGGCTGACTAAATAGATTACAAATGCAAGCTTTCAAGGCAGCTAAGGCCCCTGTAATGTATTTAGTTAGCCAATAAAAGGTGTCATTTCACCCTACTTTCTCCTGTATCAATCTATGGCTAACATGGTACAACACTCAAATGTTGAAGGAAACAGTAGTATGGTGGGAAAACTCATATGGTCATATGGAGCGCCATTGAAGTTTATACAGACAATGTTTCAAACTCAAACCTGTGAAGTTCCATCTCAAAAGCTCTGTGCAATCATACCACCTTTGACATGATTGATCCTAATGAAAGTCTATATCATACTGACACTCTTTTATGGTGGTCCAGGAGTAAGTTGTAGATCTAGCAACCTGGGTAAATATCATGCGTCTGTTTGTTGTCCAGATGGAGTCTGCATATGCCCCTCATGTTTACATAGGTTTATTTCGAGTTGCTGTGGGTTTCCTCCCATATCCCCAAAGATGTGCAAATTATTATATTTGCAATTCCAGATGCACCCTAAATGGGTATGTGCTTGTGTGGCCATGTGATGGACTAGCATTTTGTCCATGGGTGTTTTCTACCTTGTGCTCAATGCTGCTAGGATAACCTCTGGCCACCTGTGAATCTGAAGTGGATTAAGTGAGTTTGAGAATATTGAATTACAACTACACTGATATACTTTGATTTATAATAAGCAGTTGAAGTGCATGCTTCTTGCTGTTATCCATACAGTATCTTAAATATATTGTAAATAATGAATAAAGTAATTTGTGTGGCATGATGGCACAGCGCTCCTACCTTGCAACTCAAGGGTCTTGCATTCAATGTCTGGCCCAGCCACTATCTGTCTGACGAATATATGATGGTAAATAAAAAAGTAAAGGCAAGTTGAAAATTACACTGTAACTGCAGTGGATACAAGTGGGCATAGTATAACACATTCATTACGGCTTATGTGTAGTTCAAACATTTACAGGGCAGTGCTCTTCCATTAGTCTAATTAGTCTAACTGTAGCCAAGGTCAAATGAATATGGGTACACTGCTACAAGATTGCACTATTGTTGAACAATGCACCATAGTGAGATTTCTTTGAGCAGTGGGAGTAAAATATGCTGAAATTCAATGAAGGGTATTGACTCATTACAGAAGTGAAAACAGCATGACTCAATGAAAAGTTTATGAATGGTAAGAAATGTTTAACATGGGAAGAACATATATAACTGACAAAGCTTGATTGGATTAACCGTCAACATTATACACATAAGCCCACATTGACGAGGTGAATGCATTCATCAGAGAAGACCAACAGTTTACGCTGTCCACTGTTACTGCACATTTAGATATCATTTATGGATCCGTGCCCTGCGGTGGGCTGGCGCCCTGCCTGGGGATTTGTTCCTGCCTTGCGCCCTGTGTTGGCTGGGATTGGCTTCAGCAGACCCGCCTTGACCCTGTATTAGAATATAGCAGGTTGGGAAATGACTGACTGACTTTATGGATCCACACATTCCACAGTGTATGATGACTTGAGATACTGTAAAGTTTGTACAAAATGGGCACCCAAACAACTTACTGATCTGCACATCTAACTGCTTATGAAAGTTGCAATTCAACTCCTGAAATGTTATGAAGAAGATCCAAGTGTTTCGGAGTGGGTTGTCATTGAAGATAAGACATGAGTCCATCACTGTGAGCAGGAAAGCAAGAGATAAAGTGGAAACACCCGTCTTCTTCAGTAAAGAAGAAATTTAAACAACAGCCCTCCGCCAATAAAATTATGATGACCTATGTCGCAAACGTGCGCTCAAGAAGCAGCCAACAAATCCTAAGATGAGTGATATTTCACAAGATAAAGGGTTGATTGTATGTACTGATGCCTCACTCTCTTTATCTACAGAAGTAAAGAAGAAAAACCATAATCCACCTACCTTATTTCTGGACTCACAAAATGGCCACGATTCCACAATCCCAACACAACAAAACATTCGCAACGTCGCTTCCAGCCATCCCCGATGACATTGCCTCCGGCTTTGCCATAATGACATCACTTCCGGCCATTCCTGATGATATCACTTCTGGCCATTACCAATGACGTTTTTCTGCTTTGTTATTTCCTTCCACCATGTTTTATGTGTTTCTATGTAAACACCATGATACCCACCGTTTGTTGTTAACTGTGATCAATTTTTTGATTCTTTTTGGCCTTATTTTGCAACTTTGTCCATCGGACATTATATGGGGACAATCCACAACTCTTTTTGATCATTACTGTGTGGTTTATTTTATCACAACTTCTTTTGGGACATGACAGGTCCTTTCTGGTGCATTTTCAGGAACACAGACAATTAGTAAGAAGTGCAATATACTGTGCTATGCTTATGGGGAAACTGAAAGCTGCAATTTGGAGAAAAAGAAGAGGAATGCTGTCAAAAACAGTTTTGCTGCTCCTTAACAATGCATGTCACCATAGAGTGGCCACTTGAGTCACTGAAACAGCTGTGGTTTGAATGTTTTCCTCATCCCCATTTCAACCCTGATCTGACACCACACAGCTATCACATCTTCAGTCCACTTAAAGAGGGTCTATGTGGTTGCTGGTTCAACTCTAATGATAAGATTAAGGAAGCAGTGCAGATATGGATTTGGATGCAGCTGAATAATCGTCCCAGGGAAAAATGAAGTTTGTGGAACAATACAAGATGTGCATTGATCTGCAGGGAGACTATGTGAAAAAGTGATGGAACTGTTATGTTCATCTGCTCACAGTTACCATCATTAAAGGGTAACTTTCCTTTGTAATTCTCCCACAATTATGTACTTTTTGTAGATGTAAACTGCATTGCTTGCTACATTGACTGGTGAATTTACTTTAGGCACAGTTTGTATGGTTGTGCAAGTACAATTTGTTATGGCTTGTTGACATTTCTACTGTAGGTTCCTACCTTACTTTTGAACTAACCATGAAAGTGTATGGTGCTATGCAACCACATAATAGATTTAGAAAATGCATGAATGAAAAAATGCATAATCCCCACTGCCTTGAGATCCACACATTGTACTATATCAAGTATGACACTCTAAAGGCTAAATGTTAAAATTTTGTTTGTTCCTTGGACGAGCACACGCTATACCAATATACACCATCATGATCTGCATTCCACCCAGGAGCAAAGTTTTGATTATGGAGAAACAAGAATGTGGTAATGCAGTTAAAACGGTGCAAGTAACCAAAATATTTACATGTTGTCTGCTTGTGTCAAACCTACTACTCTGAAATGTCTAAAGGGTTTGGGATGATGGAGATTTTAATTACCAAAATGGTGTGGTGTTTGAAGCATCTATATGTGGAGACTTAGAAAAATGGCTTGGAACAAGCTAGTTCTTTGTAAGACAATGTGTGTGTGTGTGTGTGCGTGTGTGTGCATGTGTGTGTGGACGGTGTATTTAGTGTCCCCCATTTACATTACATTATTCTGTTTTAAAATTAGTGGAGCAACATTCCAAGTGCTCGGTGCAGTCTCTAGTTATATAATCTGTACCTGCAAAAACCAAACTTGTGCCATGTATATACAGTACAAGATAATTTCATTTTGTATATACATAGCATATTTCTCATTAAAAATCTGTGAAATATCTAAATTTTAAAAATAGGCTACACTTAATTCACATTTACAAGATAAGCAAAAACATAGTATAATTAAATATATTGTGGATGCTAGAGGTGCTGTTAAACCCACCAGACAGACACTCAAGACACACTTATAAAAAGCACCAAGAAGAATTTTAATGTTTTCTTCAATAAAGTGCACAAAGCACCGCACACTCCACAATTCACATTTCCAATAATCAATAATAAACAATAATCAATATCCTCCTTTCCACCCAGCAGCTGTGTCACTCTACCACCCAACTCCGGCTCGGCTTGCTGGGTCTTGACCAGTCCTTTAAATAGTCCATGACATGGAAGCACTCCACCTCTTCTTCCAGGTCAATGCCACATCCTCATTTCTCAAATAGCCCGGAAGTACTGTGGGCTTCCGTCCTCATGACTCTAAAGTACTTCTGGGTTGTAGTAATAATATAAATCCCCAGGTTCTTTGTGAGCTCTGCCTGGCGGTACCCACTTCCCCCAAATGGACTCCATGTCCCAGGATGCACTAAGGGAATCGGAGAACCGTTGCTGTCCAGGGGAGCTGCCACCTAGAAAAACCTGCCTTCCTTCATTCTTCTTGCTCTGGGATGTTTAATCCGGCCATCTATCACAATATATATATACAGTATATATATTGTCGCATATGGCTGGGGGGGCGACCCGGCTGGGACGCCCAGGAGGACCGGAGGAGGGCTCACGCCTTCCCCAGACCATGTGGGGGCGACCGCCCTGATGCCTATGGGGACCACGGGTACAGAGCTTTGAAGCTCAACCCTGTAGGGACCTGTGGTCACTGCCAGGGGCCACCCCAATGCCTGTGAAGCCCTGGACCTCAGCACTTCCGCCACACCCGGAAGTGCTGGGGGAAAGAGGAGCAGGGACACCCGGAATGCTTCCGGGGATGCAGCCGGCACTTCCGCCACACTGGGGAGTGCCGGTGGGAGATTGCCGGGAAGCACCTAGAGCACATCCAGGTGATTATAAAAGGGGCCGCCTCCCCTCATTCAGTGACTTGAGTCGTGTGGAAGAAGACGACGTCTGGGAGGAGGCAAGGAGGCGGCCTGAAAGAAGAAGGCATTAGTTTGGTGGCCTGGACTTTTGGGGACTTTGGGGTTGTGTGGCACTATTGCTGTGAATAGTATGTCTATTAAACGTGTGTTTGGTGACATTGACGTGTCCGGGCCGGCTACCAAAATATATATATATATATATATATATATATATATATATATATATAGTAGCAGATAGAGGCGTGGTCCACCTCTAACACCCTCAGGTACCACTCTGAACACCAGGTGAAAGTATAATAACTATAACTTTTATTATTACACAGTGCACAAAGCACCCTCCACTCTACACTCATAAATCAATAACCAACAATACTATTCTCTTTCCTCCTCGCCCAGACACTTCGCCCTCCTACCTCCCAGCTCAGCTCAGTGTCTGGACTGGCCCATAGTCCTTTTATACATACTGACCCGGAGGTGTTCCTGTCCAATCAATCCACAGTTCCTTATTCCTTCCGGGTCAGGGCAAACAGTCCTTTTCTTCACCCTGGGAGCACATCGTTCCTTCCCGTCACGTGACCGTGACGTACTCCCGGGTTATAGGGCACACAAGAGCTTATGAGCCCCCCTACAGCGATGCTTGGTGGCCCCCAATGTATCCAGAAGGGCTGTGTATAAACACTACAAAGTCCATGATGCCCTGCTGGAACTCAGGCCATGATCATGCTGTCGGGAGGGCTCCTCCTGGCGGCCTGGGGGTGAGGGCCGGAGTAACATGCCGGCAATCCACCACTATATATATATATATATATATATATATATACTGATAACCTTTAATTATCTAAGTGCTGCATTTATTCCATTCCTGCCATCTCTCCTATTCTCTTATTTAATTTGTTCCACCAATAACCTTTTTCATTTACAAATCCACCAGTTCTACTTTCAGTTGCTGTTAGGGAAAGGCAGCTTTAGCACCTGGCTGTCATGATGAGTAGCACACATATCAAGTTATTAGTGTTAACGATTACTGTAAGAAACCTGCAGTCAACTACCATTAAAGATCCCCATAAGCATTTAAATTGGGAGGTACTCATGTACAATGCGGTCAGACCATTAGAAAGATTAGATTGTTCTCATTGCTGGTTAATGAACATTGTGCACAATATCTCCTAGATGATCTAAGAGCATTCTAGCTTCTCAGAATCTTCTCTATATGTATTTATAGTGGTCCTATCATTATAAAGTTCTTTCTTCACTTGTAGAAGGATATTGACTCTCGACTGGCTGACCATTGTTTAGTGACTGAAGAGTGATAAATATTTCTAATGTAGGACATGCTTGTTATGGGACTGCACGAAAAGATACAAATCACAAGGTTTCACTCTCTTCTCAGTTTTAAGTATTTGTATGTTTTAGTAGATTACAGTCGCTTGCACAGTTGCTGCACAGATTTAGAATCACAGGTTGAATTCCAAGCCTTGAAGTATATAAGCAATATTTTTAAACCTGTGTATCTTTCATGTCCCCGCTTGTGCCTCTGGACGCTAACACAACATCATGTACAATTAAAACCAAGGCAGAAGATGAAATTACTTTATAATGAATCAGGTTATAGATGGGAGGTAAATTTCAAATCACAATCATATATTTTAATAATTATTATAGTATAATTATACTGCAGCAAAATGGAGAGGGGTTTCATTTCACCTTTACTTTCCTTAATCATTTTCTATATTATATTCAGCCATTGTTACTACTCCACCAAACAGTTATCAGTGTTCATTATCAGTCCCAATAAAATGGGCCAGTAGTTTCCTACTGAACTCCCTGAAAGCTTTGGGAGATTTATTTTAGGTGATTAAATAAGTGATAAATGTACCCATTTGAGCTCACTGGCATACTGTAAACTCTCTAATATGGAATTATAAGTAAATGTAATTTCAGAAATCACAAATAATAAAATTCATACATTCTAGATATCTCATAGATTCCATCCACTCTTCTATTATAACACATCAGTTCAGCAGCACAGGAAACTGGTGACTAATAAGTCAACACTGTACACAAATTAGAACCAAACATGGCCACTCTTTTTTAGAAATATAAGGAAGATAGAAGTTTCCTGGTAAGGTTGTTATATACTCACCAATTATGGCACTGGCACTGGAGAGTGGCAAAGTGTGGCGTTTTGATTAGCTCATGCAAATAAGTATTTCACTATATTCTGTACATATTTACCCTATGAATGCTCACGCAAACACCAATGCTGGGTCAGTTTAGAGTCATCTATTAAATTAGTGTAATGAAAACTGGAGAAACTCACAGATACCTTGTGTATAACACATTGCATAGAATGGCATATGTGTGTATGCACAAAAAAATAAATACTGTTTGTGTGTAAGCAAAGTTATATGCACTTTCCCATTATAAATTGCAATCAACATGAATTTTAACGCACATGCTGTAATATACTGGTACCGGTTATCTAGAAAAACAGGTGATTAAGATATAAAGTAAAATATGGTCATTGCCATTTAAAAAATGTTCTACTCTTGTTTCCTGCTTGAGCTGTGTTATAACCCATGAGTCATAATGTAGAAGAAGATGGAATTTTATTTAGAATTTTCAGGGACTAATCTGTTATTAATTTATTATTAAGGATTAAAATCATGCAACTGTCAGTACTAAAAAAAAAAAGGTCCTAACCATCTAAAATAAAAAGGAAGTTTGCATTTGAGTCAGACATGAGTCATGTCTTTATTACAATATTTGTAATTTATAAGAAAAATTACCATTCTTGTGAAAGCTGAGAATAAGCCAGTGTGCTGTGTAATCTTACCATTTTCTGATAATGGTCTCAGGTCATTATTTCATTATCTATTGCCCAAATGATAAGAATTAAAATAGCTTTATTCAATTAACTTCCATTTCTGAACAATTTATTGAAATCTATCCTGGTTCTTTGGCTTAGTATCCATATACTTTTTAGATACATTTCAAGAAAACTTGTGGAAATGGGCACAGATGTTTGCAATGGTAGGCTTTTCACTATGGAATTGTTTTTCTTTAAGCCAGAAACATGAAAAATGCATGAATGCCAAAGCCAAGAGCAACCTACTGTATGACTGTGCATGTTTAATTTCTTACAACCTTGTTGTATTTGTTTTGTTAATAATCCCTCCTCCTTTGTAAAGTGAATCAAAACAATGTTTTGTACATTTCACTTTTCCCTTTTTTACATTTTTTTTCTCACCTTATATCCTCTTTCCACAGTTTCCCCGTATTATTTCAGGTGTTGTTTTCTTAAAGATAACTTTAATATTTTCATACTGTACATCACAAAATGTTCTGTGTGCATTATTGTTTATATACAGATACAGTATATTCCGTGACATTCAATGTAAAATTGTCAATGTAAATTTAGGCTGCTTAATGCCCAATTATGTTTGTTTTAAACTAATAATATAACTTTTTTAATTTCAGTAAATTCCTATTACCACTAAAATCAGACAATTTTAATATTCATATTTACACAAATTTCTACCAGATACCAAAGGTGGAAAAACTCCTAAAATATGTACTCAGGTAATAATAGTATTATTTTGAGAAACATTTATTTAAAGGATTATTACATCCATAAATTATATTTTTTTTAAAAAGTTACTTACACTATGTAGTATGTAGTGGTGGCCAAGTAAACTTTTTAATCTAAAGTTTTCATGCAAGACTGTGTGAAAAGTATGTTATGATATTATGGAAGGTAATGGTGTCCTGTCAAATGTCAAACTATGTGAAAAATGTCCATTGAAAAAAGAAAAAAACATTTCACATAACTAGTTTCACATAATCCACATATCCATTAACTATTTGTATACTCATAATGTGCATTCATTCTGTGCTAAAATATTGTTAATGCTTACTTCTGGAAAACTCAGCATGCTGGATAAGCTGTGCCTTTGAATTGAAGATCTGCCTCTGTATCTCATTCACTGGTGATGAGTCCTGTGAAGAATTCAGTTGTGAGTATTATTTTGTGTAGATTTTACTGGTTTCTCCGATATTTTCTGTTCTGTTTTTGAATTATTTATTTGGTATTTTGTATTGAGACTTTGTTACTTTTGATTGTCAGTCAGTCAGTCAGTCATTATCCAACCCGCTATATCCTAACACAGGGTCACGGGGGTCTGAAGGAGCCAATCCCAGCCAACACTGGGTGCAAGGCAGGAACAAACCCCGGGCAGGGCGCCAGCCCACTGGCTTTTGATTGTGCTTCAGGCAACTCCTTTTTGCTATTTTTTATCATTTTTGGTAAATTAACACCTGAGCACAGGCAGCTCCCAGTGTTTGCTTTATCTAATTAATTAGTACCAGTAATAGCACACTGCACAATAACGTGCAGTGAATATTCTTGACTTGAGCATTTCTAGTTTTCATACTCTTTCTTTGTACGTTTAGCATTAGTTTGCTCAGAGGTTGAGGCGCTTGCTGCTTCTAGAGCAGCTCTTCTTTTCTCCACCCTAGCGGCCCTCTTCTTCTCTTCTTCTGTCGGCATCTTTCGCGTTAAATCTGATTAAGTCAGTGTTTGTGTTGCAATTACTTACTATGTTTTATTTAATTTTTCACTTAAGCTGGCATTTAAGCCTTCAATCTGCCTCAAGAATGATTTAAGATATAAAGAGGTAAGGGAAGTGACAGAGAAGATGGTAGGGATGAGAACGGCACCCGTACACATGCGCTGCACGGCCTCCCTGCTGTCTTCTGCCAAGAGTCGATCTTAAAATAAAATAAAAATAAAAAAAGGAATAACCTTGGGGGTCAGTCATCACCCTGAAAGCAGATAGTAGATGTCATGTAGTATATCTGTACCAAATTTCAGGTCAATAGGTCAAACGGTTTGCAAGCTACACGTGATTTACAATTCTGGACAGACAAATAAATAGCCATGGTAGTGTATTATATAAGAAGATAGCAAGTTGTTGATTTCTGGATTGACACCTTACACCAGCCTATATGAACTAGAAAATAACAGCATAATTAATGGTGGAATCCATTTAAAAGAAGTAAGTAGTTGAAACGGAAACCAAATGCCTCACTGGTATCCCAGGACTGAAATTGAAGACTTCTATTTTACTGGACCCAAAAATCTTTGGTTGTTTCTTCTTATGTAAATTTTAATGTAATATTTTATTTTAGCAGAGGGAAATGGCATTAAAGAAGCTGACAACAGTTTAAACAAGCTGACGATTATGAGAGATGGGTGATTCATAAACAAATTGTTATTTTTGAACAACTCTTTTCAGTGAGTTACACGGATGGATTTGTGGGCATTGACTTGAGCTCAGCACTACTGCTAGGATGAATGTGTAATGACATTAATGTTTAATTAGTTTGTTGTAAATGGATGTTTAAAGCACAGATGCAAGTGCCTCCTGTCTAATTCATGCTTCTCTGAGTATTAAATTTACAGTATATTAAACGTGTTGTTATAATTGGTATTTATACTATTCATGTTGGAAAGGCTTCAGTATATAAAGAGAATAATAATTTAGTGCCACACTGGTCTGTATGAAATTGAATTGCCATATACAGTGGAATACACAATTCCTTTTAGTAAGTTTGCAATAAGTATATTGTAGGGCTGCACAATGCTCACCAGAGCCAATTCAATGGATTCTTGCTCTTTACATTTCTGTTTTAGCTAGTTTGCTGTTCCTAGGAGGATGGCTCACCTTTGCCACATTAGTTGGAATTCTTTTATATGGGACTGTCAAAGGCTAAAAATCCTCACTGCTAGTGTTTTAGAGAGGGGATGTGCAGCGTTGTTCATAATGGCTGTCACTTTTATCTTAATATTCTCCATTGCTGCTATAATAATTTGTTTTCAATTTTACATTGTTAAAAGGGAAATGTTTTTGCATCTCACCTGCTGAATCCAGTAGATTCATTCAGTGATTTAAGTTCAAACTGAATCATTACTGGTTAAAAGGCTGCACTATTTCCTCATGCAATGATTTTTTGAAGATGAAACTGAATCATACTGTAAGCTGTGAACGAGTCGCATTCACTTCATTATCAAAAGGTGAAGTGGAAAAGTGGTGTATAGCCCTTCATTTTTAAACATTTGTAAATGCGTTGCACCCTTATATGTGTAATATTTTTTTTTTGATTTTATTGATTTCATTAAAATCAAATAACATTCGATACAAATAACTCAAGTTTTACAAAAACAGGTTTGAAACAAATCAACCCCCACCCCTGAGAATGAGAGCTAGGCCAACAGAGTAAAACTTTAAGTTAGTAAAAATAAGTAAATAGATAAATTAATAAATGAAAAGATAAATGGAGTAAAAGAGGGGAGAGAACCTGCATCCTCAATGTAAATGCTTATTCTAAAATGTTATTGATTAGATCCTGCCAGGTTTTGAAAAAAGTTTTGTACAGATCCTTGAAGTGAAAATTTGTTTTTTTTCCAATTTAAGATAATATATAACATCAGTTACCCACTGACTTAGAATAGGTGAGTTAGGATTCTTCCAGTTGAGCAAGATAAGTCTACGTGCCAATAGTGTTGTAAAGGCAATTACAGTTTGTTTGTCCTTCTCCACTTTAAGCCCATCTAGAAGTACACCAAACACAGCTGTTAATGGGTTAGGAGGGATTGTGACTCCCAGGCTGTCTGAAAGGCATTTAAAGATTTTGGTCCAGAATGATGTTAATTTGGTGCAGGCCCAAAACATGTGACCCAGTGAGGCTGGACCTTGATTGCAACGTTCTCAGGTTGGATCTTGCCTTGGAAACATTTTGGACAATTTTATATGAGACAGATGGACTCAATTTATAATTTTAAGTTGAATAATTGTATGCTTTGCGCATGTGGCGCTCGAGTCAAAGTCAAAGTCAAATTGAACTTTATTGTCGTCTCAACCATATACAAGTATAAAGATAGACGAAATTGCAAAGCTCAGGGTCCACAGTGTAACAACATGATGTGCAAATAATAAATTAAAAATAGAATTAAAATTTTAAAATTAAAAAATTAAAAAATAAAATTAATTCACAAACAAGACAAGACATTGTGCAAAGATAGGACAAAGAAGTAGCAGCAATATTGATGTGTAAGATATGTAATATAATAAATAAATAAATAATAAATAATAGATATAGATAATACAGAAATTATCAGTGTATGATAATAGTTGTTTAAGACGTGTGTAAACAATGACATGTCAGAATGTTTCACAGCAAAAGGATATCAAGAGTGTCAAAATCCTTAGAGGTCAGTATGAGATTTTCAGTTCTTTTCTACATGCACACTCATCTTTGCAGGACAGTGGTTTTCATGTATAAAAGTTCTGTTTTTTAGAGGTGGTTGAGGCCGTGTGGAAGGTCCCAGAGGACAGCCTGGTGTTAAGGAGTCTAACAGCTTGGGGGTAAAAACTCTCCTGGAGCCTGGCAGATCTGGCTCTGATGCTGCAGTATCTTCTCTTGGATGGCAGAAGTGTGAAAAGTCCATGTGAGGGGTGTAAGGGGTCCTGAACAATGCTGCAGGCCTTACGAACACTGCGTTTGTGAAATATGTCCTGTAGTGAAGGGAGAGGCACCCCAATAATGTTCTCTGCACTATCCTTTGCAGGTGCTTGCGGTCGGATATGTTGCAGTTTCCATACCAGACAGTGATGCAGCTGGCCAGGACACTCTCCATGGTGCCTCTGTAGAACATGGTGAGGATGGAAGAGGGAAGACGTGCTCGCTTCATCCGCCTCAGGAAGTGTAGTCTCTGCTGGGCTTTCTTTATTAGTGATGAGGTGTTATGTGTCCACGTAAGTTCCTCGGTTATGTGCACACCGAGGAACTTGGTACTCCTAACAATCTCCACATCTAAACCATGATGCTGAGTAGGATGTGGGCAGGACGTGATTTTCTGAAGTCCACGATTATCTCTTTTGTCTTGTCGACACTGAGAGATAGATTGTTGTCTTCACACCATGCAGACAGCCGTTTCACCTCATCTCTGTATGCTCTTTCATCATCCCTGCTTATCAGTCCCAGCACTGTCGTGAGTGAATTCTGTGCATTGCTACTTTCCATTCCTTTTCTGAGATGTTGAGTGAGAGATCCTTTTCCCACTGTACTCTGAGATCTTTGTAAGGGAGGGATTTAAAAATGATTTTATATATTACAGAAATGCTGTCTGAGTCCTCAAGAATGATCAATATTGGGCAGGTTATGTTTAACAAAGTTTCTAATTTGAAGGTAGTAAAAGAAATGTTTTGCTGGAAAGTTAAATTTGGAGTGTAATTGTTCGTAGGATGCAAAGACGTTGTCTATGTACCGGTCTCTATGTGATTTAATCCTGAATGTTTTCCAGACATTAAAAACTGCATATGTTTGAGAGGGTGGGAAAAGGTGGTTCTCGTGCAGAGCTGCCACAGATAAAAGCTTCTCTATCTTAAAATACTTCCTACATTGGTTCCACATTCTAAGTGAGTGAAGCACAATTGGGTTATTAGTATATCGGCGATAACTTGTATTTATTGGGGTGCAAAGAAAGGAATATAAAGAAGTACTGCAGGATTTTATTTCTATTGGGGACCAAGCCTGTGTATGTTCATCTATTTGTGTCCATGTCCATGCATTTATAGTTTGTATATTTGCTGCCCAGTAATAAAATTGAATGTTAGGGTAGAGCAATGCCACCTTCTGCCTTAGGTCTTTGTAGGGTCGCCCTTTGGACACCTGGATGTTTTGAATTCCAAATAAATGAGTTTATGGTTGAATCTAATTTCTTAAAAAATATTTATTCATGTATATTGTATTCATCTTAACAATGTTAATTCTTTCAGCTAAAGTGAGTTGAAGGGATGACCATCTATGTAAGTCTTGCTTAATTTTTTCCATACAGATGGCAACAATTTGTTGATAAAGAGCTTTATGCTTAATTTTGATGTTTACCCCTAGATATTTAAACTGATCTGCGATGATAAAAGTGAAGGTGCCCAATCTAATATTGTATGCTTGAGAATTCACTGGGAAGAGGACACTTTTATTCAAATAGATTCTGAGACCAGAAATCTTTTGAAATTCTGTAAGTGCTGTTAGGACTGCAGGCACAGTATTTGTAGGTCTACAGTACCATATCGTCTGCAGACAGAGAAACTTTCTGTTCCAGTCCTTCTCTGATAATTCCCTTTTTCTCATAAGCATGTCGACAGTGAATTGCCAGTGGCTCAATAGCGATTACAAAAAGCAGTGGTGATAAGGGCATCCTTGTCTGGTACCACAGTCTAGTTGAAAGTAGTCTGAATTAATGTTGTTAATACAAACTGAAGCTTCTGGATTGGTATATAGTAGTTTGATCCATGCACAAATGTTTGGGCCATACCCAAATTTCTCCAATGTAGTGAAAAGATAGTTCCATTCAATCATATCAAATGCTTTTACTGCATCCAAGGATAATAATATCTCTGGGGTGATTGACTTTGTGGGTGAATATATTACATTAAACAGGCATTGAAAATTGGAAGCTAAGTGTCAGCCTGTAATAAATCCAGTTTGGTCTTGTGATATTACCGATATGTGTAATATATAATTAAACCTTTGATATGGCAGCAGCTACATATTGTTTTGATTTTACAAAAACTTCATCACCTCCCAGCTGCCTCCTTCCAACTGGGAAGCAACCATGGGCTGTGAATGATGGGCAGCCAAAAAGAAAGAAATCAACTCACTTGCATGCAAACAAATCATTACAGCAAATCACTTGAGTGAATTTTATTTTGAAATTACATTTAGAACTTTATGAGTGAAGATTTTCCTGTGCAGTGGTACCTCCATGTGTCTGTTGCTCTTTTAGTCAACATTATAAATAAATTAGATTTAATAGAATTAAGTTGGTGCATTTTATCATTTATTTTATTACAAATATTATGAAAAAAAATCAACCTTTTGTTGTGATTTCTGCATGAACCTAAAAATGCTTGCAAATTACAATCAATTCTTTTAAAAGTAAATAAAAAATTTGTGTAGCATGTGTAGTTGGTACATACAACACAGAGTGTGTGAAATAGATATAAAGTATGGTTTCTACAAAGTAATCAAGAAGTTGTGTTTACCTTTGATATGTGGTAATGAGAAATGTAAATCGCATAAAAGTGTATGCCAAATAATATGACATTTGTATCATTTTCTGTGAAGTGTCACTTTTGATAGCATAATTTAGTCAAGGAAAAGGTAAAATCTGTTTTCAGGTTATAACAATTTCGCTCCTAAGAAATTGTAATTTGTGTTGTAAACGTTTTTCAGGTCTTCCACCTATATTTTAGTCAAGTAACTTTTGTATAGCCTTCTTTGTTTTTGTGCATGATCTTTATTGGTCAAATCTCAAAGGTAACTTTTAAGTTTTGTTTTTTTTCCAAATGTATATTTGGCATTTGGTATTTAAAGCAATGAAAATGTTTGATTGGTTTGTAAAGTTGGTTCTTTACTTCAAAGCTGCATCTATGTAATTATATTCTTATATTACACAAATCAGGCATGCAATGTGGCACAGTGGGTAACGCTTTTGACCTCAGACACTGAGGTTGTGGGTTCAAATCCTATTACAGGTACTGTGTGACCATAAGCAATGCACGTCCCCTGCCTGTGCTCCAATTGTAAAAACAAAAGAAATGTAACCAATTGTAGCTCAAATGTTTTAAGTCACCTTTGGTAAACGTCAAATAAGTTAATAATAACAATAACAATAACAATAACCCAAGTCCTGTTTAGTCTTCTCAGTGGTGGAGGTGTAGTTCTAGAGTGTACAGCCTGTCATTGCTGATGTTCTCGGGGTGACTATGAAAAGTAAGGTCACTAAGATGCAGTTTAGTGGCATTTCTTGTTGTTTACCAACTATAAAAATAAAAAAAAAAACCTAGCAAGTTAAAATAGTGCCTTGTTTTACAATATATTTTCATGATAAAACTGTATATAAGCTATTATTTCCCTCCTTCTGATGGAGGGTCATATGTAATACCGTAATTTTTATTAATTAAAAGCACAAAAATTTTAGGTTGGTTTTTATTGGATATCAAAGCTTACTACTGTTTTTACAAGAAAAGCATTAGGTGTACATAGGTAAAGAAATATTACCTTTAGTTTTACCCAATAAGAATTCAGTATTTAACTATTTAAGATGGGAATTAAATTGTATCTTGAAACATTTCATTTCCCAGAGGCTGTATGCATTAAAAAGTCAAGATTCTTAAAACTTCTTGGGTAGGTGTTGAATTCTTACTTTGTTAGGTTTTGTTTTTACTCTGTTTTGTTTTTCTTTAAAGTCTGCTGTCTTTCCAATATTCATTTTAACGTAAATTGTTTAATATGTTCAGCAAATTGTATCTCCTTGATTTTATATTAATTTCCATCCATCCATCCATTATCCAACCCGCTATATCCTAACTACAGGGTCACGGGGGTCTACTGGAGCCAATCCTAGCCAACACAGGGCGCAAGGCAGGAAACAAACCCTGGGCAGGGCGCCAGCCCACCACAGGGCGCACACACACCCCCACCCCCACACACCAAGCACATACTAGGGACAATTTAGGATCGCCAATGAACCTAATCTGCATGTCTTTGGACTGTGGGAGGAAACCGGAGTACCCAGAGGAAACCCACGCAGACATGGGGAGAACATGCAAACTCCACACAGGGAGGACCCAGGAAGCGAACCCAGGTCTCCTGTGAGACAGCAGCGCTACCCACTGCGCCATCGTGCCACCCTGTATATTAATTTCTTGAAATAAAATTAATAATATAAAAAATCCAATATAATATTTTGGAACAACTTTATTATGCTAAACCCCCAGCACCTGCTAACACAGTGTCAAGTGAGCAAGTTTTTTTTTTGTTATATAGTTGAACAAAAACACATTTTATGTACACGAACGATGCAAATAAAACTTATTATGTATTGGTAAACTGTGCTATTTTGTTAAAAGAGGAGTTTTTTTTTGTAATAGTGTAGAGAGAAGCAGTGAAGTTGTGGATAAAAGTGTCCTGCATTTAGAATACTTAGTTTGTCTCTCACATTGGTGATTCATTATTTCCTAAAATTCTTCTTTTAAAAAATGAAAGTATTCCTGTTCTCTTTGTACTGCTAATGAAGAGAGATACAGATGCATTCAGGTCAAACAAAGTGTGTCTCTCTATCTCATTTATAAGCATGATTCTTGCACTTTCTCATTGCTCTGTTGTTAGGTTAGTAATTTGAGTCAGCTGACTTTATTTACTGTTTATAAAAATGACTTTTTGGCTGACTGGCTTCACCGTTGGTTTAATTCTTTTTTTCCTTTTGGCTTTTGGACAGATCTGTGCTTCATCTCATTTTCAGCATTTGCCTCTCAAAATGCAAAATAGTGACATTGGTTCTCCTTTACATACACTGTATATCTTATTTATCTTTGTGAATAGTTCTGATTGTAACTGATCATTGTTTTGTTTTTTTAATTGTTACGTTGTATGGCATATTGAATAATCCACCACTTAAAATGACGAGCAATCTGTAAAAGCTCTTGTTGTCTTTCCCATGTTTGCATTGTATACTTTTACTGCTAGGAAAATCATTTAACTTACCTGTTACATCTAAAAGCATCCTGTGGAGGGACATGCTGGTGCACTGCTTCTCATCTGTTTGCATTCAAGCCACTGGGAAGACTTCATTAAAACAGAAACAAGTTGCTGATGTAGAGGATTCCCCATGTGCACCCATCTCAACTTGCTGATGGAGGATTGCTATCCCACGCCTGTTGAAGCAACCAGTGACAGCAACTTCCTACCCGTGCACTATCTTTGAGGCAAAATAGGAAAAGAGGAAAATATACAGTACAAAATATACAGGTTGGTATAACTGCTGTCAAGGTAAAACTTAAACATTAAAGCACTTCGTATTTGAAGTTGCATGGAAGGTTTCTCTGTTTTAAGATGGACAATCTTGCAAATTCATCAATGCTTTTCAATGGAATACTTTAGCGTGATTTGTTCCAAGATATCGTTATGAAAATTGAACTGTCTGTACAAATTTACCTTAAGAATAAGTGTGCTGCATTTCAACAAAATTAGTTTATGGGCAGCCAGTTTGTTTTATTTGGAAAGACAGACAGACAGTAAGACAGACATGGCTATTGCAATAGGTGCTTCACACAATATATGCAAACGCACCTAACAAACAACACATCATTTCACATGTTGGATGGCTAGACCTATGAAATCTGTCCATGTACATGTTATTTTTTTAAACCTGTGTGGTATTCATTGTCTGCCTTTTTATTTTTAAAGACAGAATATAGTAAATGTATTTTTTGTGCTACTGCTTCTTATAGACTATTTTCTCTAATGTAAAAACTTTCTGAGATGGTTTAGGCTGTTAACTGTTGGAGCAAATTACTCTGCATACTTCTCCCCAACAAGAATTGGTTTGGTTTAGATTGTTGAAAGTGTAAATAAAACACATTAAACTTTGCCAGCAAAGATCTTAAAATTATACTTTCACCTGTACTGACTATACTTAAAACATTTTTTAATAAAAAAAAAAAGAACAAAACCATTTTGATAATCTGCTAGTATATCTCTATGGAGGTACTGAGACTCGGCTCTGTTAATATTTATTAAAATGACCTTATGTAAATTAAATATTGTTTAATTAGTTTATGAGATACATAACCAGTTAAGCATTATGAAATTATGAAAAGCAAATATTGAAGACATAAATATCAAATATAAAACTGTTACCTTTTACACATACAGAACAATACATTAAATATCGTATAATCCTCTTCTTTGTCAGGTTATTCTTCCTATGTGAGGGCTTTCTCTCTGTCAAATCTACCTCTCACTGTACTGTAATGTAAGTCTATTAACCTCATTTACTTGAGCTTTACATTTGTGAAATACAACAAATGTCCTACATTTGTGAAATACAACAAATGTCCTTCAATAAAGATCCATGCAATATGCATCTTATGAAGTGACATTTAATGACTATTACCAAATAACAAATATGCTTTGTGTAGCCATTTAAAAATGTAACAGCCATTAAACATATACAAGAGCCTGTTATTATCAGAATATTGAATAAATAATGTGACACAGAGGAAATAAACCAGATGACCACAGTAATCTTGAAAAAATACTAGTTTTATCAGCCTGAAAGACACACTATGACATGATAATTTTCACATATTGTATTTCAGTACATCATACGTTTCACAGGCATAGATTACCTTGGAACATTGCAACAAGTAATGGCACCAGCCTTTCAAATGAACATTTAAAACTGATTTGCCATACTATACAGTTTTTGACAAAATTATAGTCTAAAAGTGTTCTCAATTCACAGGTTATAAAGAACAAATTAACTGACAACATATAGAGCATTTTTGGCAAAATACAATGATTTGGCAAATGTTGGTTAAATGCTGGTGATATGCATCTCCCAGTTTCTTCAGTCAAGAAGGGATGGATGCATATGATTTGCATTTGTTTCACTTTATGTTGAATACAATTGATATGGTCCATTATGTCTGAAAAGACTTCATCAAGACAGTGCTTTTGAAAAGGCTTACAACATCTTGAGCACAGAATTTCACTACAGACCTTGATAATTTTCTTTGCTTTCATCATACAAAGTATATATGCATTGCTTGATTAGAATCACCTTTAAAATTGTGTAACACACACTTGGAAACTTTTTTTTCCAAACATTTAAAGAATGTATAGGCATGTAAATATAAAAACAAAATGTAACACTTTTGAGTACAAATTATTTTTTTTCCTTCTTTTGATCAACTTCCACATAGAAAAACAAAAACAAATTCACAAGTAAAAACATGTTAATATATATCTTTTAAATTATTTCATAGCTGATAACAAGTGGCCATAAGAGAATGATTTATGTGTCAACTAATCAAGCTAATAAACACAATGTTTCCTACTGAAGACACATCAATTGTTACAGATCACATCATGTAGCTCAAGTAGTATATGGAAACAATTTCAGGAGTTTTTATTTTTTGTTTAAGATTCGTACATTTATATCTAAAATTTTGAGTAAAAACATTAACAATAAATATATTTTAGAGGCTTAAGCCCGAAACAACAGCAATGATTTAAAAATCTATTTTGAAACAGTACTATAATAGATTTTGGGCATTTTCAAATCAATTATATTTTGAGCTTGTATGCTTTGCAAATTCACACTTTTCTTTTCCTCAAATAAGGAACTAACTGTTTAGTGTGCATTAAAATAATAATTGAACATGTTGAACGTTTCAAATGAATGCTATTTATATGTAATATACTGAATTTATAAAAAGAGTTGTATTCAACATGGAGGCAATCTGAACATTTTTAGATTAGATTGTCACAAAATCTTGTTCTTTAGTGAATGCATTCTTTGTTTTAATAATAAACTTGTTCATGTTTTCTTTAGTAACTTAGCAAATACAACTTAAATATGACTTGGCATTCTTGTTTTTAATGTCCCTTTAGAGACCTGGTTCAACTTAGCACTTTTATTGATAACTCTCAATGCTCATTACACTCCCATATCTGGCACTACTCAATGGACAACCTTAATTTTTCATGTTAATTGTGGTTCAATTTTAAAATTCAGAGTTACTGTGCAAGAGAGGGTTAGGCTCCTGGCCAATGCAGGAGTGTGCTTTAACAATAAAAACAAGGGGGTTTGAGTTTACCAGATTGCTGGTGCAAGGTGCTGGCTCACTACGCTACCTTGAGCTTTACATGTAACCTCCATCTCATCCCCCAGCTGGGTGAACTATACTGAGAGGACCTTACGAAGTGCTTTAGAAGGATGCTGACATCTTGAATTTCCCTATGTAACGCAGACAGTGAATTTTACCTATGAGTATAGAAAAAGTAATAAAAATACATCTTGCATCTTACAAGCTGTGCTTTAGTTGACTATTCCAGTCACTGTCTTTAAGTGTGCTCCTTTTAAAGTGTAGAAAAGTATAGGTCAGTTTTGCTCTCCTAGCAAATAGGGTTTTTTCCTCTATTGAGGAAATTTAGGTAATTCAGATTCTACTACCATCTCACACCAACACATAAAAATGATAACATATACCAAAGGAATAATCTAATGCATTATTTGAAATTAAGGAGGATTTGTTACCAACACTTTGTATGTATTTCTTGTGACCACAGCACAGTCGACTTACAAATTAATAAAACAACCCCACAAAAGCATGTAAATGTTATCATATTGTTGAAAGGAATGAAATGATAACCATTTTGTTTTACAAACAAAACAATTTACTGTGAAAGTATTCCTTCTTCTTTAATCAGATCCTTTATGTGACTACATCTTGCCTGAAGAAGGGGCCTGCGTTGCCTCAAAAGCTTGCATATTGTAATCTTTTTAGTTAGCCAATAAAAGGTGTCATTTTGCTTGGCTTTTCTCTACATTCATAATGGCTAACACGGTACAACACCCTAGTAATACAGCACATTAAATAGAATATATGATTTCTGGGTTTTTTGTTTTGCTTCCAAACTTTACTCTTTATGTAATATTCTCATATTAATTTTCTGATAACAAAATGATATTGTTTTGTCTTGTTTGTGAAAAATGCTTTGATTATTAATGATGACTGTGTTATCATTAAATTTAGCACATTCACTTGTCTTACATTATCTGTGGCACACGGCTGGGGGTGGTACCCAGCCGGGACACCCAGGATAACCGGAGGAAGGCTTGCGCCTTCTCCAGACCATGAGGGGGCGACCGCCCTGGTTGCTTTGGGGGCCACGGGTGCAGAGCTTTGAAGCTCAACCCTGTAGGGGCCCGTGGTCACCGCCAGGGGGCGCCCCAATGCCTGGAGAGCCCTGGACCTCAGCACTTCCGCCACACCAGGAAGTGCTGGGGGGAAGAGGAGTGCTTCCGGGGATACAGCCAGCACTTCCACCACACTGGGCCGAGTTGGTGGAAGATTGCCGGAGCACACCTGGAGCACATCTGGGGGGACATAAAAGGGGCCGCCTCCCTTCATTCAGGGCTGGAGTTGGGTGGAAGAGGACAAGGTCTGGACAGAGAGAGAAGGAGGCGGTCTGAAGGAAAGGCATTGTGGACAGAGGCCTGGACTGTTGGGGTGATTGGTGCTGCGGTACTGGGTTTGTGCACTACTTATTGTGTAAATAAATGTGTGTTGGACTTGAAATGATGTCCGGCTGTCTGTGTCTGGGCTACTTCCCACATATCATAGAAGAGGTTACATAATTGAGTCCTAATGTAAAATGCTAATTCAAAAATTCCAATTGAAGATCAATTTGAATTATATACTGTTCTAAAAAAGGTTGTAAATAAACAATGTTAAAATAGTACAAACTTAGCGCATTATGAAAAACAGTATTTCAATTATTTAGTGTTTTCTTTCTCTACCTTCTCTGCCACCATCTCCATATTGCTACTGGATCTAAGGCCATTTCACACGCTACCATGACTTTGTGTTTTCCTTCACATTTATATTTAGCATTAACAAACTTAATACAGGTGCAAAAATTCTAAAGAAGATACAGTTTCTTTATCACTAAATGCATTTTGAAATTATTTGTATGATGTGAATGGCTTGACAAATTATTTTGACATTAAGTTATTTGGCATGGAAACTTATGGAAACTTTGACACTAAAAAGGATTATTTTAAAATCTAGTAGCTTTGCTCATATTTCCTAAATTTGGAATTCAGATACTCTGAAATATATTGTAACTAAAACTTTGAAAACTGAAAGCAATATGATGGACGTGCAGTAAGGTGGTCTACAATTTGCTATGCTTCAGAAGCAAACGAACATGGAAGAGGTTAGAAGTGATGAAGAGTTTAAGGGAGGAATTCTGCAAATGAAATTTGAAATAAATGAAAGAGATTCTCTGAATATTTATGTACCCACATTGTACTTGATGAACAGAGCTCTACGATAGTAAAATCAACTGTATTTAGCTAAATTAAATCACAAGAGGAATGATAAACTTAATAACAGAAAAAAAATACAAAAAACATTTTGTATAGAATTAAATAAATGGAAATCATGAAGTTTGAAAATAGGGATCAAGGAAGCTGTTATTACTAAAACAGAAATTTGGTGAAAAATAAATAAAGCACATTGAATATAGATCTGGAAAAGTGAAAAAAAGAAGAGGAAGAAAATAATTCAGCAAAAAATGGTTATAAAGGTGAGCTTAACAGTTATAAAAAACAAAAGTTTAAAAAAACACCATGAGTGAAGGGAGTTGTACCATAAGTAAAATTTATAAGGACAGTTTTAGACAATTTAATGATGAAATTATCACTTGATGCCACAGAGTAAGGCCTTGCGCTGCATGCATTAGGCTGTCGGGTCAATCCCCACCACTGACTCAGTATGCCACTCTGAGAAACATTTAACCTGCCAATGTTTCAGTTATTGTGGAAATATGCAGATGAGTGTATGCTTCTGTGGCTTGTGCATTGTGTTTGTCAAAAAGAGCTTCCTAATTAACAGACTGCAAGTGTAAAAATAAAAGAGTAATGTAGAGCAGACTACATGGATAAGATAAGAAAACAAGCCATCTTGTTTATTAACTTTGTGGCTGTGGTTTCTCTCATATATCCAATTGATTTAAATTAATAGATAATTGTTCCACTGATTTATGTCACTGTTTTGGTTAAGACAAATGTATACTTTTCAAATAGGTCTTTTCAGACAAAATGAAAATTTCTAGAGTTTTCTATGATGTGCTTTAAGAAACATGTTAAATAACATTTCAGTATATTTGCAGTCTAAGTTAAGAAAGACAGAAGCTAACAGCAGGTACAGTTACACATTTTGTTAACAGAATGATAGATGAACATTTTTGTACTTGTAGGCCCACAAAAGTAAAAAGAAAGGAATACTGTCATTAGATTTGGAATGCTTTGTGGGGTGGATTAAATTTCTGTTCTGTGTAAACAGAATGTGTATCTAAAAGAGACACACATATTTCACCATAAATTTTCAAAATCACAGTTGTAGAAAAGTTTTAATTTGTGTTTCTGTGATACAGTCAAAAGATGCTAATATCACAGGCAAAACCAAAATAACACCCATAATGCAAATATTAATCAAAATGCCTATCAGTGTTGGGGAACATTACTTCTAAAAGTAACTTGGTTACGTTAATTTGTTACTCAAAAACATTACATATTAAATATGTTATATAGTTACTAATTATACAATATAACACATGACCAACAGTGTGATACTTCTCCATTACTTTTTCTTCTTTTTTATGAATAACTGTACATTTTACTGGCCTCACTTCTTATTAAGCCCTCAGCTCAACACCAGCTAGTGGCAATATTTTTGGAGTGTGCAAGCAAAAACAGATAAAATAAGGCGCCTTCATATGCTAAATAAAAAAATAGTTTTTACACTGCCAAGAGATGAGTCACCCATAGTAAGCACTGGCATTCCATTATGGAAATAAGCAGCTTCAGTGCTAATAAAAACGAGAAGACTGCAAAGTCGCATAAAAATACCAACTAGTGCGGCAGCAGTGAGCAACCGTACAAGCAATGCAGCAGCCCACTACAGTTTCAAGCCAAACCTAATGATAGTCCCTTTGTGATGGATACTTAATTTTAAATTTCTGAACAATTCAACATAAAATCGAACTGCATATAATTTAAATTTCAAGTTTGACAACATAATAAAACAGAAGGTCATTCCATTTTCTTGTGGATTGGTAGAAGACCCTTCATGGACCAGCCCAGTATCTGTAAACCCTTGACTAGTGCATCCATTATTGTCAGGCTCCTCCAGTCCCCATTTAAAATCCACCCATGGCTGCACACCATGTTTTTTGCACACCTAGGTGGGCATAATGTATACTCCACATTGTAGCATAATACAGAAATAAGTTAAAGAGATGACCCAGTACTCTTTTAAAAACAATGAAATATTTAGGGAATACTACAAAAAGTATTTTTCCATCCATCCATTTACATAACCCAGTTAATCCATTTTCAGTGTAATGAAGTGCCCTCATAAGGGCATATAGCATGAAATATTAGTTGCAATCCCCAGAAAAAAACACTTACGACTATAGTGAGACCACAAAAACTCAACCTAGTGACCATAATGATATGTAAAAGTGGAACTTTTGCATTAGGGGCAAAGCAGATGGTGTGTAGAATAAGTAATGAGCTTCCCTTAGTAGTTTAAACTACTATTAAAATGCTCACTTCAATCCTCGATTTTGTTATCCTAAGTATTTTTTTTAGGTTTTCCATCATATGCCCAATGTCAATTCTTATCTAGAAAAATGCTGCTTTTTTGTAGAATGCCAAAGTTTCTTTATGGCAGGGTGCCACAAGCCTGTTTCCAGCTGAAGGGATGTAATAGGCATAAGTTTAATATGTAGCTTTACTCTGTGTAAATATATTTTATAAATCTGCCTTTTTCTACTCACATGCACAGTTCACACAGAGCCAGATTTAGTGCAGGGGTTCACCATATAGAATTGCTAGACATGCATTATAAGACAGATAGACACAACTGCAAAATGGGCGATCAGACTGAGGACTGTTGTATACAATTTTTTCTGTCAGAGTCAGCATGAAACTGCATCCTCTTTGCCTTGTTTGGAATTGTATTATTCACCTAAGTGGGGCCTTGCACATGGAAGAAACAGTATAATGCCTTGGAAAGCAGCCAAGCACCTTTGAAGCTGACAGACGAATGGAAGATAACGTCATCCGATCCTGAAAAATCCTTCCAACGCAGCGTCAAAAATGGCAGACTCTACACATCAGGCCCCCACTCCCAAACTGGGTTTTTGCCATTGGCTTCCTTCACCTGTTATGCAGCGTAAGCTGTCATTAAATAAAGCTAAGTTATTTCTCCTATGTGATTTCTTACCGCCGTATCACTAAGGGAGGGGTATCACCTTTTTATATTATATAGATTTGGGTTATGCAACACGTTGCAATTAAAAAATAAGTCATTCCCAAGGAGCTGTTTCCCCCTGTTGGATACAAGGGGGTAGCTGTATTGGCTCTACAGTGTTCTTGATTTACTCTTGGGTGTGTGTGAACACGTCCAACCTGCACTTTGCAGTTTAGCTATGTGGCTTGAAGGCAATCACGTTTCCACTTCCAGTGTGAGCTTTTCAAAGACGGTCCAAATCAGTGTAAGCCAGCAAAGAGGACCAAAAAGTCCTGTACCTTTCTCTTCCTTGAAGGTAGCCACAGTAATTTAAGCAGAACAAGTATGTAGAGCAACTCTTTTTCAATTATTTACAACTTTATACTGTCCAGAAGACATCTGGCTACACCAGAGTCTTGTGTTCAAGTTGTACAGTTTATTGTACAATATGTCATTGTGGCTTGTCCTTTTACACCTCAAAGCCGTTTGATTTTAAACTTGAGGTGTTGCTGTAGGATTTTGGGGCAGCAGGGGATTGCAAATGTCTCATTTTATATAACAAATGAATCTATAAGGCTGTAGTGTATCAGGTGATAAAAATGTCAGGAGGTATCACAAAGATATAATGTCAGGCTTCAGCAGCTCACAAGTGATTTTTGCGACACGTATGGTGCAAGAACTTGCATGTCTTGCTAGTCATTAGCAACAAGGGATGGATATTATTAGTTAGGTTAGTTAATGTTAACATTAGAGAGTCTACACACATAAGGGAAACTCTTGTATGGTTCCACCTTAGGTTTCATGCACGAAATGCCAATTTCTTAAGGAAAGTTGTAAATTTGGGTATTTTTACCATAATGAATGTTTGATTTGCTCAGCTCTTAACATATGATTAGTATGTTTCTAAACATACAGGATGGAAAGAACTTTGTGCTTTGCAAACAACAAATTGTGCTTTCTATGTTCACCTTCATGATCATTCTTAATATCATTTGTGCTCTTAGGTATGTTTTTACTAGAATTATCCAGAGTGGTTATTTAAAAAGCTATAAAGATATTATTTTTAGTAATGATTGATGTATTGCTGTTTCTCAATAAGAAATAGTAATAGATAATATTTGTGGTCTATCTATATATGTTGTTTTTTTACACTAAGACTTTGTCACATATTTTTATTTAAAAAAAAGGTTATTATAAACTTCTTGTTGATATCCTAGTGCTCTCTGCAGTGGAAAATTACAGAAATATATTAGAAATAATTTATCTTAAAAAGAGTCAAAGGTCAATTATCAGTACTAAATGATGGGTAGAATGGTAACAGGTAATCAAAAGGTATGGACAATTGCAAAGTTCAAGTGACCTGTTATGTGGTTAATATTTCATAATGTGTTTTCAGATACTGACTGGTTTCTCTTTTCTTTGAGTTTAAGGTCAATAATGTGGCAGAAAATCTCTCAGGTATGAAGAGCAATCCTTGCACTACTAGATGACAAAATATTGATTTTTATCTCAAGCCTGACTTGTGTCTTATTACTGATAAAGCAATTTTATGCTTCTATAATGAAAACAATTGCTACTAGACCTTTTGGCATAGATTTCTAAGCTCACTAAAAATATAAAATTAATAAGTATGTAAAAAGTAATCTTTTACAAAAATATCTGCAACTTTTGTCATGTTCGAATAGGATGAATTACATATTCTGTCAAACACAGTTGTAAAGATCAGTTGAGGTCAATCTTTAAGAGAAATTCAGGAGGATTATAGGGAATATCTGCTGAATGCACAAGTTGTTAGCTTGTTTACCAAAGATTAAATGATATAAACAAACTGAGAGTTGAAATAAGAATCACTTTCTGCTGTCTACTTGAGCATATGTCTCTCGTGAAGTTGTTCTTTTAATTACGTAAAGTTAGAATGCTACTTTCTGCATAAACAAATACAAAAGTCATGACGTTACACATCACACATCCATCTCTAGCCCAGCAGTGCAGGGTATATGAGGTGCCAAAATGGTGGTGCTTGTGAAGATAAAGACACCAAATAACAACACCCATGAAAAATTAGCATAGAAAATTAATACTTAATTAAATATATTAAAGTTCTATATGCTATGTGCTGGCAAATTTTCCAAAACAGTTTGAATATATTTTTTAAAAGGTGTACAAACTCTACAAAATGACACTTCCATTTCCCTTGTAGAGATATTATAGATATTGATTAACATAGTAACTGTCACTAATGCACACATTTCAGAAAATTATCTTAATTATATTCAGGGTTTTTGTTCGTATTTAAAAATTTACTAGAAAAGCATGAGTGAAACTCCCACAGTTTGTTACCGAGAAATTGGCCTATGCTCATCTGACTAGTTTATCACCAAACTCTTTCATCTATTTATTGAAGGCTCTGAAGTGTCTGATGAAAGAAGCAATTTAAAATGGGCATCCAAAGAGAATGAATGAAAATTAAATTATAATCATATTGTATACAAACTGGACACAGCAAAATTGTTAAATTAGAGTGTTAAAATATGCCTTATAACTGTAATTATGTAAATATGGAAAGTCCTGACCCATATATACACTAAAAGTGGATGAATTGGACTGAATGAATTGTTCTCATCACAACTTTTCTAATATTTTAATGTTCTAATGTTAAAGAGTTATTTTAACACTATTCACTGTGCATGAAAAAGTTTGAATTTGTTTGATGCTGGTAGAGGCCCAGAAAACAGACACAAGCAGAAAGTCCACTGAGCTGATTATTGCAACTGTATGTTCATCATACACCTCTATAAAGATCGCTTTATTTTCTGTCTTCTCTATTCCCCTGCATCCCTCACACAGACATTTACAATATAAAAGGTTTGACTGTTCAGGCAGTGGAAACCTCAAAACTCAACATCTAAGTAACATAAAGTCAATAAATTTTGCTTAAATTGTATATATTAACAGTTTATCTGTAAAATAAACTTATAAACAAAATTTCAATAACTGTGCACAATGGAAGCTGAGTGGCTTACTGAGGAATTACGTACTCCTAGTGTAGCTCCTATAATATCGCAAAAAGACTTCTGTCTTCTTTGCCTTTTAGCGGCAGGTTTAAGTGTAAATACTCTTTTAAACAACAGTTTCTAATATTTTCTTCTTACTTATTCTGTAAATAAATTTTCAATACTTCTTTTTTCTTTCATTTGCTTCTGTGGTATGTCTTTGTCTGTGTTGAAGAATATTTTGGAGTCTTAAGAGTGTGGCATATAGAAAAATGATCATTTTCCTTCTGCCAACACAATAAGAACCATATAGATTCAACCTTCTGAAAGCTTCTCACCATCTCCCAAGATGTTGACAATTTATACTGATTTAATAATTCATGACCATGTGAGTCCCTTATTTTGAGAAAGCCAGCAAGAGTCGTGCAAGCTTTTCCTAGTGTTGTAAGTTTCGTCACTGTTGTGAGAAGCAGGCCCTATATGCTAGTAAAGTCTGAGCTTGAACTTGCTGCTGAAGTGGTTTTGGCATCTCCCAAAATTATGAGCAGATAGATCATCAAAAGAATAACACAAAAACAAAATGTAAAGTACTAGCCCAATTACTTAGGAAAAAACATAGTTTTTAAAGGTTTCAATTAAATTCTCTCTAACACAACACATGGTAGTGAGCCAAATTTAGCATCAATGTGAAATTCATAAATATTTTCACCGCTAGCTATCACTAGACTTAACGACATTATCAACTACAGAAAATGAAAAAAAAAAGAAAAAAGTATTAATAATGTTCAAGTCTTCAGCTTTGTTCTGTCATGAAAATGGATTAAATAGATTTTTAAAAATGGAGGGATGAATGAAACAAAAATATTAGCTAATATTAGCTAATAGGGAAAACACATACTAAGGGATTAAGATATGATTCAAGCTGGATACACCTCATTGCGAGACATACCCTATAATTGATTCTTCACACACAAAAAATGCATCACAGTTTTCATGAAATATGCAACAGATAAAAAATGGTGTTTCGTACACTGTTCTGTATCATTAAATTTAAACAGATCCCAGAATTTTGTAATTAACTGTATAATATTATACGTGTAATGCTATAGAGAATATACTAATTCAAAAATGTATACAGTATAATATAATTTACCAATAGAATACTCTTTTAAAGGGATCACCTTTTACTTTTGCAGCTCGGGTATAATATTATAATCTTATTAGTTATTCTCGTATCAGCTTGATGAAGCTTTGTAATACTTGTAAGCAAAAACCCAAATATTCTCTGGGGCTTTAACTGGCATTCTTTCACTCATATAACCTGCACAATATCCAAATTTAACTTAATTAAATTATTGCCTTTTTCAAATGTTGCTTTATATTTATCATACATTACATTTAAAAGTGCTGTTTAAGATTGTAGCAGCAAAATGTAGTATTCAGAAACAGTTCCATCATGTACAAAACGATGTAAATGGATAGTAAAGTGGTACAACAAGTTTTTAAAAGACATATAGTATATGTGATGTGCAAAAATGCAAAATTTGAGAAAGTGTCATCCTACAGTTTACTTATAGGGTTGGCACTGTGGGAAAATGAGTCTCGAAAACATGTGCCACTTTAACACACTGTAAAACTGAACAATTTGAAGTACAGAAAGATGCTTGCAATCATTTCATACATGCCTATACTGAAATAAGACTTACAATATTAGCTGTGGTTTTCAGCAGAAGTTTGCTTTTACAGTATTCCATTCTCCAACAGTAGTTCAGGTCTGAAGAATGAGAATCATGGGTGGGTACAGAACTGGTCCCATATTCTGGTGGCTACTATTCCTGATACATCAGTGGCAAGTTCCTCCAGTGATTTATTTGCTGAAGAGAAACATCTGCTGTTTAATAAACAGCATTTGAATGTCAGTTTATTGAACAGTAAATGCTACATATCATATGTCCATTTACCTTAAAAAAACCTGCAAATACACATAATACACATATAATTGCAGTACTATACACATGGCAGTTTTTTGTTTTGTTCTGCTGGTTTTTGTATTTTCTCACCAACTAAACTGATACAGTTAGTTTGTAGTGTGCTTCAGGTATGCTTTCTTCATTCACTATGTAGTTTTCAGGTTCTCCTTGTTTGTAAGTGTTTCCTCCATCAGTAATCAATTTCTAGTAATTGTATTACCACCTTCATTATTCAAAATATTTTTCAGTAACATGGCAAAAATATTTAGTTAAATGCCTTAAACCTTTTCTGGTATACTTTACATGGCACTCCTTAATGTATAACATATGACGAAGTAGCAATTTACCATATCTGCAGATCTTTGTCCTAAAACTTTGCATGAGTTAGGGAAACAGCATCATCCACTCTGAGCACTACCCTTTAGCTGTATTGCGTTCTTCCCCATTTGATGCAACTTTGCTGTCATTGCCCTTATTGATTTTGTTTTTATTATTTGAAAACATTAGTTTACTCCCAGAACCATTTTTCCAGATTTGGAATGGATTTGTACTCCTGTCGCCTTCTTATGTATTCACAGGTGAGACAAGCATGTTCTTCCCAAAACTTTGTCAGCTTCACTGCAAAGTGTTTTCGCCAGATAAAATACTGAAAATACAAATCTTCATTTTTGTCTAATAAAAGCAGATATTCTGCCAGGTCTTTTGCTGATGGAAAATCATCCACATGAATAAAAGCTTCACTTGGCACATAGTTTTCATAGTTAGCTCTCGATGGCCCCAAGACAATAGGCACAGTGCCAGCAAGCAGAACATTGTAGAGTTTTTCTGTGATATAGTCCTTGTGGATAGAGTTCTCAAATGAAAGATAAAATTTGCAGCTGGATATTGTAGGAATAAAGCTTTTATCATTTAAATATTCACCAAAAGCTTGACCATAAGTATGAATTTCAATGTGTTTGTACAACTCATTGTAGTACTTCACCCTAGCATGATCTGGGTTCCAGTTGCTGACAATCCAGCAAGCAAGTTTATTTTTGCTGGGTAACACAAAATCTAAAGACTCGGGACTCCCAATCAGGGACCCATAAGGCACTTCAATGTCTGAGTCACGTCGATAGGTTAAACTCAGATTGAAAAGATGTTCAAGACCAGTCTTTTTAGGAGTGTGAGTTGGTGATTCGAGGTTCATCCAAACCCACCTCTGGAAAGGGGGTCGAGCAAACTGTGGAATATTGGACAAATCCCCGTTAATGTCTCTGTGGTGTATGAGAACAGCATGTGACTTATTGTACAGGCTTCGGTCTACAGTTAAATGGCAACCGTGAATGTTAAACATGGAGCCACAAGTGTTTAACTCAAAGGTCTGTCCAAAGGGCCAAATCCAAATGAGAACAATGGTTTCATTCACATCATTTTTGGATGAGAAGAAGTTTTTCATTTTTAATACTGCAGTTGCTGACTCCATAGGACCAGAAATCCAGCTGTTAGATGGTTTGAAATATAAAATGACTAAAGTAACAAAGCAACCAAGGAAAATTACGGCTATTAATAATGGCCGTAGAATTCCTTTAAGAATTGGTGATGTCATAGCTTGACCTGGAAAAGAAACAACATTAAGAATTAGTTGCCGTGATTGCAAACAATGCATAAAATTATACTTTTTCTCAGTTGCAGAACTTTAAGTACAAACAGATGGACACACCATAATAAAACAGTCTGTAAGACATCTTTTAAGCTCACTAGAAACAGGAAAAGTGCAAAAAAAAAAAAAAAATAGTGGTGTACTTTTACTGTCCTGAGGGAAACACTATTTAATGGCAATTTATTAGAACTAGATGGTCATGTAACCATTTTATTAGAAATAAAGTTTATTATCACACAAAGAATACCCACTTAAAATAACCTATAAATATATTGGGTAAATTTCAAATAATATTATGGCCTGGATGGGTATGCAGAGAACAGTAACCAAGTACATCCCAAGACGTAAGGACATGTCCAATTCAAACACACACAGAGAATTAAACCTGTTTACTCTCGAGCAGAGGAGACTAGCTGGGGACCTAATCCCCTTATCCAGTTATGAAAATTCTTAAAACAGATCAAGCAGAATTTTTTCATCTTAACAGAGAATCACATAGTCAAAGATACCAGCAGAAAATTAAAGTGCATTTAGGACTGAAGATGGGAAGCACTTGTTTACACAAAGTGTTGCAGAAAACCAGAACCACTGAGACATGCAGTTGAAGCAGAAACCTTAACAAACTTTCAGAATTATCTCAATGAGATATTGGGACAGTTTTTCTATTAGCTAAACATACAAGCCTGATGGACTGAATAGTCTTCTCTGGTTTTTAAAATTTCCTATTTTCTTGTTTGTTCAAAAACAGCACAATATACATCCAGCAAGACCTTTTATTGTGATTATGCTTGACTTTATAAAGACTTTTCTCAAAATTTGTTGGGGGGAGTAATAAAACTATGGAGTGGTATTATTCTCCAACAGTAGTTCAGGTCTGAAGACTGAGTCATACTACAGTCAGGTCCATAAGTATTTGGACAGTGACCCTAACCCTAACCCTAAATGGCTCATGCTATATTTTTGGTAAATCCCTTAAATTAAAGCTGAAAGTCTACACTTCAATCATGTAATGATTTATTTTATTTCAAATCCATTGTGGGGGTATACAGATCCATTTGAAAACTGTGTTCCTGCCCAAATACTTATGGACTTGACTTCATTTTTCGTCAACTTGTTTTGAGAAATTGATTGGAGATTCCATAGTGGAGAACACATGCACTGCTGAGAAGAATTAACATACTGACAGCTCAAGATTATACAAAATATAAATCTGTCTTAAAATATGTCATTTTTTTAAAATATGTTTTAAAGAAGAGAGACATTTCTACAGTCAAATCTTTCCTGCTTCTAAAATCAAAATTGGATGCATAAGTAAAGTGCTCTCTAATATAACATTCATATGTGCTCTCTGCCAAGTGAACTTGTTTTCTTTTAAATAAACATATGAGTATTTACTGGAGTTTCACCACATATCACAGCGACAATCTTTCCCTTTAGGTTTGTTTTCTTGGAATCATTTTTTCACTCTTAAGCTGCTTCCAAGCATCTTTCTTGGAGCTGAAAGGCACCAGAAATGGCTCCTCCATTTACAACTTCTTCCCTCAAAAAGATCCTCAGAATAGGTTGCTCACTTCCAGAGAAAGGAATATTGAGAGGTGTGCTAGCGAAATCTAAGTGTAAAGTCAATAGTATTACTTAGTTAAACAGTCCCGCTCTGCCATCATCTCCATACTAGCACAACACAAGTTTTGTGTATGTGTGTGGACGCATGTGTCAGAAAGCCAGAAAGAGGCCATGTTGACGTACAATACTTGTATCTCTCATTTGGAATCAGTTTTATATTGATCCTCTTCATTCGTTGAACACATGATATGGTCGTCGATGTAGTAGCCTCTATTATTGGTATTTGTTTATGTTGTGGGAAAGAAATTTTTTGAATTCTCCTTTTATGTTTTACAACTTGTATGGTGTACAAAACATTTTCCCCCAGATTTCATGTAAAATGTTAGCCATCTGGCTTTCCCTGTATTTAGTTGAAATACTCATCGGTAAATGTCATATTTTCTCGGCTTAATCCATGCTTTCCCAATGTGCAGCACAATGAGAACCATGAAAGAACTCCACCAGTTTGCGAATTTAATATAATCCAGTGATAAGAAAAAATTGTGAGCCCCTGCAAACATCACAAGGATTGGCTGAAGATCATATATTCTTGGAGAAACAGAAAAAAACACAAGAATATACTGTTGCTCTTTTCATTACCTTTTAAAATATACTTTATCATATTCTTACAATACATAATTGACATATCCATTTTCGCAGTGTACAAAAAACTTTGTAAATCAAACAGCTGTTGAAGAAAAAAGTCTGCATTTTATTTACCACCTTTTATAAAGTTATATACAAGTTATATAACAAACAGGTTTATTACTTTGCACATCAGACCAGTTTATACGGTACATTAGTAGCAAACTTGTTTTACTCAGCTCAACTCAAATCTAATTACATAAACTATAGTGTTGCTAATTATGTTTCTAAAGAGCTATGGACAACTAATGATATTTGCTAAAGAGTGGTGAACTTCACAGAAAGATGGTTCTTTAACAAACTACTGTACACAGCAACCATTATTATGTTTGTAAATCAAAGAAAAAATCTGAAAAACACTTTTCGTTAGAAAATAAATTCAGAAGTTGTTGTGGCATACCATATTAAATGAAAAAATAAATAAAAGGCAGTTGCAAATAGAGAGCAGTGATCCCTATACTCTAGGCTATTACATTTTGTAATAAAAGCTGTCTCAATTTTACCTTACTCCCCCTCCTATGGGTAACCTGACTGTTGTTCAAAGGTTAGCCCTTTCTTAGTTTCATTGAAGGCGCACAGTCAACACTCGAAACACTGATTTTTACAAGGAAAAACATTTACTGTTGTAATGAACACAGGTCTACAGCAGGCAAGCAAAAACACTGGGGACTTTTTGTAACTTACTTTCAGGTATATGTAAATGTATTTTCAAACAGAGATGTTTATTTTCTTAATGGGCAAAAATAACAACTCGGGGTCCCATGATGAATTTAAATATACACAAGGGTCATTAAAATAATATAAAAAAGATCTTTACATTATCATTACTTTCACTCGGAGTACTTGAAAAGAAAATACACTGTGAAGTGCTTTCTAATGCAGAACATGTAATATGCATTGGGTTAAAGACGATGTATGTCAGTTTATCCTTAAAAATACAATAATAAATATGCTTCCATAATTACACACTCCTGATTTGGTTGATACCCTATGGTTTCTGTTATTATCTGTGTTATTAAATATGGTACTGTAGCAAGAGCTGAAAAACAACTAGTGATCAATATAACCCTATGACCAATATGAAAAGAAGGAGCTTAAGAAAGTTCTTGATAGCAATAGGTGCAATATTCTTAGCAATACAGTAAATTATCATTGAGTGTGCAAATTGATGGAGGAGAGCAGAATTTTTGTAGAGTACTTATTAACAGAAAGTGTATGGTTAGTTTAGGAATCATGAACTGTTATGAGGGTATAAAAGACTTAATGAAGCTAAGCTTGCTGAAGTGGACAGACCAACGACATCCCCCCCCGGGATGCCTTCTACATCTCTGAAAATGGACATAAAATTACTAAAGACCCCTAGTGAATACATATAAGACAACTGCAGTGTTCAAGGACTTCCTTTGGTTGTTTATATATATATTGCGAAGGTCTGTGATATTGCCCCCTTTGGTCTCAGCTTTCAAATCCTGGCTGAAGACTCACTACTTCAGTTTAGCATATCCTGACTAGAGCTGCTGATTACCTTTACAGACTGCATCTCTGTTGTTAGTCATTAGCACTAAAAAATAATTACCATGATAGTTAAAATTTGTTACTACCCCTCACATATTCTGTTTCTCTTCTTGGTACTCAAATATGGCACTTGGTGCCACGGCCCACCTGCCAAGTTGTTTTGCCTGTCTAAGGTAAAGTCATCTCTGATGGAGGATCGCAGGAATCATCAGGTAGATTGGTTCTTTCATTGGATTGGCTGGCCCAGTGCTGTCTCAGCTGTGTAATGGCCAATTGAGGGAGGCAGCTGGATGGCTGAGGTCTCCAGGACTCTAAACAAATCTAGATCGTATTATGTGATATCATCTACTTTTAAATTCTGGTCTGTACTTGTAATATTTTCATTTTTATATTGTATTGAGGATTACTTGTGCTCTGTTCTGTGTATTGTACTGTATTGTATTGACCCCCTTCTTTTTGACACCCACTGCACGCCCAACCTACCTGGAAAGGGGTCTCTTTTTGAACTGCCTTTCCCAAGGTTTCTTCCATTATTTCCCTACAATGGTTTTTTTGGGAGCTTTTCCTTGTCTTCTTAGAGAGTCAAGGCTGGAGGACTGTCAAGAGGCAGAGCCTGTTAAAGCCCATTGTGTTACTTCTTGTGTGATTTTGGGCTATACAAAAATAAATTGTATTGTATTGTGTATATGGTTTGCATATTTGTAGTTACTAATGCACAAATGGAGAAAATTAATCACATGTCTTTAAGTAGTTTTTTTTTCAACAACCTGTCAGGTGTCATCATCAGAGTTAGACACAGAGTAGTCAAATGCAATATATAACACATTTTGGGGGCAAGTGAGGGGATGGATCAATGAGGTGGGTTTTGGAGGGTGTTGGTCATAAAGTCTCTTTTATTTTTTAAGTGTCCTTTTTAAGCCTGCATATACTGGGTTCATATCCAAATGACTGTTAATGGCATTTTCATTTGACAGCCATGATTCAGAGAGCTCTATGGAACATTTAGCATTAGCAATGAATTTTACTTGCACCGTATTCCAGTGAAAAAGATATTTTTCCCACATATACAGCTAGGCACGTATTGCATGGTATAATGTATGCTGGCATTAAAAAGAACAGTCCGCAGAATGTTTGCAGGTTTGCAGGCTGGGAACTGCAGTCCCATTAGACAGCCTTGTGGTGTTCCATGGGTGCTGCTGGGGGGAGCTGCAGAGACAGATCGTATACTTTAAGGAACTTACGGCCGACCTGGCAGTGCTTCCAACCAGAAAGAAAGAAAGAATATAAGGAATTGTGCCTGTGGTGTGTTTGTGCATTACCTGTGAAAGTATTTGTTGAAATAACTTATAATTTGAACTGGAATTTGTGTTGGTGTTGGTGTGTTGGAGGGTTTAGATGCTTAGTGGTGCTCTCTAGAGTTTACTATGGGACTCAGTGCAAGTAAAATTCAACGCTAACACTAAAGGTTGCCAGAGAACTGGCTGAAACGTGGCTATCCAATGAAATCATCATTAATGGACACTTTCACATGAACCCAGCATGTGCAGGCTTGAAAAGAAGAACATGCACATAATGAATAAGACTTTATGACCAACACCCTGTGAACCACACCTCATTAATACCCCGATTCCACATCCACCTACCCACCCCTCCTTACTTGCTATAATTATTTTCCTCCGAGAATGATTCCTGATAGGAATCAAAAGCTTAGGAAGAAAAAGCTTTTTTAAGATATGTGATTCATTTTCTCCCTTTGTGGGTTTCCAGCTGCTAATATTCAAACTGTATCACAGACCCACAGACCTGAGATATATATATATATATACTGGGGGGCAAGACCCCCTGGTCCCTTCGGCGCCTCAACCTTCAGCTAACTAAATTATCTGAATACAAATATCGGTGTTATGAAAAGATCTTTTTTTTAATAGTTTGTTCCTGTGAAAGAAAGTTTACTCGATCACAAATAAAAACCATGACTTTTTTGATATTTTAGTTTATAATTTAAAAATGGTATAAGAATCTGAAAATCTAACAGCATCACATTACAGTTCGATAAATTCTGAAAAGAATGATACCAAACATATATATGTAGGTTTTAAAATAAGCCCAATTTAAAGCATGACAAAAAACATTGCATGAAAAACATCACACACAATCATTGAACTTTTAGGCTTAGGATTTAATATATATAAAGTAGATATATACAGTAAGGCCCATAAATATTTGGACAGAAACAATTTTTTTCTCATTTTGGTTTTGTACATTACCACAATGAATTTTAAATGAAACAACTCAGATGCAGTTGAAGTGCAGACTTTCAGCTTTAATTCAGTGGGTTGAACAAAAAGATTGCATACAAATGTGAGACAACTACAGTATTTTTTTAACATAATCCCTTCATTTCAGGGGCTCAAAAGTAATTGGACAATTGACTCAAAGGCTATTTCATGGACAGGTGTGGGCAAGTCCATCGTTATGTCATTATCAATTAAGCAGATAAAAGGCCTGGAGTGGATTTGGTGCTTACACTTGGGAGAATTTGCTGTGAACAGACAACATGCGGTCAAAGGAGCTCTCCATGCAGGTGAGAGAAGCCATCCTTAAGCTGGGAAAACAAAAAAAAACCCATCCGAGAAATTGCTACAATATTATGAGGGGCAAAATCTACAGTTTGGTACATCCTGCGAAAGAAAGCAAGCACTGGTGAACTCAGCAATGCTAAAAGACCTGGACGTCCACGGAAGACAACAGTGGTGGATGATCACAGAATCATTTCCATGGTGAAGAGAAACCCCTTCACAACAGCCAAGCAAGTGAACAACACTCTCCAGGGGGTAGGCGTATCGATATCCAAGTCTACCATAAAGAAGACTGCATGAAAGTAAATACAAAGGGTGCATTGCAAGGTGCAAGCCACTCATAAGCCTCAAGAATAGAAAGGCTAGATTGGACTTTGCTAAAGAAAATCTAAAAAAGCCAGCACAGTTCTGGAAAAACATACTTTGGACAGATGAAACCAAGATCAACCTCTACCAGAATGCTGGCAAGAAAAATGTATGGAGAAGGCTAGGAACAACTCATTATCCAAAGCATACCACATCATCTTTTAAAACACGGTGGAGGCAGTGTGATGGCTTGGGCGTGCATGGCTGCCAGTAGCAGTGGGACACTAGTGTTTATTGATGATGTGACACAGGACAGAAGCAGCCAAATGAATTCTAAGGTGTTCAGAGACATACTGTCTGCTCAAATCCAGCTAAATGCAGTCAAATTGATTGGGCGGCGTTTCATGATACAGATGGACAATGACCCAAAACATACAGCCAAAGCAACCCAGGAGTTTATTAAAGCAAAGAAGTGGAAAATTCTTGAATGGCCAAGTCAGTCACCTGATCTTAACCCAATTGAGCATGCATTTCACTTTTTGAAGACTAAACTTCGGATAGAAAGGCCCACAAACAAACAGCAACTGAAAGCCGTTGCAGTAAAGGCCTGGCAGAGCTTTAAAAAGGAGGAAACCCAGCATCTGGTGATGTCCATGAGTTCAAGACTTCAGGCTGCCTTTGCCAGCAAAAGGATTTCAACCAAGTACTGTATTAGAAATGAACATTTTATTTCCAGTTATTTAATTTGTCCAATTACTTTTGAGCCCCTGAAATAAAGGGATTGTGTTAAAAAATGCTTTAGTTGCCTCACATTTTTATGCAATCTTTTTGTTCACCCCACTGAATTAAAGCTGAAAGTCTGCACTTCAACTGCATGTGAGTTGTTTCATTTAAATTTCATTGTAGTAATGTACAGAAACAAAATTAGAAAAAAGTTGTCTCTGTCCAAATATTTATGGATCTAACTGTATACAGTGTATGTGTGTGTGTGTGTATGTACACTACATATATATATATATACTGTATATATATATACTGTATATATATACTGTATATACAGTATATATATAGTATAAATATATATGTATATATATATAAACACAGTAGGACACCGATTATCCATGACCCAATTTACAGTAGCTCTGCATTATCTGAGACGAACCTGTAAGTGTAATACACTACTTTTCTTATAATTCATAAAAGTTTTGTCATGAATACTGTACCAAGTGTTAAATACTACACTTTAATCCTTGTCCAAATGAGCCATTGAGGAGCTAGTGACTGAGGGTATGTGGGTGTGACTCAGTCACCCCTCTACAACTTCACCTTTATGCTATTGTCAATGTGTCACTAATGGTGAACATGTACACGTGCTCTACTGTTTTGTTCACTTAGGATTATTTTGTTTACACATTTCAAAACACTGTGGTGAATTGCCGGTGGGAATTGCAAACTTGCATTCTCTGGCTAAAAGGTGAGCACTTTCTGGTGTGAGCTAGACCTCCATTTGCTGTGAGCAGTGCACTTCCCTGGTGACATCTGTTGATCTCTGTATTTGTCAGCCTGCACATTCTCTGTGCAGCTTCACCACTACACTTCACCAATCAACAGTGTAAATCTCACCCATATTGCCAATTGAATTGCTGTAGACTAACACCACAAAGCATTTCTGTCAGTGGTGTGTTTTCTGGCTCAATGGCATGTGATTTGCTGTGTAAGCTAAAGAGAAAACTCTATCCATGAGGAGCACAGAGCCCGTCTCTGACCACTGTGAGCGGTGCTCTCCCCTTGTGTATTCAGCGGATCTCTCTCTGTGTCAGCCCACACCTTCTCTGTGCAGGGCCACCACTACAGCAGCCATCCATTTTATCCGAGTTTTCAGCTATCTGAGGTAGCATTAGACAATATTATCTAAGATAATCAGTTTTAGGTTAGCGGAGAAATGTTCAGATGAGTGGGCACTGGCACACATGATCCAAAAAATAATTTTTACTTAAGGCATCTCTACCCATTCAGAATTCTATCACAAACAATACAAAAATTACTATAATAAATGCTCTAAACATCACTTGTAAAATGCTAAACAGTGTCCTTAAATAATATCTTAAAATATGCATTAAAATCTGCTAAAACGTTGCAATAAATCTCATGAAAAAAAGCAGGGGGTTCACTGGTGACTTTAAAAAATTGCAAGTAAAAACAGATTAAAATGTAATTCAAACAATTTTAAAACATGAGATTTTAAATCCAGCATATAAAACAAATAAATGAAGTTGAGCATCAAAAACTATATTTCAGATGAGGTATTTTAAAAAGGAACTAAACCAAGGAGTGATCAAATGGTTAGTATAGGGGCCCCAAGGGAAATCTTTTAACCTTAGGGCCCCAGATGTTATTTTAAGAATAGGGCTTTTATAGAAAACTTTAAGATTAAGAAAAAGGTGGGAAAGGACATAAATATAGTGAATTATCTCAGATAATCAGGGTTCTGATTAACTACATTTACAGCATAAGTAAGTTAAAGATATCCTTTCTTTTGTACCATATTTATCCATCCATCCATCCATTTTCTAACCCGCCGAATCCGAATACAGGGTCACGGGGTCTGCCGGAGCCAATCCCAGCCAACACAGGGCACAAGGCAGGAACCAATCCTGGGCAGGTTGCCAACCCACCGCAGGACACACACAAACACACCAGGGCCAATTTATAACCGCCAATCCACCTAACCTGCATGTCTTTGGATTGTGGGAGGAAACCGGAGCGCCCGGAGGAAACCCACGCAGACACGGGAGAACATGCAAACTCCACGCAGGGAGGACCCGGGAAACGAACCCGGGTCCTAACTGCGAGGCAGCAGCACTACCACTGCGCCACCGTGCCGCCCTGTACCATATTTATATTATCTTAATATCTTCACCATGGTTACTGGAAAGGGATATATGATTCTAGTATCACCATAATTCTACAAGAACACACTCAAAGGGAGCATGCACTGCCCCTGCTGGATTATAGATGCTTAATTCCCTTTTTGACCAAGTAAAAATCATAAAACACTTTCATGAATACTTGATACAAATACTGTAGGTTCTGAAAATAAGAGCAAAAGAAGAAGTGTGAAATAATAGAAGGATTTTACCTCACACTTTATCATTAATTGTCTAAACACTCAATTCATTTATTTAAGTACTGCTGAATAATAAGCTTACACTTCCATTGTTTAATGAACTTTACTAAAAACATCAATTCAACAAAAATACCGATAGTTCTCTTAAAAATGAATGATTGCAGTAAAATTGTGGGCTTAAACAAAAGAATGGCACTATTGTGCTCTTTACACGATTCTGAGGGTGAAAGAGAGAAAGAGAGAGAGAGAGACAGACATCTCCTTGATACTGAGGACTTTTGGAGTAGGGAACACGGCTTGTATTTTCCCACCATATTTATATAGAGAACATTAACATTTTAGACTTTAAAGCTTTATGTAAAATAATGATGCATTATTCCTGAAGACATACATAAACTGATGGTTCTTTCTGCATGCATTTCTTTCGCTAAGGATGGGTCTGTGTCTTAAGTGTTGGTATCATAGCTGCAAATAGAGTGGACCAATTTCCAACAGTGTATAAAGTATGTGCTTACATCTGATATGTTTATAAGGTTTGTAAATAAAGAAGTTGTAATAATATGACATAGAGAAGGAAACTTGTGGTTTTAAGTAGGTGACATTACTATGCTACTATACTACAGTATATGCAAACATGGTTATCTGAAACAAGCTTATAGCAACATCCAGTTTTCCAATTGTTTTTCCAGGCTTATAAATAATGTGCATAATTGTAATTATCTTGTCTACCTTTGTAATACCCTTGAAACTTTGTACTGCAATAACTGAGCTAAAATAAGGACAGACAGGTATTTCAGCAAATATGTCTCATTTTATTTTGGTAAAAATTTTTAGGAGTTAAATGAATGTGTAATCTATGATAAGTCCATCCATGCATTATTTGAGCTCACAAAATCAAAGTTTAAGGGACAAGGGAGCAGCCACTACCTATCACAGCAGCATCCATTTTATGGCAAGAACCAACTTGGGATGGGGTACCAGTACTATTTTGGATTTGTTTGAATTTCAGATTTTATAGTAAAATTAGAATATGTCACAGCAGTAGACCAACAAGATCATTTTCTATGTGGAATTTCTGCTGATAGATTACATGGCTCATTGCTTATGTTGATTTAGGTGACCCGCACTTGAATGTGGGCATCAGTCCATGGCAGAAAACACTCATGTACACTCCCCTGGCCAATTTCAAGTACCTCATTAACATAACAGGTACATCTTTAGGTTATTGGAGGAAAACTGGAGAAACTGGAGGAAACCCCAGTACAGATGCAGCGAGAATCCAGAAAGTACCACACAGACAGTGAACCTGAACCTCAGCCCAGAAAACGGTGGCTATGAGACTATGCTGTTATTTAGTAAATGTGCTGCTTTTTCATAACTAGAGGAAAAAACAATCACTCTCCCCTACTTGGAAAGAAATAGATTCCAATTTAATATGTGCTTCTTGGCTTTTAGCTTAAACTGTTATTTTAACAAGAATGCCATCTCATTTGGATAGATAATAATACATTCTACAATGCAGCTTTTTAGATGCCAATTTGGCTCTCATTTTTGTTAACAGCATTATTAAAAGTGGTGTTTTCGAATTTTTATAGCAATGAAAAAATGCAAAGGCTCAGTAAGTAAACTGAACATTCATTATTGTTAAATGTACTTGATAGTAACAGCAAAAATGGGAAAGACAGAAATGGGCTATTAAAGCTTGTATAATAAAAAGTATACTGTATAATGGGCAAATAAGTAGATACTAAAATAGTCTAAATATGTCTTGTTTAATTTTTACTTATCTCTACATTGCACAGTGTTAATTGTTTCTTACATCTTGAAAAGTTTGAGAAGACAGAAAATGGTCTATTTACCTAAAATTAAGAACAAAAAACAAATTGTGTAACTGAACAGAATAGTGTTAATATTAAACAAGATTTAGTCAAACTCATTAATGTATATTGTCTTATACAGATTCTGGTGTTAGGACTTATCGTACTGTTGTTCTCAATGTACAGTATATTGAAATGCATTGAAGGACATTAAAAGGTTGTTTGTTCATGAGCTGATTATATGTTTCTTATTTTAAATAGCATGTTTCAGTTTAAACAGTTTGAAATTAGCCCAATCTGTTGCAACAAAACGGATATAAATTGTTCCCATTGTTGTCAAAGGAAAATTATATGGTAAAAATTGGAAAAATGCACCAACAGCAGCTGTAAAAAAATGTAAAAACTCTTTCTGGAAGGCAATATATTAATTTCTAAAGAATAACATTTCATTTATAACTTTAACTTTATTACATTCCACTCTTTATGCTCTGCTGGGTGGAAGTGAGAAAAACACAATATATATAAAAACATACATGTGTGCATTTGTACACAGACTTTATATAAATGACTAACTAGAGTTATTTTCATCATCAATGTTAAACAATTTTACTATGTCTACTGCAGAAGTGAAACAAACTCTTCCCATTAGGGATAAAAACTGATCCATTGAGGGTGTCCCTAACCTTTTCCAATTATGAAAAAAAAAATACTACGAGTATTCCTGATCCAGTAAGAGTGCAATAGAGGCATCAGCCGCTTCCATTGTGTAAGTATAAGGTGGCATGAAAACAAGGTAAGAAAAGTCCATAAAATTTTCCTGCTCCTTTACATTATATGGATGTAACATTCTAATGACCAGTCTGAATAATTCCCAAGTTATGAATTTATTTCAAACTTTATCAGAACAACAGGCGTTCGAACCCCAAGTTGACTGGACCTTCTTTTGTGCACCCCACCATTAGGACCCCTCCTGTCTAATAAAAAAATTCTTCCCCAGAAGTAGGCACTCCAGCCACTGTAAAAAACTTCACATTCCAACTAGTGTGGTGCTAAAGTGCCACCATTGCACGGCTGTGTTTGGGTCCTAATTTGGCATCCTGAGGTGGTTTGTTGTGTGGAGGGTACGACAATGCCCTGTATCAGTGCAAGCTCTCAACCCCTCTCTCCTCTCAGAAGTAGTCTTTCAAACAACCTGGTGCTTTCCTGTGTCAAACTAGATATCTTTGGACTGTCTCTGACCTGTCTGCATTCTCCCGCCCTGGGCTAATGGACCCTTCTAAAGGTTCTGTCATTGGAAAATGATTCATTGCTTGGCCATCTTCTGCATGTTCTGTTCTCTGACCTTCATCAGCCAAAGGGACCAAGAAGTCATCTTGCTTTCCTGTCTGCTGCCCATTAGGTTGGTCATAGCAGGGGTGCATATGATCTTGGTGTCATTTAGCCACATGCCCATTTTCTGCCTCCAACCTCCAAGAAACAGGACCAGTCTGTTCTGATGTTTCCCTGATGTCTGGAAAATCTGAATATAAACAGTCTGTCCCACTGAGAGTGTTCTCTCTTTTGCATGGTTGTCATGGTGAATCTTCATATTCACTTGCCTCGGATTAACTAAGTCTAAATGTGTCTGTAGTTAGTGCCTCATTAGTAACTCACCAGGGGATAAGCCTGTGGTCATTGGTGGTATTGTCCTATCGCAAAACACGAAACATGCTAGTCTAGTTTCAAGTGACTCATTTTGCAGCTTCTTCTGGGCTTCTTTAGCTGTCCAAACTGCTCTTTCTGCCAGGTCATTTGATGTTGAATGATAAAGGGCTGCTGTTACATGTTTAATGTCGTTCATTTTGAAAAAAAAAAGTCTGTTACAACAACTTTTGGTAAGTTATGTGTGGCAAAAATGATTCCTAACCTTTCCATAGTGGCTACTGATGTTGTGGATTTCATTGTGTGGGCCGCTATCCTATTTGAATGTACATCCTGTTCTTGCCACGTGTCGCATAATCTTATCCTTAATAATTCCTTCCATAAATCTACCTGTGATGTATGCTAAGGTTGCTGGCCTATAGTTACTCAGATCTGCCTGATCACCTTTTTAATATAACATGACAAAATTTGTCATTTTCTAGTCCTTCAGAATTTCTCCAGTGCAAGGTGACTCCCAAAAAATTTACGGATTTATACATGTATTTTGAATTTCCTTAAGTACTTATCTGGTCCTGGTAATTTGTTAGATTTCAGCCTATTTAATCTAAGCAGTACTTCTTTGTCTACAATTTTAAAATCTCTCAGTACCTTCTTAGTAATCCATGTTACTGCTGGAAGGTTATCTACTTTCTCACATGTGAAGACCTCAGAAAAATGTAAGTTTAGAGCATCTGCTATTTCAGTCATTTATTATTCCTGATGCATTTCACATTTTCCTTAACTCTTTTTTTTTTACTACTAAAATACTGAAAGAATCTCTTTGGGTCACCTTTCTCCTTATCTGCAATATTCCTCGCTAACAGCCTTTTAGCTTCCCTAATATTATTCTTAATGATTGTCCTCATACTTTCATATGCCCAATGATTAGAATTAGAGTTAATGATCTTATACAACTGCTTTTTTTCTCTGCAGCTTCTTTTTATCTCATTACTAACCTACTGCAGAGCTATTATTTTAATAGTTCCTATTTATTCCTAATTTTGGGATGTACCTGTCCTGCTTTATATGTGAAACATTATTAAACTTGTTCCACTGCTCCTCAACTGTCTCCACACTTAAAAGATTAATCCAGTGCACTCTTCCATAGACTTTGTCACATCTGCTTAAAATTTGCCCTACCAAAGTTAAATGTAACAGTTTTGGTCTTTGAATGTGTGCTCTTCCAAAACCCTAAGTATTCTATTGTATTATGGTCACTTGACCCTTGTGGCTTAATCACCGCTACACTCTCAGTTCTGTCTTGGTTATTGCGAAATACCAAATCTAGACAAGATTATTTAAACAGACGTTTCTAGAGAGTCTGGAGATCAAGCATTTCTGAAGGCAGAAGAGGGTGACAAGGAGCAGCCAGTGTAAAGAAAATATGCCTTGGCTCAGGTAGCATTATTTAAAGCACCACATCAGGTAGTACACATACCGTATGTAGAGGGTATACTGTATATACTCAATGTAATGTAGACAGCCAAGCATTTTCTGGCATTATAAAGTTCAAAGTTCAAATCCTTGTTCCACGTGTCTCTCACTCTGTCTACATATGAAATCCGATTTGCTTTACTTTTGTTACTGAATCACTATATACAGAGAGAGGGCACATCATATGTTTCTAAAAAGGGGAACCTAAATGCAATTTTCCACCTGTGCACCAGTCAGCATGGAGTGTTATGACACATGTTGTATTAAAATGATCTATAAAGAAATTGGAAACATTACAAGAGGTGTAGACATCTAAATGATCAGGTTGGGTGATTTAAAAAAATGCTTTAATTTGCAAAATTTTAATTAGTTGAAATATGTGGACCATTTTTGATTTAATCTAATTGCGCCTTTATGGTTGTTTCAGTTATGGAGCAAACTATAAAAAAATAAAATCCTCAACTGACCTGTTGATTAAGCTAATAATAATAATGAAGACGACTGAATGAAAAACTCCATTCTTATTGGTTTATTCAATTGAAAAGTGTACCTTTCTGCCTTTCTAATTAATGCTCAGTTTATCCATGTTTTTGAAGTATGATGTTGACACTTGTCACACACATGCGATTGGGAGACAGCTAAAGGGCCCGAATGGGGGTGGCAAGGTGCACTGACTTTCTTTCTCAATCACTTGCAGACCATCCATGGGAAATCCTGCAGGGTTCCAGCGCCACTGATGTTGTCGCTTCTGTTTTTCCGGTGCCACTGATGACGTCATTTCTGATTCTGGTGCCACTGATGATATCACTTCCGATCTCGGCATATAAAGCCGCCATCTTTAACAACCAAGATCAGTTTTGTTTTGGATTCTTACCTGTGAACATCTCTCAATTATTCAGCCATTTTGCAGCTAAGGCACAATATAATTATAACAACAAGACTGAAGTTGGTGATAAAACTAAACATTACATAAACAATTTCCTTAAAAACATATATATGGGGGCAAGGTGGCACAGTGGGTAGCACTGCTACCTCACAGCTAGGAGACCCGGGTTCGCCTCCCTGCGTGGAATTTCCATGTTCTCCCCGTGTCTGCGTGAATTTCCTCCAGGTGCTCTGGTTTCCTCCCACAGTCCAAAGACATGCAGTTTAGGTGCATTGGTGATCCTAAATTGTCCTTAGTGTGGGTGTGTGTGCCCTGCAGTAGGCTGGTGCCCTGCCCGGGGTTTGTTTCCTGCCTTGCACCCTGTTTTGGCTGGGATTGGCTCCAGCAGACCCCTGTGACCCTGTAGTTAGGATATAGTGGGTTGGATAATGGATGGATGGACATATATTGGAAAGGTGACTTTGGTTATTGTAAGTGCCAGCAATCATGTGTAGGTTTTACAAAGTAAATCCATTTTTTATTAAGTGAGAAACATAATTCTTGTCATTCTCTTTGCTTATCACCCATAAGTCACCATAGCAGTAATTTTCATTGTATTTTTTTTATTTTTGTTTTGCATTTGTACTATGCTCATTGAATTTTTAAAATATACTTATTCATTTTTTACTGTTTAAACTAGCTGAGTACCAACTATAACATTGGCCACCATAATCAAGTAGAAACCTCTTTTTGCCGAATGAATAAAAGGTAATGTTTTAAAAATATTCCATTCTTTCATTGCAACCCAGACAAAAGCACAGGACAAAAGAGCGATGTGACAAATGCATGAAAGTGAGAAATGAGTGCAGCTAATGGACAGCTCTTATCTCGGACAGTTGCTGTGAAGAAAATGCAGGAATTTAATTTAGTGGACAATTAAAAAAAAACAAACTAATCCATTCCACATTAAAATGTTATTACCATAAATTTGTGTGTCTTGTGATGACGCTCCTGTTGCTTTTGAGGAAGGAGCTTGGTAATATCTTTACTTTTAAAGCATGTTATATCACAAAATGAAGTGAAAAATGTGATTTTATGTCATTGTATTCTTCTCTTAAAGGTAATGTTTTTATGTATTTTCTTGATTTTGTTCTGTGTGTAATAATTGAGCCCACCTCTGTAAGAACAGTGCAAATGCCAAAGGAAACATATGTGTTTTATTTTAGTATATTAAGAGGAAGGGAGGTTGAATATATGTTTTTTTATCAAATTTATTTAAGTAGCAGAGCATGTTACATAACTGTACATAAATGTACATAATTAATCATTAATATATGCATTATTTGTTAACCAAAACATGCTTTAGTTTGAAAAGTATAAAGAAACGTACTGTGACACTATGTGCCAAAACCAAACTGAATTTTTTATTGTAACCTGACATGGATTTGTGGCCATAGAAGCCAGTCCTTCAGTGAACATCTAAAACAAGTTATACCCACGTTAATTGCTGCCTGATACTGATATATGGGCAGGTGCTGCTTCTGGACTTATTGTGATGGACTGCACAGTACAGGTAACTGCTTATTTACGTGGGTTTGCAGTCCCTCTTCTTTTGTAGTATGTGAATAGTGTTTCTCTGCAAATTTTGTTATGCTACATGCACATTTCATTTATATTAATACAATGTCCTTTCATTAAATAAAACTAACAAAAGACATTAACTAGCTTTGCTCATTTGTTGCTATGCCCACTTTTCTACACTCATTTGTCAATACACTTTTCTCTCAGTGCTCATTTGTTGGCACCCTTTTGGCATCTTCAGTATAATGACGATGTATTGCTAGTTTTATTTTTCCAGCTTTTATATTATTTTTTTCTGGTTTCTTTTCTTACAGTTTTGAAATATCCAAATTCTAATTTTGAGGTTATTTTTTGATTAAATTTAAAGTTTAAAGTAGATTATTTTTCCATCATTGTTTTTTATCATGGAAGCTGCTATTTTGTTGATTAACTGCAATAATGGTGTGATGCCCGGGTTGCCTGGCGCTGTCATCTTTCCTTCTTGCATTCGGACATGGATACCAAGATAGACTAATGCAATGAGAACACATAACTAACAGGAGATGGTGTAAAGTGCATTGTGCCAATTTATTTAAACTGTGCAAAATAAAGTGCAGCACAGTTTCTTCAGATAAAGAAATAGGAAAAGACAGTGCTCAATGAAGATGATAAAATAAATCTAATAAATAGAAGAAATGCATGATCCGATAAAATCAATGATAAAGTCAAGTTAAATTGGCCCTTGCTTCCCTAGCAGTGCTGCTTAATCCCCCTCTTGTTTTGCCATGCCCACCCACCTCCTGGAAATAATCAACGGTGCTCACAACTGTCTGTCATGGGGTTTTCCCTGAATGCTTCGCTGCCTTCCTTCTGCACTGGCTCCCAACCGATCCTTTCCTTTCCTCTCCTCTCTCTTCACAAATGAAGCCTCCTCTGTTTTGTTTTTCTTCTTTCCTCTCCCAATCTTCCCAAGGCTTTTTCCACCTTATGTATGCAGGTGCCTTGATGACTACCCAGAGCATTAATGAAGAAGATGACTGAACTGATTGCATCTGCATGTAAATACGTCATCAGGCAATTTCCCCATCAACACCCTGGGGCTACTTAGTTTTGCTGTTAAGTGCACCTACACCCACCAAATCTGAGCTGCATTGTTTTTATTTTGAAAAATGCCATGGATCCTTAAAATGCTTCAGCACATATGGGGTGGCTGAATGCTAGGAAGCATAGGTTAAAAGAACTCAACCTGTGACTCACCAACTCAGTGGCTTACAGTTCAGCACAGTTTATATATGGATTATGAATAAACTCTTCCAAAAACCTAGTGTGCGATTAGTATTGATTAGAATTTAATCTAATTTCTCTGCTTCCATTGATGGTACACTTGTTAAACCTGCTCCTGTTGTCAGAAATCTTGGTGTTTTGTTTGATTCATCACTTAACTTTCAGCTACACATTAGGTCTCTGTCCAAAATTTCATTCTATCATCTCCATAACATTGCTCGCCTCCATCCATTTTTGTCCTCTAATGATGCTCAAAGTCTGATTCATTGTTTCATAACGCCTCGTATTGATTACTATAATTCCCTCTTCATTGGCCTCCCTGCAAAATCTATACAGAGGCTACAGTACATTTGTCCTCACCCACACAAAGCGTTTTGCTCACATCTCCCCAGTTCTCCCAGCTTCACTGGTTACCGGTTCCATCAAAGATTATATTCAAGATTCTGCTTCTCACCTTCAAAGCAATACATAACTTTGCCACCCTCTACCTCACTCAGCTCCTAGATCCTTACACTCCTTGTCACTCTCTCAGGTCCTCGAGCAGTAATCTCCTTACTGTTCCAAGCACCAGACTCTCCATCCTGGGAGGCAAATCCTTCAGTTTTATGGCACCTCAACTCTGAAACACTCTTCCTCAATCTCTCTGATATTACTCCTCTTTCTCCACCTTTAAATCTCAACTCAAAATTTCCTATCTGACCATCTTTTGTCTTCTGTGTGATTTTTTTTTATCCTCCCCATCTCTATTTATATAAAATCCAATATCTGTCTGTCTGTCTATATGTCTGTCCTCTTTTCATAAGAAAACTACTTAATGGATTTAGATCAGGGTTTTTATCTATAATTTGCTTGAACATTCCGGTTGATTTTGTGAGCTTGTGATACCAATACCATTGTGATACCAATGTATTTCCGTGAATCCAAGGGACATGCAGCAGGCCGAGGGGAGGGGGGCAGGGCTCTCCTCACTCACGCTCCAGCCTCGGAGTGTACCTTACCTCTGCTTAGCTAGCAAATGAGAGAACTACTTAACGCATTTAGATTGTTTTTTTTTTTCTTGAATTTGCTTGAACATGCTGGTTGATTTTGCGACTTCTCTCCTCGTACTAAGAATCATAGTTTGCTTGCAGGAGTGATATATTCACGCTAATCCAAGACAGAGGCTGCAGGCCGATGGGAGGAGGAAGAGTAACATCAGGAGTAGGGAGCCGGGCAGGGCCCTCCTCTCTGTCCTGTTTCACTACTACACAGGCAGAGCCACGGGGGACGACTAGTCCATATGTAAAGCAACCTTGGGTTTGTGAAAGGAGTTCTATAAATGCAACTTATTATTATTATTAGAATTTCCTGGTACAAAAACTTAGCTTTATTTTTTGACTTTGATTTAGGATATTTGTTAGGCCTTGGTTATATTACATTTTGTCTTTTACCCTTTGCCTGTTTATACTGACTACATCTGATCTTCTGGTGTCTTCCCATTTAAATACATGCAATCTCCATCTACAGCAGTACACTCTTATTTTAAAGCTGAGTGTTTTGCTTCCAATGATTATTATAACATGCTTTATGTAACTGAACAGCAAGTTTCCACTTTCTCCAGTTCAAATATTTTTACCTGGTTTTGCTGTTTAATGGTTGTGTTATATGTTATTAAGTTTTCTATTCCTTAACACCTTTATTATAGAATATCTAAAGAAGCTACAGCACTCCATTACTTGCTCTATATTTAACAAAATTACTCTTCTATTAATAGGGCTACATACTGCTGCATTTACCTTGCATTAATACATTTCCAATTATTACTTTTGTAGTATCTTCCCAAACTCAAAATTATATCTGCCTTTAGCCACGTGACATATAAAAAGAACTGATACCAGTCATACCAAGTGTGAAACTGTTTACTGTAAGTTCCTGCTTAAAAAAGTCTTATAATTATTAAATATTATTATAAGCTGTGTCACACACATGTGACTAGGAGCAAGCTGAAGGGACCAAGTGAAGATGATTACCCGCCAGGCCAGGGGGTGGCGGGGTGCTCTAAACCTTTGTCTGTTATTTCTGCAGATCAAATACGGGAAAACCTACCCTACCTGACGTCACTTCCTGTCCCGGCACCTAGACGGACGTCACTTCCTGTCCTGGCACCTAGATGGACGTCACTTCCTGTCCCGGCACCTAGATGGACATCACTTCCTGTCCTGGTACCCAGACTGACGTCACTTCCTGTCCCAGTACCCAGACTGACATCACTTCCGGGTTACAAGACACAAAAGCCTCCATCTTGGCTAACTCAAACAGTTCAGTGTGGAAGTCGACTAAGCAACATCGCTTTACCCAAGATAATCCTTTGCAGTTAGGAACAATATACGGGTGGCTGCCCCAAACCTTTTTGAAAGTGTTGAGACTCTTTCTTTTACAGTGGTGTAGTTGGCAGGATGGCCTCCCGATGGAATAGGAAGCCGAATCAACAATATGTCTCAACACATCATCGTAATGGACCACCAAAGACCTATCAGGTAGGAGAGTACCGTTCTTGTGTTGCCGAGCTGGGGTCTGACGGTGTGTCAGGGGGATCTGGAGTATGTTCCGACCCAGTTCTCCTTAAAAAGAACATTGGAGCGTAGGCAGAAGACCTACAGACAAGGGCCAGGTTCTGAAAGGAACACAGTGGAGACCTATTATGGGCTTCCAAGGAAGGGGACCGACCCAAAGAAACCCACGCAGAAAAATGTCTGTGGAAAAGGTGGGGGTGCCCTAGGTTGGCAGGTGAGGGATTTAATGAACTGGGAGTACAACGCAGAGGAATCTTTCCGAGACCAGGCCATGAATCTATGGGCAAAAGTCGGGTGTTGGCTACGGCCATATAATAAAAATGACCGAAATATTGTAGAAAAGGTGGCCTGTGCAATTATAATAAATGGCCTACTCACTAAACTTGGCCCGCTGACCTGGGGACAATCATATAATAATATGATCACCCTCCTGGGGATCATTAACACCATGAGGGAGGAAACCTACTTGGGAGAACCAGAACAGAATCCCTGTGAACGCAGAGGGACTTGTGCCACTAAATTAGGGTCTTTTTCTTACATTGCGGAGCATGCTTTGGAAAACTCTGATGCACGGCGGAGGGCTTCGCGAGGTGACACGAGGGTCTGCAGAGTGACACAGAACGAGGGGCAGAGTGCTCCTGCTAATCCTTTGGCCTTTTCTCATACGGGAGAAGCGTTAGTCAATGGCTTTAAAGTACCATCTTTATTTGACTCTGGCAGTAACATTACCATTGTTGCTCGACATTTGGTTTTGCTGCAACAACAGTTAAAAATAAAGACCCGTCTAACCTGTATTCATGGGGACGTCTGATCATATGAGTCCGCCCACTGCTATATTTGCCAAAACAGAGTGGTTAAAAAAACAGTAGTGGCGGTGCATGATAATCCTCCGTTCCCCTTGATACTAGGTAGAGATTGGTCTGATAAAAACTGCGGCAAAACAATCGCTATCCCTACAAAAACACTAGGTCTTGTTATGGATGCTGATTATGCGTCCTTGGCTACCTCCACGCTGTGTACAAAGCCGGTAGGGGAGCAGAATGCGGCCTTACTGAATGACGTGGAAATGGCCGGACTGTCACAGAGCGATATGTCATCTCCAAGTGCTGTGTCGGCCCGGTCTGAAGCCACACCCCTTGAGGTCGAGTCTGATTCTCTCAGTCGTCTGCAATTTCAGTTTAGACAGACAATGGCTTCATTTAAAAGGGAGCAATGGAATGATGACTCCCTTAAGTTTGCAAAAAATGCAGTTGTCGTAGTAGATGGCCAGCGCACAACCCATCCCATGCCACAAGGTCCCCACTTTGTATTAAATAATGACCTTTTATATCGGGTGGTAGTTCATGAAGTAGAGGTAAGGTCACTGCTCTTAGTTCCACAGACTTACCGGTGACAAGTCTGTGAACTAGCTCATACCCACTTCCTGGGAGCCAATCTGGGCCCCGAGAAAACTTTAGAGCAAAATGAGGACGTCCGCCGTTTTTGCACGTCCTGTCCAAAATGTCAATTACGGCAGATTCCTAGGCAGGACCGTGCTTCTTTAATCCCTTTACCCCTAATTGATGTCCCATTTGAACCTATTGGGGTTGATCTGGTGGGACCCCTAGAACCTTCAGCCAGAGGACATAAAAATATAATGGTCCTGGTGGATTATGCTACTCGATATCCTGAACCTGTTCCATTACGTTCAGCCACTTCCAAAAATATCGCATGGGAGTTAGTAGGAGTATTTGCGCGAGTCGGAATCCCTAAAGAAATCCTGACGGATCAAGGGACTCCATTTACCTAGGAGACGTTCAGGGAGACAGCTAAGTTACTGAAAATAAAAAATTTAAAGACCTCTGTATATCATCCTCAAACAGATGGTCTAGACGAGAGGTTTAATCAAACTCTCAAACAGATGTTACGCAGAGTAGTCAATGAGGACTGAAGGAACTGGGATCAGCTCCTCCCCCTCGTCCTTTTTGCATGTCAGGAAGTCCCACAAGCCTCCCCAGGGTTCTCACCCTTTGAATTATTATATGGACGACAACCCCGGGGTTTATTGGATATATTAAAAGAAGGATGGGAAGAGGAGGCCCTTCCCGTTGTAAATATACTTGAATATTTTGCACAATTACGCGATAGATTTGCAAAAATTAGACCTATCCTACATTCTCACATGGAGAAGGCGCAAGCAGCCCTGGCTCGTTGTTACAACAGTGGCACATCGCTTCGGGAGTTCCACCTGGGGGATCGTGTCATGGTATTGGTTCCTACCTCACACTCCAAATTATTGGCTCATTGGCAAGGCCCATATGAAGTTAAGGAGAGGAAGGGTCTGGTCGATTATTTAATTATCCAACGCTATCGTCGACCTAAAGAGCGGATTTGTCATGTCAATTTGCTGAAACCGTGGAAGGAAAGGGATCCCGATCCCTCCTCCGGACAGCCCTGCTCACTCTTCGCTCATAAATTACACCTTAACTTCGGTGATAATTTGACTCGCCAACAATGACAGGTGCTCGAAGCAGTTATCCTGTCTGTCCCAGAGGTAGTGAGCGAAATTCCTGGATGAACCTCCCTGATTGCACATGACATAGTGACGAAACCAGGGGTTATAGTCAGGGAACACCCATATCGGATTCCCGAAGCAAAAAAGGCAGAAGTGGAGTTGGAGATCAAACAAATTCTGGATCTAGGTGTGATAGAGGAAAGTTTTAGTTCCTGGTCCAGTCCAATCGTGTTGGTCAAAAAGCCGGACAGAAGTTGGAGGTTTTGCAATGACTTCCGTCGGCTTAACAAAGTCTCCCAATTCGACGCCTATCCGATGCCACGAGTGGATGACCTCCTCGAGCGGCTAGGACATGCCAAACTTTTGACTACTCTTGATATGACAAAGGGGTACTGACAGGTTCCCTTAATGGACTCCACAAAGGAAAAGACTGCGTTTAGCACTCCTAGCGGACATTGGCAGTATCATGTACTTCCATTCGGATTACATGGGGCGCCCGCTACCTTCCAGCATCTGGTGGACAAGGGCTCCGACCCCATAATTCGTACAGTGCTGCCTACTTGGATGACGTTGTCATCTATTCCAACACATGGAAGGAACATCTACTGCAGGCTGTATTACGGACACTAGCGTATACCGGAATTCGTATTAATCCAAAGAAATGCTATTTTGGATTGGTTGAAGCCAGATATTTAGGTTACCTAGTGGGCCGGGGTAAGGTCAAACCACAATGCTCCAAAGTAGATGCCATAATGAATTGGCCCCGTTCGATAACCAAGCGGCAGGTACAAGCTTTTCTCAGCTTAGCGGGTTACTATCGCCGGTTTGTACCCCAGTTTTCCGAGAGAGCAACGCCCTTGACAAACCTGACAAATAAGGGGAAACTTAACCACGTGGTTTGGGATGATAATACTGATGCTGCATTTAGTGACCGTAAGCAGGTCCTTACGTCAGCTCCTATTTTGAAGGCACCTGCTTTTACATTGCCTTTCATTCTCCAGACGGATGCTTCAGACACAGGTTTTGATGCCGTGCTGAGCCAAAGTGTTGATGGAGTGGAACACCCCGTGATGTACCTGAGTCGGAAACTGTTGAACCGAGAGACCAGGTATGCAGCAGTGGAGCGGGAGGCTTTGGCGATTAAATGGGCGATTACGCTGCTGAGGTACTACCTCCTGTGTCGGGAATTCACCCTGGTGACTGACCATGCACCATTACAGTGGATGGCGTTACACCGGGACTTGAATCCACGAGTCACAATGTGGTTTTTGGACCTACAGCCTTATAAGTTTTTGGTCGTTTATCGTCAAGGTCTGCTGCAGGCCAATGCTGATGCCCTTTCCCGGTGCCATGACCTCACGAGCTGGTACGCCCGACCCGATGGGTCTGGGCTGGGGGGGCCGTGTCACACACGTTCAACTAGGAGCGAGCTGAAGGGACCAAGTGAAGGTGATTGCCCGCCAGGCCAGGGGGTGGCAGGGTGCTCTAAACCTTTGTCTGTTATTTCTGCAGATCAAATACGGGAAAACCTACCTGACCTGACGTCACTTCCTGTCCCGGCACCTAGACGAACGTCAATTCCTGTCCCGGCACCTAGACGGACGTCACTTCCTGTCCCGGTACCCAGACTGACATCACTTCCGGGTTACAAGACATAAAAGCCTCCATCTTGGCTAACTCAAACAGTTCAGTGTGGAACTCGACTAAGCAACATCGCTGTACCCAAGATAACCCTTTGCAGCTAGGAACAATATACAGGTGGCTGCCCCAAACCTTTTTGAAAGTGTTGAGACTCATTCTTTTACAGCTGTTATCATATTAAACTATGATATGACTACTCTTACTGTATATTTAATGCCTGATTAATTTATAATAGAACACTGCAAAATTTCCTAAAAAAAACAATCTTTAAAAAAGCAGACTTCAGGATGGCTTGGGTTTAAAAATGCAGAAAAGTGTAAATGATAAGTGTAATTATGCAACTGTTTTATTATTGCAATAAAAACGTTTAGTAACTATTACTCAACAGGGCTGAGGGCAACCACCAATTTTATTTAAAGGATTAGCATGTTGCATTTATATTTCCTAAAATATATAAGGTCAGATAAATTATTTTAGAATTGCTTAACTGAAATAATAATATTTACTAAATATTTCATTATTATTATTGCTTTTCTGGCACATCATTAGGACTAAAGAAGTCCTTTTCCACAGAGTGTGGTTTTGAAATATTTTTTTTACATGCTTGCTGGTCATGACAGTTTGGAATTGCAATGAATTCTGTTATATATACAAACAGAAATACATGGTTTAAAAAACATAAAGGTCTATAATAGGGAGTGATCTGAAGTGCTTGATTTAAATTGCATTGATGCATACTCAATTTAATTTCAATTGCTTTTCACTGCATAACTAGAGGAAACAAAAAGGGTAGCATGTCAAAAATCATCTGCTTTAGCACAAAGCCACATGCTCATGCAGTGTGATATTGTTTGTCATTTTAAAAGCAATTTGGAACTGTATGGTTATTACCTACTAAAAACTGAACATATGGTATATCCATATTTATGTAATTACAGTAGTGGAAGGTAGACATATTATGCTTTCTACACGTATTTAATTGTTTAAATTTATACAAAGATCCCATTTATATCTATAATACTGTATGTTTTTACCTAGCAGTCAAAGTGACTCTGGTTCTACGGTGTGATGAAGTACACAATGACTAATCTCAAGGGTGCCGCATTCCAAACAAACACCATTCAAGAACTGCTTGCGAGCTAACTGTTGACTTTAGCACTGGGACATTTTCTCATCAGCTGAAAGAACTCTACACAATATATCAGTGTCAGTTTCCATACATATTATTTCCAAGTCTGAAAAACATTTTCTAACCAATGCTATACGATTACAGAGAAAATGAGTATAACTTGACACCATATCCACAAAGATGTGGTGATTACTTTATTATTGTGGAATTTATTAAATTACTGGTCTCTGTTCCTCACTTCCAAGCATACAAATGACAGATTTTAAATTTGTTTAAAAACTTTAAATGGGTGGCACCAAATAAACTTGATGTTTTTTATAAATGCAAACTCAGACTGAATTTTCTGCATTTTTTATATGTTTAAAGCTGATATTTATTCCAGTCTAAAAAGTATTATAATTGTACTTAATTTATGTCAGAATTTCAGCATTGTACAAAATGCACTGCTAAAAATCATCTTGAGTTAAATGGTTATTTTCCAGTATCTTAACTCATTTATTGTAAAGGTCTTTAGTGAATATAGACTCGGAGGGCTTACACAAAGTATCTACCATGTAGTTATCAGTGATATTCTGAATATCTTTCCTTTATTCCAAACCCACTTATCCCAGTTATGGGATTGTAGAGGGCAGAGGACATGGCAGAAACCAGTCCAAGAAAGAGCCCTAGTCCATCACATTTACTTGCACACCTGCACTCACTCACACAGGTCCAGTTTAAGAGTCCCCAAAAGACCTGGGGCCTGATGTATAAACGGTGCGTATGAACAGAAATGTTGTGTAAGAACGTTTCCACATTCAAATCGCGATGTATAAAACCTACACTTGGTGTAAAGCCACGCACATTTCCACGGTACCTCATACCTTGTTGTACGCAAGTTCTCTGCTCGGTTTTGCAGAATGGCAACACCCAACGTCAAAGCAGTGCTACTGTTCCTGTGTGGTTATTCTTTCTTTTCCTGACGCGGCTTTATAAATACACTGAAATTAACCACATATTGTTTATTAGTGTAATGCATCTGATTGTAATTAACCTGTAACAATATAATGGTCCAGGGAATAGCCATAGTATTCCAAATACCATAACTGGTTTAACGTTGTTACTCTCACTGCTTTCAGCTGCTCCCGTTAGGGGTTGCCACAGTGGATCATCTTTTTCCATATTACTCTCACTCCACCACTTGGAGTATTTTTATCACTGTATCTGAGTGGAGAATCACAGCAGCAGCTGATTGGAAAGAGAATTATCAGTATACAGCATCAAGCACACGCTGCCTCAGCCATGGCAAAACATTTCAAAGCCTTTCCTGTACGGACCTCGCGGTTCAGAAACAGTTTCATCCCAAGAACTTTAAACGCGCTCAATCAATTGCTCCTTGTAAAACTGTTTTTACTTATAAGTACAATTACCCCATTCTAAACTTGCACTACAGTTATAATATTGCACAACCTGTGCCGCTTTATAAAGCGCGTATTTATTTATGATGACAATATCATTTTTAAGATGAAATGCAGCAAAATATGTTGACTATATTATACAGATAAACTTTAATTTAAATAATCTGTATTGTTAATTATTAAACATGTGAGGACACGGTGCAGCACTGGCAAGGATAGACGGATAGAATAATTAAAAACGTATTATGAAGATACTTCAAGTTTGAAGAATCGTCATTGTAAGCTTACAGATGGCTTAACGTCTATTACAGAGCTGATTGTGTGGCGATTGGGTATTTGGGGAAAGAAAAGTAATGACAGAAATTGGAGGTTAGTACGTTTGAAAGAGACAGTACTACTACAATAAATTACTTCATCGAAGGTCGAGCATGGTGCAGCAGCATCTTGCGTGAGACATGAACCATCACGGCACCATCGTGTTCCCATGTTTAATAACATGCTTTCATTCCAATCATCATGAAAATGATATAACATATATATGTCAGTATTTTAATTATTCAGAGAGCTATAATATCACGAATGTAATGGAATCTGTGTCCTGTCGGAGAAAGAGAAGGAACGGAAGTACGTTGTGATTCACACACATAGAGCACATAGAAGACCAAATACAAAACAAAGCATTTAACATGCTACTTAAGTTACGATGGGATTTGAGAAACTAGTAAATTAAATGATTTTAAGATGAAGTTTATGATGTTCTACTTTAATGACAAAATAAACTACATGATTAAAGTGGAAAATTCGAGATTAAAGTTGACATTTCGTGCTTTTTTCCCACTGTGTGCCTATTTTTTTTGTCTGTACACTAATAAGATTTCATATGACACTCAGACAGTGAGCTATGACTCGCCTTTTCACGGCGACTTTGATACGTGACTTCTTTTTTATTTTGACACTGTGCGACTTTGTGAACTTGAGCTATCGAGTTTCTCCGACACGCTATGTCACTCGATCAACTTCCTTTTGTTGATTATACCACTGTTTAAATCAACAAATAGTATGTTTTTCCTTTGCATCCACTTGGTATTCACTGAAATTCTTATATTTTCCCCCGTGCTTTTCCCATTGTCTTTTCACAGAACGCTGAGTTTAAGGGCTATTTATATTGATTTGCATATTCAAAGAGGCATAATTCTGGGAGGAATTGGGGCGGGACAACATGCGTGTGCACGAACGTTACTTTTCACGCTGACTGGGATTTATGTAGCGGAAGAACGCAGAAGATGGCAAACGCACAGATTCCTACATCTGGATTTTTCTGTACATAAGCACAATTCGGCTTTTGTGCTTACGTCATGTTATAGTGTGAATTCTATGCACGGCATTTTGCATGAGGCCCCTGATCTGCTCATCTACAGCCAGAGAAGGCGCTTTGTAGAAGTGGGGAAACGTAACAAACTCCAATCAGACATTACATGGGCCAGGTTTTAAACCCCAGGACTCTGAATTTGCCTACTGCTTCAGTTTGTAACTAATGTTGGCAAGAACAAGTTCAGAAAAAATGTAAAAATCAGACACATTCAGCTGGCCAAAAAGGGTGATTTCCACACTTGATATTTGAATCTGCACATTGATTAATTTAAATGCCTGAAAACATGATTCAAAGATGCACGTGCTCAGTTCATATTCACTAACAAAGGTTCTTTACTTTTTTCAAAAGAATGACATAAAACACCCCCTACATCAAAGCTGCTGCAGTTATTGTTTTATTTTTTTGTTTGCCTTATTGTTTTATAAGATACATTTTTATGAAACATGAAAGTTTGATCATTACCACAGCTGAAAATCAAGTTATTTAAATCAAGGTCAAAATAAGTCTGTTTTATTAGAAATGACAATTGATTACTGTAGCTGGAACAAAAACCTACAGCTACTGTGACTCTCCAGCATTTGAATTTGACAATTCTATTTTATAAAGTGCTAAACATTAATGATCTACACTTATATGAAATCTTAGGTTTGTCCCAGCTGTAGATCAGAGGTTCTCAAAGTGTGGTCCGTAGACAATCAGTGGTCCACAAGTGTGAGTCAAGTGCTCTGCAAGCTGACAGTCATCAAGGCAAAATGACTTTTACATCACTCAGGCATGTTAGTCTGTTATGTACTTACTTAAGCATTTATTTGTAACAACCAAATCTGCTAGCTGATATCAGCACTATTACACATATTGTACTTAAACAAATGAGAAAAAGGTCTAAAACTACCATCTTGAAGTACACCATCTATCTTTTTTGAGAACGGCAACATTTGCTTCAACTGCATGTCTTCCTGCTCTGCTCCTGTTTGCTTGTTGTGGTCGCCCCTCTAGCTCTCTCACCCTCACACTTGCATGTAACACTGCTTTCATCTTCGTCTCTCTCCAGCCAACTTTGACAAACTGTGCAGGTCACTCTTTTAAACTCACTTTGATGACAACCTGGAAATCCCATGTATGGTCAAGACAGTACTTCAATTCAGTGACAACATTGATGTGCTTCAGTGCTGAGAGGCTGCCTGCTCTTAATCGATCTTCATGGCTAAAGGATTATTATGGATCAGTGGCTGAAATCACAAATATAGTAACACTGGATTTGAATTGTGGTATTTGTTTTTCTAAATTATTTTCATAAAATAAATTTAGGAAATATAAAGCAAAATTTTGCTAACAGGTGGTGTTGGTCAGATCTGAGGAGCCCACAGTTAGATTTGACTTTAGCCAAGTGATCCTCGGTCCATAACAGTGTTATAGAACGTATACAAACTTTACTGTTAAAGGGAGGTCAGAAAGAATAGTCTTCAAAAGTGACTAATATACAGTAATACAGTACAAACAGACTCCTTTGGTGTCTCTGCATTCAGATCAAATGAGTCACTGCCCCATCTCCCAGCAGATGGCAATGTTGTGCAAAAATTAAGAAAGTAGTGCATTCCCCTCAATAATGTAACTTATTAATACATTTATAGCAAAGTAAACTTAGCTGTCATATTCATATTTATCCAATTTTCACTGATTTTCTCAAAGCAACTTCCCACCTAGAAAAAATGTTCTTTGTGGCAGGTGCAGTTAGACTGGGTTTGGATTGCTTACATAGTCCCTTGAATATGCAGCGCTCTTGTTCATATCTTTGCTCATATGTAGTTCCTAAACTTTTCAATTCTGCCTTATGACCTATTAGTTGATTTTTGTGACAGAATTTATTGGTTGTATGAAATCTTTTTAAGTAGTCACTATTATGATGATTCATGGTGATTATGCTAAGAGACAAATAAGTGTCTGCGCATAATTGTGAGAGATGGTAAACTAAATCAGAGACTTAAAGGGGTCAAAGCAAGAAGATCAAAAAATAACTAGTGAACCAGGAATCAAAGGGCAAGATACTAATCCGAAGTTTCCGGCAGAAACAACAGTTACAGTAATAAGCAAAAACAAACCTACAGCCTGAACCTACTTGATGAATGCTACAGAAAACGAAACATAGCTTATTCACTAAAGAATGATGCATATTGACACTGGTGTAAATTAATAACATACTGCACATGACATGACAAATGTAATTTTGAGACAACAGCATTGTGTAAACAAAGTTAAAACATTAACAAAACTTCTGCAGAATTAATTAAAATGAAACTGTGACAACCAAAACAGAGACGGTAACCACAAAACCTATAAGATAAATGAAAATATGCATACAAAATGTATTTATTATTAGATTGCTTATGCACAATTTGATTTAGCACTCTGCCCACTGACTAAAAATTGAAATTTATGAATATTTATTTTTGATTCTGCCATTGGTGTTGAGGATTTGATTCTGAGACATCTTTTAATGCTGTTGTACTTTGTTACATTTTGTGTAATTTTTAGGGCAGTATTTGGATGACATTTCATTATCATTAGTGCTGGTAGACTAAAATATCATGAAATGCAATGCCTCTCCCTTGCTTCTTATCAGTGAGATTTACTGGAGGCTGTCTCCTTCCTTGGCATCCCTCCAGCATCACTGCCACTGCTGTGATCTTACATGGCTTCATCCATGTGGCTTGATGATTTTTTTCTGTTTTGGCCCCTGTCTGTACATTCATGCCACCTTCTCTGTCTCACGCTGTTCACGTTATGTCACAGCCAACAAAGTCTGTTCTTACTTTTCCCAAATTTGTGAGCTGATCCAAGCCAGGATCCATCCCAAGACTGCTAGTGGATCTGAAGGATTGATTCAGAGGACCAGGCGTTGTAAGCTCTTCTCTTTAAGTGCCTGATCATCCCTTTCTGTTTCTCTCTCTGTATCTACCTATCACTCTAAACTAATTAGTTTTAATTCCTTTAGCTTGTCAAAGTAAAACATGTTTTTTGGTACTGAGATACACTTGGCTTTTCTTCTCTACACAAGCAGCTGCTATTTTCATTTTTTCGTAAGCATAATGATTAGAATTAAACAAAATATTCCACAGGTGATCTAATTAGTGTATTATACAATTTGAACATTATTTACCTTTACATTTATGTTCAACGCTTTCTACAATGTAACCTAACATTTATTTGCCTTTTCAACTGCTTCTGCACATTGCCTAGAAAAAAAAAATGTTATGTCCACAAAAATCCCCAGATCCTTTCTAGATGTTGCTCCCTGCTAGACAACATGTATTCATTTTCATTCTACATGCATGTAGCACTTTATTTAGTTTGTGAGACTGTTCAGGTCTTTTTGAATTTCTCTTGCTGCCTCCTTAGTATTTGACAGCTTTCCAGTTTTAGTGTCATAACCATATCAGAATTAATGTAACTGAAATAAATGAGGATGAGTAACTCCATTGATAACATCACCCCACATTGATCATTTCCCTTTGACCTATCCTCTTTACCTCAAACCAGTTAACCAACTTAAAATACAGTTTTTGTAAGTTAACCTTCATGTTAACTGATCTACTTTTAACATTAATCTTAAATGCCATACTGCATCAAGTTCTTTCAAAACTCTAAATCAATGATGTCTTGTGCTTTGCTTTGGTCTATTTCTATTGTCAGTCAGTCAGTCATATTTCTATTGTGGCATGTTCAAAAAAGTTTAATGGCAGGATCATCTTGTAACTGTAAATACTGCACAGAATGAAACCGTTGTAGATGAGATTTAGCTGAAACTCAGGTAATGGGGAGTCGGAAAAACAACAAAGCTGATAACAGGAAGAACAATATTTAACCAGGTGTTAACCAAAATGTGAGGCAAACATCAGGGTCAAACAGGACACAGTGAGAGGACTAAGAGACAAAAAGGTGATTAATTCAATAGCAAAAACAAGAGACAAGAATTAAATTTATGTAACCAAAAAGAGTCAAAACCAAGCAATCAAACTAATATGATAAGTTCTTTGAAGATATCAGACAATTCAGAAACATGCGACACTGGCCTTTATCCCATATTAGAACATTAGAACAATCTAAACGAGAACAGGCCATTCAACCCAAAAAAGCTCTCCAGTCCTATCCACTTATTTCTTCCAAAAAAAAAGTTGATTTTTGAAAGTTCCTAAAGTCTTCCTGTCTACCACACTACTTGGCAGCTTATTCCAAATGTCTATCATTCTTTCTGTAAGAAACACTTCCTAATATTTGTGCGAAATTTACCCTTAAGTTTCCAGCTGTATCCATGTGTTCTTAAAGAACTCATTTAAAAATAACAGTCTCGATCCACTGCACTAATTCCCTTCATAATTTTAAACACTTCAATCATGTCACCTCTTAATATTATTTTGCTTAAACTGTATAGGCTCAGCTCTTTTAATCTTTCCTCATAATTCAACCCCTGTAGACCTGGAATCAGCCTAGTCACTCTTCTCTGGACCTTTTCTAGTGCTGCTATGTTCTTTCTGTAGCTTGGAGACCAAAACTGCACACAGTACTCCAGATGAGACCTCACTAGTGCATTATAAAGGTTGTGCATAACCTCCTTGGACTTGTACTCCAAACATTGTGCTATATAACCTAACATTCTGTTAGCCTTCTTAATGGCTTCTGAACACTGTTGGGAAGTTGATAGCGTAGAGTCCACTATGATTCCTAAATCCTTCTCATAAAGGTGTACTCTTGATTTTCCGACCGCCCATTGTATATTCCAACCTAACATTTTTACTTCCTATGTGCAATACTTTACATTTTGTGACATTAAATTTCATCTGCCACAGATCTGTCGAAGCCTGTATGCTATCCAAGTCCTTCTGTAGTTATTTAATGGATTCCAAATTATCTGCTAATCCACCTGTCTTGGTATCATCTGCAAACACAACCAGCTTGTTACTTATATTCCTATCTAAATCATTAATATATATTAAAAATAGCAGTGGCCCTAGCACTAACCCATGTAGAACACCACTTCTGATAAGGTTCCTTGCACCATCACCCTCTGCTTCCTGTGTCTGAGCCAATGCTACACCCATCTAAAAACATCACCCTGAACTCCCACTTATTTTAATTTGATGCCCAACCTCTCATGTGGCACCTTATCAAACACTTTCTGAAAGCCCAGATAAATAATATAATAAGCTCCACTTTGATCGTATCCTTTTGTTGCCTCCTCATAGAATTCCAGCATGTTAGTAAAACATGACCTCCCTCTTCTGAACCAATGCTGACTGTTCAGAATAACTCCTATACTTACCAGGTGTTGCTCAATCTTAGCCTTAATAATTTTCCTGTGATGCATGTTAAGCTTACTGGCCTATAGTTGCTTGGATCTGCCTGGTCACCCTTTTTATATAATGGGATGATATTTAATGTATGACACACCTCTGATCATTAAGCCTAGAAAATGCCTAAGAAAAGTGGCAGCATTTATACAAAGGAATATGGCATCATATTAAAAAAGGAATGTCAATAAAATGCATGAGAACAACAAATGAATAAAACCACGAATGCCATTATCTCAGTAACCCCCAAAAAGAAGGTTCAACAATTTTTCTAGGCCAAGACACAACTAAAAACAATTAAAAGCAATTCAGATTGTGACACTAATGAACCCATGCCAGTTGTTATTTAGTATATTATTTTCATTTAAATAATCCTCTAATGTACTGTATGTATTCAGGAGAAGGAAACAAAGCTTGTGCATCCACAACTAATAAATATAATTTTGTCTTCCTTCTGTAGACTGGATTCACTCTGTCAACTTTCCAGTCTTCAAGTACTTCTCACATCTGAGAAACTGCTGGAATACGCATAGTAACAAATTATAAATAATATATTTCATTTCTTAAAACACAACTCGTCAAACCACATCCGGCTCAGGGTTTATTTAGTGTAATGAATTAAGGACCTGAAACACATCTGACTCTCTTATTTAAAAATATGCTTTTATTTCGACCAGTAGTATCCCATTTATATTACATATTTATCAATATGAAGGTGAAGTATTTCTTCTTCGTTTATGTTTTTGCTGAAATATACTACCCCATTGAAGGGACAGCACAGTGGTTGCTACTGTTGCTGCCTTACAGGTCCAGTGTCCTCTGTCTTAATCCCACATCTGGCTGCTGTTCGTGTGGATTACATATGCTTTCCCTGCATGGGTTTTCATTATGCATCCCTGAACATGTTGGATTAATTGGCAATTTCAAATTGGATCATCACGGATATTTGATGGACCTGGTTTGTTATACTCCCAGGATAGGATCCAGGCTCCTGAACTGAATTAGGCAGCTTTGAAAATGTTATTTGAAAAAAAACATAAAAACATGGCTCAAAATGTTCAGTAGCCAGTTCTTGTTAGCAATGAAGACAAAGACATTTTCTTCAAAAATTCTCCTGCTAAAAAAGGCCATAAACACTAAACATGTGTGTACTTAGTACTTTTACAATCTCCAGTCAAACTATTATGTCTATAGGTTATGGGTAGCAATGACATAAAAACTGAAATCTCTACAAATCAGTCATGAAGTGACCGCAATAGGAAAAAGCACACCATAGAAGTGAGAGACCAACAGCTATGGCTATGAGGCTGTGTTAAAAATGCCAGTGCTAGTAAGGAAAAAAACAATGATAATATTTAATACTGCAGTTATAATTTGCTGATTATGTCTTTTTAAGTTTATTTAATTAAATAAAAACATGAAATGCCTAAAATAAGGAAAGTAAAGTCACTCATTTTTTTTTTATTTTTAGCAGTGCATTTACAGCCGGCACTAAACTGTGCTACGAATGTGCATTCCATTTCTTAGCAATTTTTACACAACATGTTCAGAATATCACAGAATAATTTAACAGTTTGACAGTACAGGAAACAACTCAGCATTTCCAAAAAAATACATTTTTGAAATGAAAAAAGAAATACGGTTTGGTTTACTGAAAGGCTTTCAGAATTACCATTTCCTTTAGTGGCTTAGCATCTGTAATGGGTTTTTCAGATACAGATCATGGAATGGTATCTTTACATTTTTCAGAAAACAAGCTGGTATTACAAAAGGGAAGAAGGAGGCGTGAAATTACAGGTAACTGAGTAAATGAGGGAAATAAATGCTGCTGAAATAGCAACATCACAGGGCATCAAACAACGAACATTTAAAGTGCAGAGCAGGTGCAGAACGGTACTAGATGCCAGTAATAATGCATTTTTTTTATAATGGTGCCTTTCCAGTGTTCAAAATACTATACAGATACCCAAAATCATAAAATAAAAATAGAAACAAAAAGGAGCTTCAATAAATAACACTGTATAGAAACTAGTATTAAAATGTTTAACACAAAATAAAAGCTAAGCAAACAAAACACTAAATTTTGAGTAAACAATAAACAGGAGAAACAGACAAAGTGCTAGAATAACAGAAACTACTCATTTAAATGGCTTCCAGAACAGATTTGTTTTAAGTTGTGTTTTAAAAGAGTGAACTGAGTCAGCCAATCTCTGATTGCAGTAGAGCTAAAGGCTTTGCTACCTATAGGGCACAAGTTAGTTGGAGCTACAACATGATTGGCATTATCAATGTACCAAGACAGTAGAACATTGTGATTGACAGAATGAAATGTGGCACCACGGTTTAATGGAACTGATTTGCCTTTTTGCCCAAATTCCACTGCCATACATAGAACATTTGTTACTCAGAACAGAGCATTTTCACAGCTCTGCTTTGCTCTGATGCTTGCGCCACCACCACCTACTCAAAGCTTCATGATGCTCCAACAATGATGGACAGATTAAAAGGCAGAAGTCTACGTGACCATCATCATCATCATCAAGCCCTTCCGTGAGAATTCTAAATCCAAAGAGGACTGTCTCATTTATGTTAGGTAGAATGCCCAGAGGGGACTGGGCGGTCTCATGGTCTGGAATCCTTACAGATTTTATTTTTTCTCCAGCCGTCTGGAGTTTTTTTTGTTTTTTCTGTCCCCCCTGGCCATTGAACCTTACTCTTATTCGATGTTAATTAATGTTGATTTATTTTGTTTTATAATTGTGTCTTTCATTTTTCTATTCTTTAATATGTAAAGCACTTTGAGCTACTGTTTGTATGAAAATGTGCTATATAAATAAATGTTGTTGTTGTTGTTGATGCCATATGGATCTGTATGGTTATTAAAAAGCAAAGTAATTGGCAAGTTGGTACTGAAAACCTATTATGTTTAAGGTTATTTATACAAAGTAATGGACAGAATGAGTTGACCAACATGATGGTGTACCAGAGAGCTGATTGTTGGCTGCATAGCAAAAGCGAGTACTATGTATGAAGACTGTACTAAGTAGTGAAAAACGGCAGACCACAAATATAGAAAATGACAGGTCAGGAGATGAAACGGCAGTACAAAACCAACAAATCAAGTCTATCGTTTGTCAGAACCAGGACATAAGCCATTGTTGTCTGAAACACACTGCTAGCCTACTTTCTGAAAATTAGTGACTAAAACCCCCAGAGTGGTGCAACCAATAACTATATAGACCAGATGTGGGTGCTAACGAGTTACATTTACTCCATTACATGTACTTGAGCAACTTTAAAAAAAATTGTACTTCTAAGAGTAGTTTTACTGCACCATACTTTTTACTTTTACTTGAGTGCATTTGTAAAGAAGAAACACTACTCTTACTCCGCTACATTGGGCAACACTTGACTTGTTACTTTTTTCCATTTATAAATTGCACTATATTTTTGCCAGAGAGGTCACCAGTGGATCTACTGCATGACTGTTTCACCAATCAGATGTAGCCACAATAATCACGACTCCATTTCACCAATCAGACGTAGCCATGCAGTCACATGACCACACACAAACTTCCTGCACCTGCAGCCTGCGATTGACTTTTTAGTCCTGTTCACTGCTAAACGGTCACAGCTTCACTACAAGAACCTTGAGAAGCTTAACCAAAACTTCACTGAGTGAAGAAGAAGCACGTTTTAACCAAACATGCACAGACAGTCATGGTAAAGTGAGACTTCTTGTACGTGCACAAGCTGCTTTACTTTAATGTTATTTTCTATCAGCTGTGCTATTTGGAGGGCATGTGTGTGATGATGCCGGTCCCCTGTAGACTCCCTCTTCCCACATGGGAGTCTGCTGAACCCACACCATTGATAGTTATGACCGAGATGAGCTGACATATGAGGATAATTCGCTGATGGGGTCAAAGGATGGTGGAAAAAGTGCTCAAGTGCTTTTATTAAAAACCAATCAAAACAAAAGTAAAATCAACAAAAGTGTCAATGGTGCAGTGTCCTAAAAAAATCATTACGAAAAGTAAGGATAAAAAAATCAATAAATAAATCCGTTAAAAATCCGAGGTTAAAACGCAGACTAACTCGTCCTGATCTCAGCCCACCTCCTTCTTATTTTCCTGGCTCACCCATTGCTCGCGTAGCTGGCGGAGACTCAGCAGCCTTTCGGCCGACCGCTGTCTTGGCTCTTTTCTTTGATTTCCCCCTTCTTTTTTTGTGCTGACCCGTATATGTACACTCCCATCTCCGTGGGCATTAATCACATGCTGCAGGAAGCCAATGAAGCAATTGAGAACTCCAACGACTTCAGTAACTCCCCGCGGTCGTGCAATTGCGCCCACGAAGAGTGACACGGCTTTATGGATTTGAAACTGGCCTTTTTTCTTTTTTTTTTGAAGCCCCGGACCCGCTACAACACAAAGTGAATATACAGTATTATACAGTCAGTGTACAGTATATCTTGTCACTTTAAGTAGTTTGCACTGTTAATACATACATGTTACCTACTGTAGGTATTGGCTTCAAAAGCTTTGTTGTGAAAAACTGAGATTTGGAACTTTGTGTTATTTCTGTATCTTTATTTTGTAAAAGTGTTATTTATTTTTACTCATTTTTTTTATTAGACTTTGCACATTATTTTATATTTTTGTCTGTCTTATTACATTTCTAAACAATAAATCACTTATTATGTTCAAACAGTTACCCAGTACTTGAGTAGTCTTTTCATCAAATACTTTTTTTACTTCTACTTGAGTAATATTATTCTGAAGTAACATTACTCTTACTTGAGTAAAATTTTTTGCTACTTTTGCCCACATCTGCTATTGACCCCCACGGGTGGTGCAGTGGTAGCACTACTTCCTTGCAGTATGGAAATCATGGGTTTGTGTTCTGGGTCCTCCCTGTGTGGTAGAGCTTTGAGTAGTAAGAAAAATGCTATATAAATGTAAAGAATTGTTATTATTACAATGACTAATAATTATCAACATTATTTAATTGTTAATTAATTAATTTCTGATGTGTCAGAACAAAGGTAATTCATTACTTGGAATCCCCATTTCTCCAAGCATAGAAGACAGTCCTGAAAACCCATAAGAAAAATTTCTGAAGTTTACACTGTACAAAAATAAATTTAAAAAGCCACATAATCATAACATTGACTGTTTAACTTCCTGATGTTGGCATGAATTTTGGATGGAAAAATCATCATCAGGAAGTGTCAACTGTGAGCAAAAACACATTTTTTAATCATTTAGATGCTGAGAAAAAACTAAAAAAATCACTCTAGATCATTTGTCAGCAAATGTCAGACTGAGGTAGGAGCAATATGTTTCATAAAGTTCATTATGTTGAGAATTTTGCAGAGGGGATACTATGGTTAGATTGTAATATATAAAGTTCATACAATATATAAAATACATTTTAAAGGGTTAAGTGGTGCAAAGAGCATGAGTAGTTGTCTACTGAATTCTGGAAAAAGATCAGTATGTTAAGTCAGAAGCAAGTACATGAGTACATATCTGTCATGCACCAATTGATGCTTCTCACAATGAATTTTTCTGGCTGCTCTTTCATAGCGTGGGATGTATTTCCCTTTCATAGGTTAGTTTTTCATTAGAGAAAAAGCAAATGCCTATCAATTCAATGTAAAACTCACTGTTCCAGTCCACTTAATTCATCTAAAATAACATCAAGTTGAGTTTTGAAAGTCCTTAAAGTCCTGCTATCTACCACACTACTCGGTAGCTTATTCTGTGTCTATGGTTTCCTGTGTAAAGAAAAACTTCATAATGTTGTGCAAAATTTACCCTTAACAAGTTTAAATGAACTCATTTTAAAGTAACAGCCTCAATCCTCTGTACTAATTCCCTTCATAATTTTAAACATTTCAATAATGTCTCCTCTTAATCTCCTTTTGTTTAAGCTGAAAAAGCTCAGCTCTTTTAATCTATCCTCATAATTCATCCCCTGTAGCCCTGGAATCAACCTAGTCGCTCTTCTCTGGACATTTTCTGGTGCTGCTATGTCCTTTTTGTAGAATGGAGACCAAAACTGCTCACAGTACTTGTTGTGATGTAAGATTTTGCATATAACTTGATAAATGTTTTGTATGTCTTTATTTATAATTTAGGCAAACCAATGTAATTTAGTGGTACCTTGGTGAGAGGCATTCTTGTTTATCCCCCCCATGTTTACGACTTTTCTTTGTAATTTTACGACAGGATTTGGGGGATGTGTCTTAAACCAGTTTGATGAGCACTTCTTTGCTAAAGTCTTTTCCCCCATCCCCCACACAAAGCCAGGTTAGCGTAATATATGGTCTTGGGGGGGCAGGAGATAAGATGTTCTATTTCACCCATTGGACTGAGGTATGGCTGTTTGAAACTGGCTTGTCTCAGAGGCCTTTAAGTACCATGATATCCTATTGACTGTAGGGAGTTGGACAGAAAACCTATAAATTTGCTTGCTCAACCACATTCTCTCTCTCTAACCAACATATGATGAAGAAGCATCTCCAACATATGATGAAAGAAGCATCACTCTTGCTAACCTGTGATGATGAAGACAACACAATGAAGAGCACAGCTCAGCAGCCATATTGAACAGACATGTGGCTGAAAGCTGAGCACCAAAATGCCACCTGAATTACACATCACCATTTTATCAGGTTGTATGGTTGCCAATATTCAAATGTACTTTGCATTTTGTTATTATTTATGAATATTATCAGTAATACATTATTTCATGTGTAACTTAACTCCTGCTTGTCTTTTTACTACATCTAATTGCCTGAGGTTATAGATATAGAAGGGAAGGTGGGGATAAGTTATATACAGTGGTAAGTCTGTGAGATTAGGTATTCTAAGGCTACATATTAATAATACAATAGGGGACAGTAGAGCAATATATATTACTCTACCAAGATAAAACAATTGGCGTTGTCGGCAGGATTTTGGGGTAACCATGTTTTGCACCCTGTTTGCAAATACTGTTTTGATGTATGTGTTTGTTTATGCATGTGAATTTTAGGGCACCCAGTGTACAAATGCGGTGGAAGTAAAACATTGTTTGGTTGCTGAATGGAATATAACCAACAAAGTGTAGAGACTTCATGTGTGTCACAAGGACACCCGCATGTTTGTTAGTACTGGTGGTAGTGAGTCCCTAATTAAAGTGCTAGGGAGTGGTGAAAGATGCATGCGTCATTCATACGGCATTTAAGTGGTTAAAGTGCTAGGGAGTGATGGGACATGCATTCGTCATTCATACGGTACTTATTCGTTTAGAATCTTTGTGTATGTATGTGTATGTTTGCTTACAGGGGCAAAAGTAGGCCAACCCATAACGAATTTGGCAAATTGTATTAGAGTAAATTGTAGACTTAGAAATGCCTAAGTTCATTTTAAAGTCAGCCATCTTCCAGTGGAGTGGCAGAGGAAGCAGGCTAAAGCTAGGAAACCTGTAGTCAGGTAGAGAAAGCAGAAGCTGAGCTGAGTGTGCCACAAAATGGAAGGGGCTGGAAGGATTAAAAGCAAGAAAACAGAGATCAGGTTTAAAGAAGACAGCTGCTGTTATAAGAGGTTTACTAGCTTGTATTATTGGTAATAAGGAAGATCATGATAAGGAAGAAAATAGCAAAGTGAATGAAAGTGAAAGTTATGGAATGTTGAGTGAGAGTTTTGAAAGATGTAACAGTTGGTGTGATAATTGTGAAGTGTTAGCATGTAGAACATCCACTGCTAAAGTAGAAAGCAGTGAAAGAAGTGGAAAAAAGAAATGTAAACCGCCCATGGTGAAAGTTAGGGCAACAGTAACCAGATCGGACTGGAACCCTAAAACAGGGGTGGGTGACTTACATGAGACAGATGTGTGCTCAGATAAAGAGTGGGAATGTGAGTGTGAGGAAAAGGAGAGAGATGAAAGGAAGGAAAACAGCAAGGGTGTTTTCTTCCTTTATTCTCCACTGCACCACAATCTCCAAGTAATTCTGAGGCCTGTCCAGTATTTAAAGAGCATGCTACACTGATAGATATTTCACCACTGTTAGGAAAGGTAACCAGTGCTGCACTGAAATTTGATTTAGGACAAAGAGATCAGATAGAAGGCAGAGGAGCTGGTGAGTGTGAATGGCAATTGTTGACTAGAGGGCATGAACTGGATATTGGCATATTGGATACTGAGTAAAGAAAGTGTGGAATTAAACAAGAACAATGGAAATGAAAGGAATTCAAGTGCTTGTGTGTGAAAGGTCTGAATGTGCTAGTGCAAGAATGGCTGAGTTGGAAAGAAAGTGCACCAGTTTAGGAGTTGGTTTGAATGAAACAGGACAAGCCAAAGAACAAAGGATGGGGATGGTGCAGCAGGAAGCTCAGCAGCAAGCCAGGAATGCACAGGGGTGTGAGGTCCTAACAGCTGTGCTAGGGCCAGCAGTAATTAAAAAGCACACACACTTAGGTCCAGTAATTCGAAACCTGACTGACCAGTTGTTCAAAAAGACAGCCTATGACTCTCCATGCAATAAAATGGAGAAAAGTGAGCTGGTCTTTAGTAAAGAACACAGGTCAGTTTTAGCAGAAATGCTGGATTTAGAACTTGGGTTCTGGAGAGGCTTCAGCCCACACTTTCAGGTAGCAGTTACCATACAATAAAAAAGGACACACGGGCAATGAAAAAATAGAAGGGTAGCAGGAAGACAGGAAAGGAAAACAGTTATTTCTGTTTCAATTTTCTGGCCTTTGCAATAGTGCTACTTCTATTGTAAGGTTTTATGGACTTTGGTTTGGTGCAGGTAATAAATAGTGAAGGCAATTAGCAGAGTAAAATCCATGCAGGAGATCGGGTTACCATTGGCACATTGGAGCGTGGCACTAGTGCCAAGCTGTTCCAATGAATGCCTGGAAGCAAAGTTTGAGTTTTGGCACCAGGTGACAGCCAAGAAAATGAGATGGACAGAAACTGCTTTGTCACCTTCCATTTTGCAGACCTGCCTACATAGCAGAATGAAGAAAAGACAACACGAAAGACAAAGACAAAGACAAAGACATGAAGAAGAACTGAAAGGACAGCAAGAAAAGACACTTACTGGGGTTTAAGTGAGTAACAAGTCCACAAGTCATGCAATAATAGGACTAGTCACAATAGCTATAGTTTAAAAGGAAAGGTTTGTTCATTACTGCAGCAAATTTATATTCCAAGGGGTGGAAACTGAACAAACCAGTTAGGAATGCCAAAATAAGGGGATTCATTTTGGGCTCATAAAGTATACATTCTGGGTATTAATTAATTAAATGGGATAATTAATATAATAATAATATTAAGGAAAATGTATACTAAGAAAATTGGTGAACTTTTCAGGAAAGCAGGTGCAGCTGATACATTTGCAAGACATATGGGCTCCGATGTTTAGGTATAGTCTAATTGGGAAAATATGGAAGCCCTGCTGAGATTGTCGGCTGTGGTACAGGCACAGGACCAGTGGGCCAATTCTGAACCGAGGTGTTTAGCACAATGAGTATGCATATGGTGAGCAAACAACTCTAGGGGTGGCCTACGGGGAATGATGAGAGTTGCATAGCTTTGATGTCTCATGGTGGTGATGCCAGCCTATACTGGTAAAGGCTGATGGCAGTCAAGAGTTGCACCATGGGTAGGAAAGCACAAGAGGCAACTAAGTCAACCCCAAATGTGTGCAGAGGGCCACAAATTTTGGTTTGTGAACAGTTTATGCAGTGGCACATGTGCTGTCACTTGGGCAGAAGTGGTTGTACTGGCACCTGTGGCATGTTACCTTTCAAATTTTGATGTTAATTGTACAGCTGCATATGCTTAAACAGATAGTTTGGGACAGGGGTCTAATTAGCAGTTAGACAGAGAACAAGTACAGATTAAAATTCACACAATAGACTAAATTGTAGTGGGCTAGTTTAGTGGAAGGTGTGGACTTGTCTCATTTTGAACCACCAGATCTGATGACATATGAGACTGCAGAAAGAGTTGACGCAAGCTGGAGCAGATACAAGTCATCGGGAGCGCTTCCAAGTTCTTCAGATTGTCTTTGAAATAAAGAAGATATGTAATGGACAAATGGTCACGGACAACTTTTAACACTGGGAGAGCAAATACTGCCAATCAATGCACAAGTTATGCATCAGACTCTTGAAACAATTTAAAGACATTGTTATAAAGACATTGTACAAAACATTCATCGGGGTGGAGTGTTGTGATGTAGGATTTTGCATATAACTTGATAAATGTTTTGTATGTCTTTATTTATAATTTAGGCAAACCAATGTAATTTAGTGGTACCTTGGTGAGAGGCATTCTTGTTTATCCCCCATGTTACGACTTTTCTTTGTAATTTTACGACAGGATTTGGGGATGTGTCTTAAACCAGTTTGATGAGCATTTCTTTGCTAAAGTCTTTTCCCCCATCCCCCACACAAAGCCAGGTTAGTGTAATATATGGTCTTGGGGGGCAGGAGATAAGATGTTCTATTTCACCCATTGGTCTGAGGTATGGCTGGTTTGGAATTGGCTTGTCTCAGAGGCCTTCAAGTACCATGATGTCCTATTGGTTCTAGGAATTGGAGAAACATCTATAAATGTACTTGCTCAACCACATTCTCTCTCTCTGACCCATATATGATGAAGAAGCATCTCTCTCTGACCACATATGATGAAGAAGCATCTCTTGCTAACCTGTGATGATGAAGACAACACAATGAAGAGCACAGCGCAGCAGCCATATTGAACAGATATGTGGCTGAAAGCTGAGCACCAACGATGCCTTAACTAGAGACATTTTAAGTAACTGCAAGTCTGTGTGCCACCTGAATTACACATCACCATTTTATCAGGTTGTATGGTTGCCAATATTCAAATGTACTTTGCATTTTGTTATTATTTATGAATATTATCAGTAATACATTATTTTATGTGTAACTTAACTCCTGCTTGTCTTTTTACTACATCTAATTGCCTGAGGTTATAGATATAGAAGGGAAGGTGGGGATAAGTTATATACAGCGGTAAGTCTGTGAGATTAGGCATTCTAAGGCTACATATTAATAATACAATAGGGGACAGTAGAGCAATACATATTACTCTACCAAGTTAAAACAGTACTCCAGGTGAGGTCTAACTAGTGTGTTATAAACCTTGAGTATAACCTCCTTGGACGTACTCTACACATTGTGCTACATAACCTAGCATTCCGTTAGCCTTCTTAATGGTTTCTGAACACTGTCTGGAAGTTGATAGTGATGAGACCACTATAACTACTAAATATTTCTCATAAGGTATACTTTTAATTTTCAGGCCTTCCATTGTGCATTCAAACCTATCATTTTTACATCCTATTTATAATACTTTACATTTACTTGTATTAAATTTCTTCTGCCACAAATCTGATTAAGCCTGTAACATTAAGTAGTCACAACATTTGCTTTAATTTTTTGTTTTTTCTTTTAATTTGATTATTGTCTTGCAGCTTTCAGTCTTAGTTTTTGATGATTGTCTCTGTCTTTGACTTCCTGTTATTTTCACATTGTTATATTCAGTACAGTACAGATAATTTTCCCTTCTTCCTTCACCGCCACCTTCTTTCAATGACCAGTCCAAACACAACATCCCTACTACTTTAATAACTGCTATTACATCAACTCTTAGGGCCAGTATTTAGTTCACCTCTGACCATCACTTTGGGCTGTCCATAACTACGACTAAATGAGGAGAAAACTGAGGAGGCTAAACACAGGAAAAACTGCAGGACCAGATGGAGTCAGTCCTTGAGTTCTTAAGGTCTGTGCTGGCCAACTTTGAAGTGTCCTTTATTGCCAGTTTAGGTTGCCATTAAGGCTGCAAAAAGGGTTGCTGCTATGGAGAATATCCTGTACGTTTCCTGTTCCAAAGAAGGCTGGTACACCTTCACCTTATGGTTACAGACCAGTGGCACTTAACGTCTCTCGCCACAAAGACCTTTGAGAGGCTGGTCGTGGACTATACGTGTCCTCTAGTGAAAGAATGCTTGGACCCACTGTAGCTTGACTATCATACAAAGACTGGAATGGAAGATGCAATTATCTATCTGCTCCGCAAGCCTTCTATCTATCTATCTATCTATCTATCTATCTATACACACACATGCAGTATATTCAGAACAGAATCACAAAATTTCTGTTTGAGTTATTCTTTTTAGGTTGTCACTTTTAGATGTCACAGCATTTCTTATATCTTTTTAAATAATAAACAAAGCTGTTAGTCAAGGGGACAAGTTCTGGACTTGAAGGTCTGCAAGTGCAAATGATCCTCCAATTATCTGTGAACCACCCAATCTTACTAAGATTGCATAGGTAGCGAACCAGCTGAGGGTAGGGAAGGCTGCAAGGATCTGTGGTATTCGGGGTGAACTTCTCTAGGCTGGTGGTAAGGCTGTCTTCCTGGAATTGCAAGCAATCTTTACTTCCATTTGGGAGACTGGCGTCATCCCAACTGCCTAGAAAACGTGACTTGTTGTCCCTAATGGGATAATGAAGGGTGATCTCTTGGATTACGGCAACTACAGGGGGATAACACTGCTCTCGGTGCCAGGTAAGGTCCTTGCTAGAGTCGTACTTAACAGGATCTGTGATCACTTGCTCTGGTTTTACTGTACGCCTAAGAAGTATACCATTGACCGCATCCTGGCACTGAGGGTTCTCATGGATCGCAAACACAAATATTGGCAGAGTTTCTTTGTAGCCTTTGTCGATTTTCATAAAGTGTTCGACTCAGTTGATTGAGCTACCCTGTGGGACATTTTGCCTCAATACATCTTTGAATTCCAAATAATCAAACTACAATAATTAAAGTTATTTTTACAGTAATATATTTTACTGAACAGTCATTAAATCCAAATTTTTTTCACATGCTCAATATTTGGTCTGCCAATCAGCACTTATTTACAGTATGCCAGTATGCATGGATTTGTCCTCTAGTTGTAGTTTCTCGTTCCTGTGTCTTGTTGGCAATATGCACATGCAGCATGTCTTAAAAGCATATAGGGATATAATGCCATTACCTGCATGTCGAAATAAACATACTAAATATTTTAAAAACACAAAAACAAAACTGAAGGATGTGACAGTGATTGGACTTACAGTAACTTCAAATAATGTAAGGCATATAATAAATGTACAAAATATTTGGCGCACTGTTGACTTTATTTCAGGCTAATGTTAGTTAAACTGGCAGAATCAATGTCTGGGAATTTTTTTGGAAGACCGATTTTTGGAAACCAGATCTTCCTTATATTACCGATTAAGTGATTGTTTATTTTGATATTGTATGATTTTGTTGCAGTGCATTGACAAGTGAGCGAACAAGGCTTATGGTACTACTCCAAAGCGCAGATCTTATTTTAAGTGAGTGCACAGTTAAACAATAAATATTTAAATCCTAATTTTCTTTTTTTAATGAGAAAAATGGAACGAGCAGGTAATGTGGGCGTCCCTCTTATTTAAACATCAGATAAGACAGTTCATTTTCAACAGGATCTGATTCTTGTTTTGAAAGAAATATTGTTAAACTTATTTTGCTTTTCAGTTATCACCAGAGACCTATTTTGCATTAGCAATAATATACAGTATATAGGAATAAATAGAAAGCTGAACTGTTGGAGGAATGCCCCCTGTGTGATTAAGACAACTGTACAGTGGCCAAATATGTTAATATTGACAATAGTGAGATTTTGCAGTTTTGAAGGTTTAAATTACTTTGGGGTTATAGATAAGTTATTGAAAGCTCTAAAATGTTTATTTTCTAAGCCTGACTATGCAAATTACCCTTTAAATTACACTGCATGTTATCTTATGTTTAACCAATGCATTTAAAAGTTCTTAATCTAATGTTTTGACTAGACAACTAGGAATTGAAACACTACAAGGATAACCAAAAATAAAGTGATCAGCTAATTTTGATTTAAGGTAAAGGAATAACTGACATACACCTAATGACCCATTTTATTAACAGAAATGTTAACACAAATTTGTTTCTAGAATGAAGGAGAAAAAATTGGTTTACACCAAATGGAAAAAAATTCTTAGACCCTGAATAATCAAGACTTTTTAAGCTGCAGAATCTTGAAAAGTGGTTTACTTATTTGTTTCAGTCAAAAAATAGCTATTGTAATATTTTATGGGAATTCTGTTTGAATTATTCACTGACTACTGTCACACATGCGCGCATTGGAAGCCGCTAAAGTGCTCAAATGAGGGTAATTCCACACCAGACCAGGGGGTGGCTGAGTGCACTAATCCTTTCTCTCTTTCCTCTGCAGACCAGTTACAGGAAATTCCACCCAACCCCGATGACGTCATTTCTGGTTCCCCGATTTACACCACTTCCTCTGTCTTTCCATAAAACTGCCATCTTTACCTCCTCCAAGTCAGTTCTGTTCTGGACTCGAATCTGTACGCAATTGTGCTACCAATTTACTATTTTGCAGCCGGGTTTCAGGTATATGGGAGGCTGCCCCAAACCTTTTTCTGGCTCTTGTCTATTCATTTGACACTACACTAGATTAATTTCATGATATAGCAGCAAAGATCACCAGTAGGACCATAAAGTATGTCCTTAAAATATGACACCAACCAATTTGATGGCTTCTGTAGAGTCAATTTGTAAAACCTCCTTCTCACATGAATGTACTGTAATCAGGAGGTTCCGTAAGTGATTTACTGTTGACTGAACACTGAAATCTTATTCTGTTACTGTAGAATATACAATAAATTAGCTATGGAGAATGCTATCATTTAGAATATCCATATGATAGTTAGAAAAATCATATCATGCACATATAAAACCATGCCACTTTGAACTTCTGACCAGCATCATGCAGAACAACCACTTTTTTTCACAAATGTGCATGTCGATCCTTTGTATGCAATGCTAAAATGCTTACTTCATCATGTAGAGTAAGATAGCTTCCAAGCCATGAACCAATTTGCTACAGCATTACTGGCACTGCAGCTCTAGCTATATTTGGAGCATGGAAGATAATATTTTAGGGGTAAAGCAGACTATAATAAAAAAGAAACAACTTGTCCTAATCATGCCTTTTTCTGATTTTGTTTTTGAGCACATTAAAGTGTGCATAGATATGGAAGGACAGAGGCACACACTGAATAATGGTTTATCCCCTGTCACAAGAACGAGACATGGACAGATAAAGAGTTGGGGCAGCCACCCGTATATTGTGGTATCCTGGCTGCAAAGTCGTTTTTCTTATTGAAATACAGAGCACTGAAGTGCATACAACCGAGTCCAAAACAAGACTGAGGAAACAAAGGAAAAGGGGCAGGTTTTAAAGGGGGAGACAGGAAGTGAGGTCGTATGGATCTGGCACGTGGTCTTCCACCATTGGCTCAGTAGCCGGAGGTGACATCAGAGGGACTGGAGCTGGTGTGGCCGACTTCCATTGGCTCAGTCCCGGAAGTGATGTCAGGAGATCCAGGTGAAATCCCCCGGGGATGGTCTACAGGCAAGGGAGAAAAGAGTCAGTGCACTCTGCCACACCCGGCATGCCTCGAACTGCCTTCACTCAAGCCCTTTAGCTGCCTCCCATGCGCGTGTGTGACAAGGCCCCCCCCTTAGCCCAGACCCGACGGGTCGGGCGACCCTAACCGAGAGGTCGTGAACCCGAGAAAGAGCATCAGCGTTGGCGTGGAGAGCGCCCCGACGATGAACGAGCGAAAACTTGTATGGCTGCAGGTCAAGAAACCACCGGGTGACCCGCGGATTCGACTCCTTGTGGAGGGCCATCCACTGTAGGGGTGCATGGTCCGTGACAAGGGTGAATTCCCGGCCCAACAGGTAGTACCTCAGCTGAGTAATCGCCATTTAATCGCCAGAGCCTCCCTCTCCACCGCAGCATACCTGGTCTCCGGTCCAACAGTTTCCGCTCAGGAACATGATGGGGTGCTCCACACCATCGGCGCTTTGGCTCAGCACGCGCCCAGGCCTGTGTCCGAAGCGTCCGTCTGGAGGATGAAAGGCAAAGAAAAGTTAGGTGCCATCAAAACAGGTGTGGACGTAAGGGCCTGCTTTAAGTCACCAAATGCAGCCTGTTTTTCAGTCCATACCACAATGTTCGGGGCCCTCTTCTTTGTTAAATCAGTCAAGGGCGCCGCTCTCTCCGAAAACCGAGGTACAAACCGGCGGTAGTACCCGGCTAAGCCGAGAAAGGCTTGGACCTGCCGCTTGGTTCGTGGACGGGGCATTTCAGAATGGCATCAATTTTGGAGCACTGTGGCCTTACGGTACCCGACCCACCAGGTAGCCTAAATATTTGGCCTCGCTTAATCCGAAGAAGCATTTCCTGGGATTAATCCGGAGCCCGGCCTCACCAAGTGTCCGTAATACCGCTTGGACATGCTGTAGGTGTTCCTTCCATGTGCTGGAATAGATGACCACGTCATCCAGGTAGGCAGCACTGTATGAGTTATGAGGCCGAAGCACTTTGTCCACCAGACGCTGAAAGGTTGCTGGAGCCCGTGTACCCCAAATGGAAGGACACGATACTGCCAGTGTCCGCTAGGGGTACTAAACGCGGTTTTTACCTTCGCGGAGTCCGTTAAAGGAACCTGCCAGTACCCTTTCGTCATGTCAAGTGTGGTCAGGTATTGAGCCTGTCCAAGCCTCTCGAGGAGGTCGCCCACGCGTGGCATTGGATAAGCATCAAATTGGGAGACTTGATTAAGCCGACGGAAGTCATTGCAGAACCTCCAACTTCCGTCAGGCTTACCGACGAGCACAATGGGGCTGGACCAGGGACTATAACTTTCCTCAATCACACCTAGCTCCAGCATGCGCTTGATCTCAAGCTCCACTTCAGCCTTTTTTGCCTCGGGAAGACGATCACGGCGTTCTCGGACAACAACCCCGGCTCTGTCACGATGTTGTGCTCAATCAGAGAGGTCCTTCCGGGTTCTCACTGACTCCTCCCGAACGGTCCGGATAACTGTTTCCAGCTCCTGCCGCTGTCTGGGACTTAAGTCCGTGCCGAAGTTAAGGTCGTGTGTGTGAGCGAAGAGTGAGCGGGGCTGGCCGGAGGAGGGATCGGGGTCCCTGTCCTTCCACGGTTTCAGCAGGTTCACATGATAAACCCGCTCCTTTGGCCGACGATTGGGTTGACTCACCAAATAGTCGACCAGTCCCTTCCTCTCCTTAACTTCGTAGGGGCCCTGCCAGTGGGCAAGCAATTTAGAGTGGGAGGTAGGCACTAGGACCATGACCCGATCTCCGGGCGGAACTCCCAAGAGACGTGCGCGGTTGTAGTACCGGCCTGTGCTGCTTGAGCCTCCTCCATGTGACTTTTAAGGACAGGCCGAATCTTTCCAAATCTATCGCGTAACTGCGCGATATACTCCAGTATGTTTGTGGAGGAAGAGCCTCTTCTTCCCAGCCTTCTTTCAAAATATCTAATATGCCCCGAGGTTGTCGCCCGTACAGTAGTTCAAAAGGGGAGGACCCCGTGGAGGCTTGTGGGACTTCCGATAGGCAAAAGGACGAGGGGAGGAGCTGATCCCAGTTCCTTCCATCCTCGCTGACCACCTTACGCAGCATTTGCTTGAGAGTTTGATTAAACCTCTCTACTAATCCGTCGGTTTGAGGATGGCGTGTTAGCCCGCGACGGCCGGGGAGTTGCCACGCCAGTCAGGGCGACCGCTTCTCTCTCTGCCGGCTGATTACACGGCGTGGAGGCAGCAGACGGGTTATCTCCGTCCATAACGAGGCCCAAATTAACCCCGGGAGTGGTATGTGTCTCACCGCTTTTGATGTTAGACCAGTCCCGCCCTAGTATCACCGGGTGTGGAGGGTCAGGTAGGACCGCTACGGTGAGTTTACGAACTGACCCTCCGTAACTGATGACACAAGCGGCGGACCTGTACCAGCGGATGTCTCCGTGGACACAGGTTATACCGGTCTTAAATTTTAGCCACTGTTGCGGTTGCACAAAGCGGCGGGCAACAATGGAAATGTTGCTGCGGAGTCGAACAAACCTGTGGTCTTGTGTCCGTTGACGATCACCACGCCAGTATGTGGGACCGCCAACGGATTAGCCAGAGCACACCAACCCCTCCTCGCCCTCCACCTGCATTCCTCCTTGCCCCCAAGCGGTTTGCGAGCCCGCGGCACTGCGGACGCCCGTACGAGCTCCGGATTGTACAGGGAGGGGCTAGGTCTTGGAACGTACCCCGGCTGGGTTTGACATGAGGACGGTTCTGCTCCCCCAGAGTGTGAGGCCGCCCTCTGCGTCTCCATAAGCTCTATGAGCTCAGACATGTTCTTAAACCGCCGCCCCAAACCGGCTGGGTGAAGCCACGGGAAGCGCTTCCAGGAGCAGATAGCAAGCTACCTGCTCTATTATTTGGTAGGGTGTGTTTTCAAATGGCGTAGCCAATGCCCTACCATTGCCCATAAGGACCAGGCTTGTCTGTTGGTCGGCGCTCAGGGTCCAACCTCCATTTTTTTTTTTATCCCCCTGCCAGTCTGGGGCACCCCTAGGTGGTAAATGGGGCTTTGGTTTCGCAGGGAGGCAGGCACTCTCCCCCAAGAGAGCATACTGAGTCCCTTTTGCCTCCCCCCTCCAGGGCAGCCCAATTCTGTGAGCCCCACCCGCACACTCCCTGGCCTCTCCAGATGGCCTAGTTATGAGTGCCGGGAGCGGAGCCCGCACGGTCACGCCGACCGCTGGGCACCCTCCCGCCTGAAGACTTCGGCCCGACGCTCCCACCTGGGTATATTGCAGGTCCTGTCCCTTCTCTTCTGGGACTTCTCCATCCTGCCGACTACGCCACTGTCACAAGAACGAGACATGGACAGATAAAGAGTTGGGGCAGCCACCCGTATATTGTGGTATCCTGGCTGCAAAGTCGTTTTTCTTATTGAAATACAGAGCACTGAAGTGCATACAACCGAGTCCAAAACAAGACTGAGGAAACAAAGGAAAAGGGGCAGGTTTTAAAGGGGGAGACAGGAAGTGAGGTCGTATGGATCTGGCACGTGGTCTTCCACCATTGGCTCGTAGCCGGAGGTGACATCAGAGGGACTGGAGCTGGTGTGGCCGACTTCCATTGGCTCAGTCCCGGAAGTGATGTCAGGAGATCCAGGTGAAATCCCCCGGGGATGGTCTACAGGCAAGGGAGAAAAAGAGTCAGTGCATTCTGCCACAACCCGGCATGCCTCCGAACTGCCTTCACTCAAGCCCTTTAGCTGCCTCCCATGCGCACGTGTGTGACACCCCATAATAGGAATCCTTATTGGACAATAATGAAAAGCAACACCATACTTGAAGAACCTTTGAGTAAAGAGACTGTTATTTCACTATCCTGTTGCTACAAGCTAGGGTAAATGCAATGAAAACAACACAAAGGAACTGGGAAGAAGACTTGACCAGCTACTCATTATTACCTTCAGACTGAACACTGGCAGACTGAGTGATAGTATTATACTCTTCAGCATCACTAAGAATAATACAAGCAGTAATGCCTACTTATTCCTTTTCGTGAAAGTCACTGCACTCTTTCTTAAAGCTTGTTACAGGTTTTGTTTCTGTTCCTATGTTATTGCTACTCAAGCATCTTTTCCCACTCAGTGTTAGAATAGTTTGCAGACAGTTGTCTTTCAATACAGTCTGTGAAGTACCATTTGCTAGCTGCTACCATATTTTCTCTGAAACCCAGTAACAGGCTTCCCATCATTTTAGTAAAGCCTTAGCCTTGCTCTAGACCAGTGTTTCCCAACTTTTTTTTCTGTGACGGCACATTTTTTGTAACCAAAAACATCCTAAGGCACACTGCAATTGAACTAACCACAAACACGTGATAACTCATACACATGCTCAGCTGTCTGAATAGGTGAGGCTCTACCAGAGAACCTGGTAAAAAATGCAGCTCCAAGATCAGTGTTCACAAACACAGCACTTAGTGAGCACTTTGGTGGCATTTCCCAGCTGCATTCGTCCATTTGCTTTCCCTTCTCTGCCTTAGAGGCAACTCTTATTCCCACTGTCCACCGGTCCTGTGAGACCACACACCCAAGCAGATGGACTCTTAACAGCCAGGATGCACGTCCAAAGTGCTCTTGTGTCTGCAACACATCGATCGTGGAGTTTCTTTATGGCTGCTTCTCTAGGTAGTCCTGTTCCACTCAGCATGTATCGACAACCTGAGGAGGTTGTCCATCTCAGGTTCATACCCAGGTGCACTACACCGTCATTTCCGTGGCACACCAGGGTAGCTCTCATGATGCACCACTGGGCTGCGGTACACTGCCTTAGACAATTGTATGAACAACTGAGTGAGTTGATAGCTGTAAAGACACTGATCTTTTTGAGACTAGGCAGTAGCCCAATTTGCTGTGTCACAGGTAGGCCATTTCTGTAGTGATAGGTGGGGCCCTCTTCTACGCGGTGGTGTGCTGGGGTGGCAGCATAAAGATGAAAGACGCCTCACGCCTGGACAAACTTGTTAAGAAGGCAGGCTCTATTGTAGGATTAAAGTTGGACAGTTTAACATCTGTGGCAGAGTGACGGGCACTAAGCAAACTCCTGTCAATCATGAATAATCCACTGCATCCACTTAACAGTGTCATCTCCAGGCAGAGGAGTAGCTTCAGTGACAGACTTTTGTCACTGTCTTGCTCCACTGACAGACTGAGGAGATCGTTCCTCCCCCACATTATGCGACTCTTCAATTCCACCCGGGGGAGTAAATGCTAACATTAATTTTATTTAAATTTTTTCATTTTTATTACTATTTAATTTAATATTGTTTCTTTGTATCAGTATACTGCTGCTGGATTATGTGAATTTCCCCTGGGATTAATAAAGTATCTATCTATCTATCTATCTATCTATCTATCTATCTATCTATCTAAATGAATCTCCTTAATGTAGACTTAGGACTCTACAGTTGTTATCCCTGCACAAGATATTATATGCAAACAATACTACATATCCATTTTCACGGCATGAGGATTGTATCTCTTGTAAGGTTTTTCTCTTGGAATTATCTGATTATTATCTTTAGAGAAGACTGTAGAAGTATGTTCAGAACATTTCATAGTTGTTTTGGAAAACAGTGAATTATTTTCCAGAGATAAACAGAATTCAGTTGCTCAATATGAAAGGGTAAATAATATTGGAATCTTATTCATATTTAGTGGCACAGAAGATTGGTATATGACCAATTGATTGATTTAGTGAATCTAGTAGCAGTAAACAGGGGAGTATGAAGTTCTCGCTCCCCCTAAGGTCATCAACTTTGGGTAGTGTCTGAAAATATGAAATTTTAAGGAGACAAGTGCCAAGAATGAGATTCCTACATGGAGTTTTGCAACTAGCTTTCTATTATATGCTGAGGAGCTAAATACTCATGAAGTGGGCATCCCTAAGGCCAATAGAAGAAGACCCAATGCAAGACTTGAGATAGGCTGAATCCACTCACTGTAGGAATTCTGTAGGAATGAAGATTGTTGTTCACAAAAGGTCTAGTCTGTTATAATTTTAGTTTGAACTCTTTTTGCCAGGCAACACAGTGGCTTTGAACTTCCACAATTCCACTTTAGCCTTTAAGAAAATGGTAAGTTTAAATATTGACATGAAATACGACTATCCAATCAGTCCCAATAATAGTTACTTCACTGCATAAAGGTTGATTTAAAGGAAAAATCAAAGCCGTTCAGAGTATAAACTAATAGGGATGATTAAAAAGAGGTATCCAAAAATAAGTCAGACAATAATAGTGCATATAAACAAAAGTCAATGTGAATATTAATGACAGCATCTACTGTAATTTTTCTGTACACTTTGCACTCTACTTGTTAGAGCTTACAAGCGTATTGCTTTGCCAACTTAATCTTCATACCATGAGTGCAGGATCGATATCCAGCGGCACGTCTACACAATTTATGCCAAGAATAGAATTGCAATCATTCTGTATAATTTTGAAGTAAAATCCATAAGACATAAGTGTGGTTTATAAAAACACTTCAAACGAAACCTGCTGATAACAACAGTGTTTTTATTTTATTTCAAGACAATAGCTGCAAAGTGAATATTGATTATATTGTTTTATTTTTTTCAATGTAATTATAGCATAAAGTACACTTGAAAGACATTTTGATAAGCCAAGCCAGAAAAGAACACAACAGTGAATGATAGCATGAGACAACACTGACAGAACAAACTGTGATGCTGTCCAGAATTCCTGTTTGAGCTTAGTTGTCTTTGGCAGGTGAGGCAAACAACAAAATAAATGAAAAATGGCACTGCATACTGCACAAGCAAAGTTTAACTTGACAGAACTAATGATTTTCATATTTACTTCTTAGAGTCATTGTGGTTAAAAATATTAACTCTTCCTTTATTGATCTTTGTTACACTGCATTCTCATGTTTTACTTCTCTTCGCAACTAATAGTCTAAGTATGAAACTTTAAACGATACAGTACATTTTGAAGTAAATGAGGTTGACAACAGCTGCAAAAATATATTTAGTGTATTGTATCAGTCATTCATTTTTCCAGGCCAAACTGACCTAGGGAACATACAGTAACAGTTTTTTTGGTTGTATCAAATGCATTTTCTAATCCTTTTCGTTTTTTTTATTGTTTTAGAGGGCCATACCTTTTATGCCTGAAATGCACCATAATTATGCCATTTTAAAACATGTACATATTTAATTTAGACCTGCTAAGACTTGAGAGATATGAGCTTTGAGGAGAGATTGATGAAGTTGAACCTTTTCAGCTTAAGTAAACAGAGATTAGGAGGTGACATGATTAAAATGTTTAAAATTATGATGGAACATTACTACAGTGAATCCCTGTTGTCACTTTAATTGAATTCTACTTCAAGAAAATTGTTAAAAAAATGGATTTTGCATGATGTCAAAAAGTTTTTCTTCATGCATAGAAACATTGACTAATGGATTGAATTACTGAGTAGTTTGGTGGAAAGTAGGACTTTAAGGACCTTTAGACAATTTAGATTAATTGGATGTTGGGCTTGGATGGCATGTTCTTATCACAAATGTTCTAGTGTTCTAATCTGCCATTGTTATCAAACAATTAAGTAGCAGAAAATGGTAGTAATTAATGTTTTTATCAGACGATGCATTGAAAACACAGAGTGAGGTTTTGGATACTTATAAAAAGGCTTTGTAAAACATAGGAGATTTTTTAGGTATATTAGAAATATTTGTGCTATTTACAATAAGAACAAGATCCATGTAAATTGCCTGAAACTTGTCTTTGTAGTGCCTTATTTTTCATTAAACAAAAGCAATAACTGCAACAATAACTATAGCAACAATACATACAGCAACAATAATTACACATCTATAAATGAAAGACCTGTGTGTGTGTTTGTGTGTGTGTGTATGGAACAGTCCACTCTGCTCATGCTCAACCACAGCCGCGGGAGTTCTGAATTCTACAGAAAATATAGAAGCTTATACAAGTATGACTTGCACTTGGTGAGATGGCGCATCCATGCACTTTTAAACTTTTTCAGAGCTTGCATGCTCCTCACTTCTCATTCAACCCAAGCAGAAAAACTCAGCTTTGTGGTACATTCACATTGTACGTTCACACAACGAGCTACCATATGATTGCCTGAGACAGGTTCAGAGTCTGTCCTGCTCAGTTTGTGCCATAGCTGCACTTGACTACATGTCCATCTTTGACAAGATATGACCTGTCCTGGCCCACTTAGCTGACACCTCTGCAGGTACCCCAATATGATAAAACTGAGTCTTTGGGTTATTTGCTGTCCTGAAGACCACATGCTGTTAGTAATAATTATAATCTCTACATAGAAGGAGGACAGGGGACACACACAGCAAAATAAAACTAAACTACTGACACAACAAGATAACTGTAGTTTTTAGCTTTTTGAATGCTGTTTTAGAGGCTGATTTAATTCCAAACCAAAATATTACAGTCTTCCAAACTGGCTTACATTAAAACTTGTGTTAAAATTAGGCAAATACCATCCTTTGTTATTCACTGCCATCTATGAATGGAGTGATGAAACTCTTCACATTCACTCTTGCAGCTGTAGGAAGTTCACTATAGTTGACATCTCATTTGACAAACTCTCTGATGTGTATTGAGTGGACGGTGATTTGCAGTCTTTACTTACACCAGCATAGACAAGGTAAACACGAATCATAAATAAATATTTAAAGACGATTATTATATTTTAATTGCATGAATTTTTAGTTATTAAATTGCTTCTTTGGTTTACTTTTGGGATCTAAACTATATTTACATGTTTATGGTTTATAAAGGTGGTTTGGTTAGATAATGGTTTTGTTGTCACTGTCACCATAGGCTACCTATTGAGCTGATGGGTCAAACACAGATCTGTCTTTATAAGTAGCTTGTAGCAACATGCAGATTAAAAAGAATCCCATACAGACCTAACGTATAAACTCAGTTCTACCCACACAATTTTTTTCCTAGCATCACCTCAGTACTTTGGAGGCAAATTGACTCTATCTCCCACCACAAATGGCACCTATGTTATTTTGCAACAATTAAAATAAAATGCAGCAAATCATTTACTTTCCTTTTCTGGTCAATTATGTCATCAATTTATCAAATAATGTGTCTGATGGGGTGTTTTTAAAGAATTCAATTTATTTGTTTAATTCATGCATTTATTTCTAGTAGGATTGACTACTGCAATGCAGTGTTCACTGGATGTTCAAACTGTTCTTTATACAGCCTCCACTTAATCCAAAATGCTGCTGCAAGAATTATAACAAGAAGAAGAAAATATGAACACATAACCCCAGTTCTTAAATCTTTACACTGGCTCCCGGTTAAGTTTAGGGCAGATTTCAAAATCCTCCTTTTAACATATAAAGCATTAAATGGCCAAGGTCCGGCTTACTTGTCTGAACTTATTATGATTTACAAACCAGAGCGCACATTAAGATCTCAAGATGCCGGTCTGCTTATGATTCCAAGAATTAATAAAATAACAGCGGGAGGTCGAGCTTTTAGTTACAGGGCCCCTAAACTGTGGAATTGTCTGCCTGCTACTATAAGAGGTGTCCCTTCGGTCTCAGCTTTTAAATCCCGGTAGAAGACTCACTACTTCAGTTTAGCATATCCTGACTAGAGCTGCTGATTAACGGTACAGACTGCATCTCTGTTGTTAGTCATTAGCACTAAAACATAAGTAACATGATAGTTATAATTTGTTACTAACCCTCACCTATTCTGTTTCTCTTCTCGGTACTCAAATGTGGCACTTGGTGCCACGGCCCACCTGCCAAGTTGTTTTGCCTGCCTATGGTAAAGTCATCCCTGATGGAGGATCACAGGAATCGTGTGAAAGAGGGGTCCTTTCATCGGATTAGCGCTATTTCAGCTGTGGAATGGCCAAATGTGGGAGGCAGCTGGATGAATGAGGTCTCCAAGACTCTAAACAAATCCAAATCATATTATGTGATATCATCTACTGTTAAATTCTACTCCGTACTTCTAAAATTTTAATTTTTATCCTGTATTGAGAATTTGTTCTGTTCTGTGTATTGTATTGTATTGTATTGACCCCCTTCTTTTTGACACCCACTGCACGCCCAACCTACCTGGAAAGGGGTCTCTTTTTGAACTGCCTTTCCCAAGGTTTCTTTCATTTTTTCCCTACAATAATTTTTTTTTGGGAGTTTTTCCTTGTCTTCTTAGAGAGTCAAGGCTGGGGGGTTGTCAAGAGGCAGGGCCTGTTAAAACCCATTGTAGCACTTCTTGTGTGATTTTGGGCTATACAAAAATAAATTGTATTGTATTGTATTGTATTTAAGAGTTTTTACTTTGCACTCGCCTTAAAGAGGTAATTGCCATTTAATGTTACTGCGAGTGCACAGCATCAGCTGAGGTGGCCAGAGTGAGATTTAAGAACTGAGAGACAGAGATTGAGAAAGAGAGAGAGAGAGTGATCCAGCATGAAGAAAAGGTCCAGATCTGCTGATCAACTACAAGAAGCATTGAAGGAAGGATAAGGCTGGCAATAGTAAGGAACAGTCTGTTAGGAAGTGAAGATAGTGAAGCTGCCTGCTGCTGTGTGTGGAGCCTGTAGCAATGTGGCCATAGGCACATTGCCTGGCATTGCCTGGAAATTGGCCAAACTGGGTGTAATGCAGAATCCAGAAGATGTTTCCAAAGGGACAGGTTGAACCTTAGTTTAATTTTTGTTTTTTTTAACACACTGATTTTTATATAACCTCTCTGTCAAAGGAGACTGTCTGGTTTTAGAAGACTCTCATGTTTTAATTGAACTTCTAAAGTATTTATTCCAAGGACACTGTTTATGTATTAATGCACCATAGAAACTTCAGTTCTTGTTTTGGTTTTTAATAAACACTATAAATTTTGTGTCTTAAAGTAAACCTTGTCCATTTCCTCACTTACTGCTGTCCATCTCAGTTAACAGATTGAGCAGGCACCCGGGGCATCACAATTCATGGCAACCTAATTTTAATTTTAATTTAAGTATTGAGAGCCTCTAAATCAGGGATCTTCAACTCTTATAATGAAAGCACTACTGTGGTAGCAGGTTTTTATTCTAAACCTTTTCTTAGTTTGACCAGTTTTTGCTGCTGACTAATTTCTTTTCCCTTCATTTTAATTGACTTGCTTCTCCAGATTCAATGCTCTGTAATGCTTCATTTTTTTTCCTTAAACAACACTCAAATTGAAATGTTATGTGAAATGAGCCAACAGATGACCATCTAAGTTGGGGCCTCAAACTCCAACCAATTTCACTCCAACCAGTTTTTAAATTATGAGCCAAATTTTATTTTTAATTAAACCGGTTATTTCATTATACAGCTTGTTGGTGTTCTCTTTCTGTCACAGCAGACATTTCTAAAACTGTTGAATTTTTGAATTTCTTTTTAATAAGGACACCATTAAAACATTTTGTTGACCCTAGCAGATTAACATAACTGAGATCTTCACCTTTCTTTATTTTCAGATATTGTATGATGGACACCATGTATTGGCTTGTTCTGCATCTCATTATTTTTTGACCACTAATTAAGGAGTTTAAACACTAAATGCTAATAAAACCAAAAAGGAGTGATTTGTAAATTATGTTTACCCTTTACTATATTGAAAACTCTATAGTTTGTGCATTTAATTTTTTTTTAATTTTATGGTCATGTCAAATATGATGGCTGTAACACACTCCAAAAAAGTTAGGACAGTCAGATGTTTGTCACTGTGTAACATTACCATTCCTTTTAATAACAATAAATAAGCATTTGCACACTGAAGCTGATTAAGTTTAGCAAGTGGAATTTCCCCAGTTATGTAGGTCTTCAGCTGTGCAATTGTATGAGGCCTTGCACGTCATAATGTGCTACACATTTTCAGTCAGAGACAGGTCCGGACTGCAGGCAGGCCAATCTATTACCCGCACTCTCTGCTTATGCAGCCATGTACTTGTAATATGGGCAGAATGTGGTTTTTCTGTTGTCCTGCCAGAAAATGCAAGGATGTCCTTAGAAAAGAAGCATCTGGATGGGAGCATATGTTGCTTCTAAATTTGTGCATATCTTTCTGCATTAATGGTGCCCTTCCAGATATGTAAGTTAACCTTGCCATGGGCACAAGTAGACCCCCATATCATAACACATGCTGGCTTTTGGTCCAGGCATTGATACCTGTTTGGAAGGTCTTTTTCTTCTATGGTCTAGAGAACACAACAGCTGTTTTTTTCCAAACATTATTTGAAATGTTGACTCATCGGACCAAAAAACACACTTCAGCTGTGCTACTCTCTGTCTCAGAATAGACCAAGACCAGAAAAATCTCCAACTTCCACTTCTGAACAATGTTAATGTATGGCTTCTTCTTTGTATAGTAAAGTCATAACTCACATCTGTGGATGAAGAAGCGAATGGTTCTCACTAACAAAGGTTTGCACAAACTCACATCATGATATCCATTATAAATGCATGATGGTTTTTAGGACAGGAATTGGAGATTATTTGCATTCAGAAGTGCTTTTCGGGCCTTGCACTTTACACACCAAGGTTTGCCTGGATTCCTTGAATTTTTTCATGATATTGTGCACTGTATGGGGTTAGGTTTAGGGAAAACAGAATCCCCATGAGTTTTGATTACACTGCTCCAATAACAACAACAACAACATTTATTTATATAGCACATTTTCATACAAACAGTAGCTCAAAGTGCTTTACATATTAAAGAATAGAAAAATGAAAGACACAATTATAAAACAAAATAAATCAACATTAATTAACATCGAATAAGAGTAAGGTTCAATGGCCAGGGGGGAAAAAACAAAAAAACTCCAGACGGCTGGAGAAAAAAATAAAATCTGTAGGGGAGCTACAGCTAATAAGGAGCTTTGTGCCTCTCTCTGCTTATGGGGTTTCAGGAAGCACTGGCCATCTTATACCAATTTGTTTTGGGCTAATACCTTGTCCCCTCTCTGGGTTAGGGTTAGGGTTAGAAATGCCCAAAATGCTAATAGTTTGTCTTTGGGGAACAAATTGTTCTCATCATTGCTGGATTGTTCACTGACACTTCGGTTGGCAAATTGGACAGCCTCAACCCATTTTTGCTCTTGAAGGACTAGGCCATTTTTAGAAGCACCTCATATACTATAATATGATCGCCTCACTTGTTTCAGATCACCTTGTTATTTCAAGTTGTCACATCATTATTAGTTTTTAACTATCCCATGCCAGCTTTTCTGGAATGTATCCAAGCATCAATTTCAAGATAAATGCATGTCTTCAAAAAACAATGTTGTTGATAAGGTAAAACATGAAATACCATGTATTTATACTGTTTTTGTTGGAGCACAAGTCCAAGTTTTTTATGAGCATTTTCCAACTTTTTTTGAATTGGGATTGTACTATATGAATAATGAAACCAAAATAAAAAGGCATCAGAATTTTTCTATTTGTATTTGCTACATCATAGGGACCTTTTTCATGTTACAGAATAAAAGAAATGTTGTCAGTCTTATGTAATAGTTGCTGAGATATAAAAAAAACAAAATGAAATGAATGCAGCTATACAACTAATACAGCTTCTTAAACGTTACAGACCGATTACAGATTAAATGCTACCAAATGTTCACATGGAGCATTTTTAAAATGAAGGGCACACATTATTGTTTAAAAAAAAACAGACAAAAAAAGCAAATTGATGTTTAACTTCAATTCATATTAATACTCTCACTTGGGCTAGACGTTATTGCCACCACCAAATAAAATTTGAGTAAATGCATGTATGCTAACAGATTGCATTCCCTAGCCTTTCCTAGCCAGAATGTTTTGATTAAAGTAATCCACAGAATTAATCCTTTCCATTACTGAAAGCCAGAGTTATGATTTGAGCTGTAGTGATAATCTAACCATAGTGTGTGTCAGTGCAATTTAATCACAGAATTCTCTATGGCATTTTGCCATCCATGAGAAATGCACTTGTACAGAAAGTAATGAATATTTACCCCATGCTGCCAGACTGTAACAATGTAAATTCCATCTGGAATTCTTTGGGTTACTTTTACCTTAACTAAATTAAAAGTACTTAAAATAGTCATTAAAAAAATGTAAATTAGCCTCCAAAATGCTGCTGCCTCTAGAGAATTGCATCGGTCTGAAGCTATCTTAATTGAAAAATATATTTCTTCTGTAAAGTGTACCGTTATGATGTTTCAGTAAGTCTGCTTTCTATATTAATATACATACAATTATATACTGATTGACATTTCTTATTGTAGGTACAGGGACATGGAGGTGATTAATGTACACTGTGCTTTTTTGTTAATGTTTAATTTGTGATATCTAAAGAATGTGAAAAGATTCAACAAAATATGACTCCTTTCTCAAAGGAGACATTTATCAAAGTCTACAACAATTCATTCATTCAATAGATACCCGAGAACCATGATGTGTAATTAACAACCAGCCACAAGGGTTTCTTTCCAGAAAGTCTTAAAAATGTTCAGAAAAAATGGTCATTACACAATTATCAATTGTCCTTTGACGCAGAGATAATTTGAACAATGTAGTACCTTCCTAAATTGACTACTTACCCACAAATATTAACAAGTGTAAATGTAGAGATTTAAATATAGCTAATTAAATGTCTATGTGTAAAAATGAATAATGACTATATTCTGTGGATTATATAAATAAAGCAAACAAAAGAAATATACTGTTGGCCTGAGGTGTTTCAGGGCCAAAGTTGGCAGTAATTTGGCAGTAAGCAGGGAAATGGTGGAGAGACCATTGAGAAAAAGGAACTTGTGCACTGTGAATGGGAGAATGTCTCTGTCGACAACTGTGAGAAAAAGGACCAAAAGAGACATTAACAAACAACCTGTGATCAGGAGGACCAAGTTACGTGTTACATGAAGCAGCCAGTGGACTATCTACCTGAAAACTAGGCGCTGTTAGGGGGGCTTTAAGCTTGTGTCCCCATAGCAAAGAAGGGCTACTCAATCTGCCTGAAAGTGAGTCTGGGGCTTGGCCAGAGTTGACCCTACTTTAAGTTTGGTAATTATTTAAATTGTTTTTAATTGTAATAATTACTACTAGTTGGCAGCTGGAACAGAAATACTGTAACAGTTCCACTACTCACTTTTTTTTTTTTTTTATTTATTTATTAATTTTATTACAATCAATACATAGCAATCAAGTTTTACAAAAAAAAAAGAATTATGCTAAGAACAGATCGATCCCCACCCTTGAGAGAGAGAGCAAGCCAAACGGTGTAAAATTTAAGGCTTTTAAAAATACCTAAATCAACAAATTCTCTGTGCTTTATAAAATCATTTCAAAATATTACTGATTAGATCCTGCCATGTTTTGAAAAAGTCTGCACAGATCCTCTAACTGAGTATTTGATTTTTTCCAATTTTAAATAATATAACACATCAGTTTCCCACTGACTTAAAGAGGAGAGTTTGGGTTCTTCCAGTTTATCAGAATAAGTCTGCGTGCCAACAGTGTAGTGAATGCAATCACAGTTTGTTTGTCTTTCTCCACTTTAAGACCCTCTGGAAGAACCCCAAACACAGCTGTTAATGGGTTAGGAGGGATTGTGAGTCCAAGACTGTCTGAGAGGTAATTAAAAATTTTTGTCCAGAATAATGTTAATTTGGAGCAGGCCCAGAACATGTGACCTAGTGAGGCTGGGGCTTGGTTGCAACGTTCGCAGGTTGGATCATGCCCTGGAAACATTTTGAGAGTTTTAGTCGAGACAGATGTGCTCGATATATAATTTTGAGTTGTATAATTGTATGCTTTGCATATGGAGCTTGAGTGAATTCTCTGCATTGCTACTTTCCACTCCTTTTCTGATATATTAATTGAGAGGTCATTTTCCCAGTGTCCTCTTGGATCTTTGAAAGGAAGGGATTGTAAAAGGATTTTATATATTGTAGAGATGGAGTCTAACTCCTTGAAATTGAGCAATAATTTTTCCAGCGTGGATGAGGGTGCAAGATGAGGAAAATCTGGAAGGTTCTGTTTAACAAAGTTCCTGATTTGAAGATAGTGAAAGAAATTTGTAGCTGGAATGTTAAATTTGGAATGTAATTGTTCATAGGATGCAAAGACGTTGTCTATATAAAGATCTCTAAGCAAGTTAATTCCAAATTTTTCCAGATATTAAAACTGCATATGTTTGTGAGGGTTGAAAGAGGTGGTTCTTTTGCAGGGTGCCACAGAAAGAAGCTTCTCCGTCTTAAAATGCTTTCTACATTGGTTCCAGATTCTAAGTGAGTGGAGCACAATTGGGTTATTAGTGTATTGCCGATAACGTGTGTTTATTGGAGCACAAAGCAAGGAATACAAAGAAGTACTGCAGGATTTTACTTCTATTGCGGTCCATGCCTGTGTATGTTCTTCTATTTGTGTCCAGGTTCTTATCGACTGTATATTTGCCCCAGTAATAAAACTGGAAGTTAGGTAGAGCCATGCCGCCTTCTGCCTTTTGTCTTTGTAGGGTCGCTCTTTTGATGCGTGGATGTTTAGAATTCCAAATAAATGAGGTTATTGTTGAATCTAATTGCTTAAAGAACGATTTATTAATGTATATTGGTATGTTTTGAAATAAAAAGGAGCTTAGGAAGAATATTCATCTTAACAGTGTTAATTCTTCCAGCTAGTGTGAGATGAAGGGTTGACCATCTATGCAAGTCTTGTTTAATTTTTTCCATACAGACGATAAATTTTGTTGATAAAGAGCTTTATGTTTACTTGTGATGTTTACCCCGAGGTATTTAAACTGTTCTGCAATGATAAAAGGAAGGGTGTCTAATCTAATATTATATGCTTGCGAATTCACCGGAAAGAGTACACTTTTATTCAGATTAATTCTGAGACCAGAGAGCTTTTGAAATTCTGTGAGTGCTGCTAAGACTGCAGGCACAGAATTTTCTGGGTCCGATATATACAGTACCATGTCATCTGCATATAATGAGATTTTCTGTTCCAGTCCTTCTCTGCTAATCCCCTTTATCTGATCAGTATTTCGACAATGTATTGCCAGTGGTTCAATGGCAATTGCAAACAGCAGTGGTGACAAAGGGCATCCTTGTCTTGTGCCACGCTCTAGTTTAAAGTAGTCTGAGCAAATGTTATTGATGCAAACTGAAGCTTCTGGGTTAGTATACAGTAATTTAATCCATGCACAAATGTTCGGGCCAAACCCAAACTTCTCCAAAATAGTAAAAGGTATTTCCATTCAATCATGTCGAATGCTTTTTCTGCATCCAATGATAATAATATTTCTGGGGTGTTTGATTTAGTTGGTGAGTATATTACATTAAACAGGCGTCAAGATTTGAAGATAAGTGTCGGCCCCTAATAAATCCAGTTTGGTCTTGTGATATTATTGAGGGAGCACTTTCTCCATCCTTCTAGCTATGATTTTAGAGAGTATTTTAACGTCGTTATTCAGAAGTGAAATTGGTCTGTATGATGCACATTGTAATAAGTCCTTATTTTGTTTTGGAAAGACAGTGATTAGTGCTTGGCTTAAAGGTTTGTGGAAGAGATTGGTTATCTCTGGCTTCTGTAAATGTTGCTAATAGGAGGGAGCTAGCTGAGCGGAGAATTTCTTGTAAAACTCTGCAGGGTAGCCATCAGGGCCTGCTGCTTTTCCACCTTGGAGTGACTTTATAGCATCCAGTAATTCTGATAATGACAGAGGTTTATCGAGCTCCTCCACACTAATAGCGTCAATTTGTGGTATCTGTAATTTATCCAGAAATGCATTAGATTGTATATTGTCTTCTTTCTACTCACTTTTTAATGTAAAAGGATTAGCATTTTTTCTTGCTTGTTATGGGCTGTGGCCAGGAGGACGTGAGGAGGGCTTGTGCCTCCTCCAGACCCAGGCGCCGCCCTGGTTCTGTTGGGGCCACGGGTTGAGGGCATGGAAGCCCTTCCCTGTAGGGGCCCGTGGTCACCGCCAGGCGGCGCCCGATGCCGGTTTATCCCGCGGTTGCCGGTCGGGGCAGGAGCCCGCCGACGCTTGAGGACCGGAGGAGGGCGAGTGCCTCCTCCAGACAGAGTGGGGGCGTCCGTCCTGGTTAGGCAGGGGGCCTCGGGTACAGGGCTTTGAAGCCCAGCCCTGTAGGGACCCGTGGCCACCGCCAGGCGGCGCCCGGTGCCTAATTATCCCGGGAGCCGGCACTTCCGCCACACCAGGAGGTGCCGGGGGGAAGACTTTGTGTGGCACCCGGAGAGCTGCCAGGAAGACGGCCGATACTTCCGCCACGCTTGGGCGTGGCTAGAGACGGAAACACCTGGGGCTCCTCCGGGGCATTATTTATAGCCCTCCCTCCAGTCATTGGTGGAAGTCGGAGGAAGTAGACGGAACTGGAGAGAGGGACGGAGGCGCCAGGAAGGCACAAGAGACTGTGGGCCCTGGACTTTGGGGAATCGGTGCAAGAAGGCACTGGGGTGCAGTGAGCGAACTTGTAAATAGTGTAAATAAAAGTGTGTTGGGTGCAAACATGCTGTCCGTCTGTCTGTGTCCGGGCCAGGTTTCACAGTGGCGTAGCCGGCAGGATACTCCGCCTGGTTCAAGGCGGGACCTGTGTTGTTAAAACAAAATATTTCTGTGAACGCCCGGCGCAGCAGCGGACCCACACACTGGCGCGGGAGCGCCCGCACGACTTCGCGGGAGCGTTACCCCAGAAACCGCCTCGACAGCGGAATGGCTTTCCCCGAGTGCGGAGGAGAACCCGACATCGCCGGAGCGCAGCGGGCTCCAGTCGCGCTGTCGAGACGGACAGCCAGGCCGGCGTGGCAGCACAGAAGGCCACACCGAGGCGGGGCTTCGCATGACGGGATCCGGGAGGTAAGTGCCCTGCCCTGCAATCATCGGCCCTTCGGGGTCGGTCTTACCTCTATTCTTACAGGGAGGGACGAACCGGATCCGCGTCCGTGGCAGGAGCACGCCGGGCCACGGGCTGTCGGCAGCGCGGCGACGGGCGGCAGCAAAGAAGGCTGCGAAGCGGGCCGCTGCGGCTCGAGGAATCGCCGCAGCCACAACGCGCGAAGAGGCACGTCTCGCACTCGGAGCAGGAAGGCAAGATGGCCGCTGGCGGATGTCCCGCCCGCTGACAGGCACGGGATTGGCGGTGTGTCTTGCGTGCCCGCCGATGATTGGATAGAGGCGGCCCAAGGAATGCCAGTCTCGCCAAACCGAGACCCGATTGGGCCAGAGGGAGTGGCCCAGAGGAGGCAGGCGTCGCGTGGAGCTGATGGACAGGTAAGCCCACCGACGTCTGTCTCTCTCTCCACCAGCGGCTCGGCGTGTGTCGGAGGAGTCCCTTCGGGCCCGCCAAGCCGTCCTTAGAGGAGAACTGCTACTCGTGTTCTCGCCGCTCCGAGTGTGAGCAGCTGATGGAGATGGCGGTCGCGTCGAAAGACACCGAGTGAGACGGAGGATCGGCGCGGCTGGAACCGGAGGCAGGCAGAACACGGCGGGAGTGGTGAGTGTTGCCGTTCCCATAGAGCAAGGGGGTTTGCGCGAACATGGCCGTGACGATTACGGGCCCCGATGCCGGTTTATCCCGGGTTGAGGGCGGTTGCCGGTCGGGCAGGAGCCCGCCGGGGCTTTGGAGGACCGGAGGAGGGCGAGTGCCTCCTCCAGACAGAGTGGGGCGTCCGTCCTGGTTAGGCAGGGGCCTCGGTACAGGGCTTTGAAGCCCAGCCTCAGGGCCCGTGGCCACCGCCAGGCGGCGCCCCGTGCCTAATTATCCCGGGAGCCCGGCACTTCCGCCACACCAGGAGGTGCCGGGGGGAAGACTTTGTGGCACCCGGAGAGCTGCCAGGAAGACGGCCGATACTTCCGCCACGCTTGCGTATAGAGACGGAAACACCTGGGGCTCATCCGGGGCATTATTTAAGGGGCCGCCTCCCTCCAGTCATTGGTGGAAGTCGGGAGGAAGTAGACGGAACTGGAGAGAGAGGACGGGAGGCGGCCAGGAAGGCACAAGAGACTGTGGGCCCTGGACTTTGGGGGAATCGGTGCAAGAAGGCACTGGGGGTGCACGTGAGCGAACTTGTAAATAGTGTAAATAAAAGTGTGTTGGGTGCAAACATGCTGTCCGTCTGTCTGTGTCCGGCCAGGTTTCACAGGGCATAAAGTGTTTACCTTATTATTAAATACAGGCAAACATATCTTAAAGTATTTTGGTACATTCTTACAAATATTTTTTGATTAGTTTTCTCTTATTTGGAGTAACTTATACTTAGAGGCATTAATTATAACTAGGTTAACAAGTTTGTATTTATTCACCTTAACTAATGCACGTTTGACTTTCTGTTAAAATTAAACATTAGGCTTCAGTGGATAACTGATTATATTTTAAAAACGGAAATGGTCTCACGTCTTCAGTAACACCTTCCCACAAACATTTTTAATGACAAATTTGTTTGGACTGACTAGTATTGTCACATCACTGCGTTTTGACGCTGCTTTATCGGCCAGTTCTGTCATTTCCGTCTGAATGTTATATAAAAAATTAACATGTCCAGAAATGCTGTAAAAGTACTGAGAAGGAAGGATATTTTATGAAGAATGCAGAAGAAAAGCTTCCTTAGTTAATCAAGACCATGCTAAAGAACAACAATAAAGCCAGGTGCTTTAAGGGCTTCTACCTGCTCAATTGTTGGCATATTAGTGTAACTGTTTGTTTTACAGTACAGTAAATGGCCTGTATTTGATATAGCGCCTAACTAGAGTTCAAGAACCCCCCTAGGCACTTTACAACACAACAGTCATTCACCCATTCACACACACTCATATGCTGGTGATGAAAGGCTACTATGTAGCCACAGCTGCCCTGGGGCAAACTGACAGAAGTGAGGCTGCCGAACACTGGCGCCACCAATCCTTCCGACCACCACCAGCAGGCAAGGTAGGTTAAGTGTCTTGCCCAAGGACACAACAGCTGCATTCTCATGCCGGGAGCCAGGATCGAACCTGCGACCCTCCGATTGCTGGACAACCCGCTCTACCGACTGAGCTACTGCTGCCCTAGTAGATCATTAGGTCTTTATATATGCTTAAGATGTTGGATTTATTTTGGTTTTGTTTCATTTATCCATTCTTTTATTTTTTCTTAGTTAGCCAAATTATAGTCTACACTGATAATGACTGTATAAAAGGTATTGTATGTTAAAGTCCAACTATGGTGTACTATATTAAGTAGAATCCTACATACTATTGAGCATCGGTGCTAAGCAGGACAGCCAACCGCAAACATGCACAAAAATGCAACTTGCAGTTTCAAATCAAAATGAGAACATACTGTTGGACTGTGCCATGAAAGCTGTTAACTGTTGAGCTAAAGATATCTGTTATTTCAAGAGTTTATGGAATTATGAGGTACATTATTTAGTATTTATTCTTCTGGTGATATATTTTAAAACTATCATATGGGCAGTCCCCACATATTTCAATGCATCTCTTATATCTGATAATCAGATTATGGTCTGAATTTACTGCCAACATATTGTGTCAATCTAGAAGCAGCACTGGTGTGTAATGTACTATCTATTTATCTGTGCTGTGAATAAGAATTTGCCTTTCAATGTTTGTATTCAATTCTACTGCTTCTTTCATTTGGTGAGAGCACACAATCAATCTTTAGCTATGATTTACTATTACTTTTATTGCTGATCTTGGGATGATGTTCTTACCAGATATTTGTAAATATTTATGGAAACATGTGTGCCCCTTTTTCATACACAGCATAATTATATATGTTAAATTAATTAATATTGTTAAACTAACCCTTAAAAGTACATATATGCAAAGAATGCCTCCATGTGTAAAGTTTAAATGTTAACTTAAGTGGAGTGTACTCCAAATGCAAATCCATCCATCCATCCATTATCCAACCCGCTATATCCTAACTACAAGGTCACGGGGGTCTACTGGAACCAATCCCAGGCAACACAGGGCACAAGGCAGTAAACAAACCTCGGGCAGGGTGCCAGCCCACCGTAGCCAAAAGCAAATTATTTTTTTATTACAGGGTTGCAGGGGGCCTTTAATCTCTCCTACAACATCAAGTACAAAGCAGGTACTAATTCTGAACGAGGTATCCACCAGTTCATTTCAAGACACACCCACTCAATCAGCTATTTTCATTTACTTATATGTTGTTGAGCCAATTGATTGTCACTCCTGATCCTGACCTGTACCTCTTTGTGACATGAAAGGAAATTGGATTCAGGTCAAGGAAAAAAAACAAACAAACAAAAAAAAAATCATCTAGACTGTTCAACATTTACCAAGTTATTACATTGCAGAACATTGTGTAGAGAGTAGATGGAAGTATGACAGCTGTACTAAAATATGAATTGAATGACAATTCAAATATGTAAAATTAAAATGGCCGACACATAGTTTTAGAATTAAATTTGGACACATTAGGCTAAACATGTTTGTGTAGGCATATGATTACTGATTATACTTTTGCTTAATCATCACTCAACTTTGTAATCTATGTTTTGTGAATAGTAAACTAATTTAGGATAAATAATTCAAAAATCCTGTGGTTAGTTCTGCAGCCTCAAATCTCTTTTAAAGAATGTGTCAAATTCAAAGCAGGTCATTGTCTATTTAGAGTTTGTATGTTGTCCCTTTGTCTCCATGGGTTTTTTTCAGGTTTTCTAGTTTTCTTTACAGTCTCTTGAGACATATAGTTTAGGTTAATTGGTTCCTTCAACTTGTCCAAACTGTGAAACAGTGAGTGTCTTTGTAAGATCTGTCTGAGTATGTATTCTACAATGAACAAGCTTCCTATTTTGGTTTTGTCTTGTACATGGTGCTGCTGAGAAATATACTGTTTCATATTACAAAAGGTGTGATGTTCTGAACTGGACCAATTCACCCCACTTTGCCGAACGTTTAATCCTCAGAAACACCATAATGATGCCAAACTCAGTGCGGACACCTGATCGGCATAGGTTAATTCCTTTGTGAAAACCATCAGGGTGCTACATATAAAGCCCAGCCTGCTTCACTACACTCAAACCCTTGCCCAAGGGAAAAACACCAGGCCTTGCCATCATAGATCCCTCTAAGCAGTTCCAAATGAATCATTGCTTTTCTCTCCAGGAATTCACAGAATGCCAATGTGAACATTTCTCAGGGCTTAACAAGTGGGCACCTTCCTCCCTCTGTTTTTCACTCATTATAGATAAGACAGATAGATACAATCTAAGACAGACTCTAAAACTGGACTTGGCTGGTTAGAAAAAGTATGGACGGATGAGGTCAAATTAAAGAAAGTGCAGTAACTCTCAAAAAAAGATCAGAAGATTACGAAACAAGTGAATGAATGAATGGAAATATTAAACATTGAATCTTCCAAGTTGACTTTGTTTATTGCTTCCGTTAAATAAGAACTAATGACAAATATTAAGAGGGTTGAAGGGGTGAGCTGCTCAAGTAGCATGACTGTACATATCTAAAACTTTGAACTGTTTCCTGTTGTCTCCTCACATTAATAAAGCGGGATCTTTCCTGTCTAAATTGGTACTCATTAAATACATGTAATGTATTGCTGTTTTTCTAATTATATCATGTTTTTTATAATTGCATCCATTATTTTTACATGTAAGTAACTGCCCTGTAATTATCAGGGTCAGTGGCCAGTAATTATGAACTAAAGCTAGCAAGTTAAGAGCAAAGATGGAGTTCATCCTTTGTTACTGTTATTGTGCCTAATTCAAACATAAGTTTAGTTATAAAACTAATAGGTTCTTTGACCCTATTATAAACCAGTGTCAGATTTGAAGAGTGGGATAAGGTCATGCTGAACCAGATGAGTTAAACAGATGTAGATTGTAAGTAATTAAATAAAACAATATAAATGTTAACATGATTACATAGTATGTCAAAGTGTCTTGACCGTCTAAATGTCCATTAGAACATCTCTGCCCAGAGACACAAGGAGGCATTAGGTGGTGATATGTCCTGCTGGCTCCAGCTCTTCTATTCCTACAAGTGACAGAAGTGATCATTTGCAGAGCTCATGATGAGGTATACATTGCTGTCTCTTGCTGGAACACAATCACGTTACAGTTTACAAAAAGCCAATAGGGCTCCCTGGAATGATGAGTAGTTACATAATGAAACAAAAAGTGAGGAGAAAAAAGAAATACAAGGAGCATTCTATAAATTTTTGTTTGGACATCTATAGATGGTGGAGAGATTACAGTGAAAATGATGTATCTAACTAGGCAAAATTGACTAAGAATCGGTTTAAGTAACAATGCATGTATTAATTTAATCTCAGATCTCACTAAAAGCACTGAAGTTTAGGGTCATGACAAACCAGAGCCTATTCTGGTAGCATCAGGCACAAAGTGGGAACTAACTGTGGACAGGACATCAGTCCTTTGCAGAGCACATATCAGGATTTGTTTATCCATTTTAAAATCTTCTTATTAATATCTGGAATCAGCAGATGAATGTAAGAAGTAATTTCAGCTGATGTTTCAATTTTATCCTTGATTACATCAGGTTGTAAACTCTAAAGTGTAAATCAACTTTCATGTCAGAGTTGGGAGTTAAAGAAACAGCACTAGTGTGTAGTTTACTGGAGTACTTGATTTTAATATAACAATGCTTGCATATTATACTCATTCTTCCTTGTAAATATAAAGAACTGGGTGGGGGTTTAAGTTTCATAGAATTCAATTATGTGTACTTATTTTCTACCTCTCTACTAGTCATTCATTTTTATTGTCATTTTTGGTATTTATTTAATTTCATGATTTTGTTTTTGTCTGTGATACTGTCATTTGATATAATTTGAAGTTCTCAGGCCTCATTATTATTAGAAATGTTGCAATGTGGTCCTTCCTGCGTGGAGTTTGCATGTTCTCCCCGCGTCTGCATGGGTTTCCTCCCACAATCTAAAGACGTGCAGGTTAGGTAGATTGGCGATTCTAAATTGGCCCTAGTGTGTGTCCTGCGGTGGATTGGCACCCTACCCAGGATTGGTTCCTGCCTTGTGCCCTGTGTTGGCTGGGATTGGCTCCAGCAGACCCCCGTGACCCTGTGTTTGGATTCAGCGGGTTAGAAAATGGATGGATGGATGGATGTTGCAGTGTTGGATGGTTGTGTATCTAAGATTTTGGATGTGTAAAAATCCTTCTTTATAGTGTTAGCTACATCACAACTGTGCTGACGGTGTATGGCAACAGTTGTTTTTAGCAATTGAATGGAGCAAAGTAAGGGAAAACAAACTAAAGTCACACCCAGTCTTAAGCAGGTGAACAACAATCGAATAAAGTAAGCTCAGAACATAAGACAAAAATGTACATAGGGGTGGAAGTTAAGTTGTTTTCATCCTTTTTGTTTTTGTAAAAATTGATTTATTTGTATGGAATGATTACAATAAAATTAATAAAATAAAAAAAAATGTACTGAAAGATTGGAGCAAGTAAATCAAAAGCCAGAAAGCCAGAAAAATGCACATGACTGGGCCAAAAAGATAGACATAAATTGTACTCAGAGACCTTAAAGATATTTTAACCAAAGAACCTTTCAAATCAACATTGAAACAGAACTTTGTGTATTTGTAGTGGATTCAAATCTGGACAACCCAGAAGTCCAAGGGGCAGAACATTGGACCAACATGAGGTCATCTTGTTCATGACCCCCCTTGACTTAACCCCTAACAACCACATAGCAACTGTCCCAAAATATGGTCCCAAAATGGTGGTGCCCATAGAAAAAACAAAATGGCACCACAAGATAATGTAAAAAATAATTAACATAAGAAAAGGTGTATTGAAACAAAAATGCCTGTGACCATTAGATTTCTGTGTCTCAAAAAACCCAAAAAATATATAACATTCTCCAGAGCCCCCGGAACCATTCAGAAAAGTTTTAAAAATGGGTGTCAAATTATCCATCCATCCATCCATCCATTTTCTAACCCGCTGAATCCGAATACAGGGTCACGGGGGTCTGCTGGAGCCTATCCCAGCCAACACAGGGCACAAGGCAGGAACCAATCCTGGGCAGGGTGCCAACCCACCGCAGGATGGGTGTCAAATTATGACAAAATGTATTTTAAGGATTCTTAAATTGACTACTTTTGGTCTGCTTAGGCAATTTTAACATTTTTTTGGTTTTGATTCCCTTTGGTTAGGGTTAAGGTTGTCAACAATTTTTCCCACTCCATTTCCTGGTGTATTTACAACATTCTGCCACTGACTGGAAAAAAAGAACCAAAAGAAGAAGACAAACCTATTGAGCAAAATGACTTAGACTCAAGCAAGAATTTGTTCCCAATGGTGCATATCCTGAGTGTTGAAACAGGCAGCTTCAAGTTCCAGAAGAAGGTGCAAGGCAAGGCTGTAAGGGTATTTCGGCTTGTTGGTTTAGAAATAGAAAGAAGCAAAATCACAAATATTCTGCTTGTTTGTTCTTTAGACAGGGCATTCAAATGACTAATGAGAAAACATGTATAACCACTCACTGCATGTCCATCATATCTTTGGACTGTGGGAGGAAACCCAGATTGTTATGTGCAGAACATATAAACTCGACACAGGGAGAACACAGGACGTGAAACTCAGTCTCCCTGTTATGAGACAGTAGCACTTCCGCTGTGCCACCATGCCATCCATGCCTAATAATGTACCTGGATATTGTGCCTTTTAATGCTTGTATCTCACCAAAAGGCAACCTCAAAAATAAACCACAGAAGGGTCTTAAAATGGACTGCAAACTGAGAGCTTTATGTGGAAATAACAGTTGTAGTTGACAGATTGAAGAACAGCTTGAAACACAGAGGAAGACAGGTGAGAATATGGAAAGGAAAAATGTACTCCAAAGCAAATGAAGTATTTCAGCTTGTCTAAATAGGTCCTTACAAGACTTTGGTTTTTGTTCCATGTATCAGTGTTTAAAGTCTTCCTTGTTCATGTCTGAAGTAATTAAAATTCTCCTTACATTAAAAGTGGTACTGCAACACCATTTTGTTCCATGCTCTAGGCATTGCCAGGAGCTGTCCAGCACTTTTAGAAAAATGCATATTTAGATAGCAGGTGGGTGACCTTTGAGTTCAATTTTGGTTTGACAAGATATGTTGCAGGTGTAAAACATTTTTTAATGTTAGCTCCAAATGCTGGATACTATTATACTACAACCTTTTTCATTATTTTAATATTAATTTCAAGACAATAACTATAATTTGAGTTGACATAAACATAAGGCATGTTACATAAATTAATTTCTTCTGCCATATGATGGAAATGATATTCAACTGCCATCAGAAATGCTGAAATAAGGCAAACTGAAAAAATGATTGAGCAGTCATGAGTTCAATACAAATGCAAAAATATGACGAGTCTATATAATCATTAGGTAATATGTATTAACTTTTAATTTTAGAAGATATGTATATAATACTAACTATCATATGTCATAGGTCAAAGGGTCATTTGTGACACATGTACAGAGTGTAATGAAACTCTTACTTGCAAGTGCTACTACTACATCAGTGAGCAATAGTGGTATTGACTTCTACATGTAGTGCAGGGAGCAGTCTTTTACAGAAACTCTGTGTTCTATCTCTATTGTTTCTTTGTAGTTACTAGTTTTTGATTATTTTTTTTAACAGATATTAATGTTAACATCAGATGTAGTTTGGCATCCAGTTTGTCACTTAAAATTTATAAATGGGTTTTAAACTGATGATTTTCTGCAATCATCACAAACCAAGCTCATCTCTGCTTTTCAGAAAAGCTGTAAACGTTGAAGAAGTCACAAGGAAAGAAAGAGGAATTTGAAGTCTAGAATTAGTTGCACCATATGAAAACGTTAGAGACTCTGAGTAATGTAAAGTGTGGTATATTCCTATAATCAGCTGGTAGCACTGCGATTACTAGCGCCTAAGGATCCTGTTACACTTTATTGAAGTAGTTGGTCATTTTATGACAGAAAAAGTGAAAAACCTGAGCAAAGATAAAAGTATGGTGGCAAGGTTTGAGAACTGGGCTGCCTCCATATAATAAGGAATGTTCCATTGCCTTCAAATCAGTTGGATTAACTCTCATAGGTTATGAAGAACCACTGTGCATTCAGGTATGATGGCATTTTCTGTATTGTCTTAACTTTTTTAATTCTGGAAGGATTTCATCTAATGCAGGGGGTTCTCAACGTTGGTACTGGGGACCCCCTGTGGCTGCAGGTTTTTGTTCCAACCAGATTCCTAATCAGTGACAACACCTTATAGCACTGATCTCATTTGATTAGCTGGTATTTTTTTTTCTTTTATTCGACATTCAGAGAAGCATAGCAGCATGATTTTTACATTTAATAGACATTTATAAATATTTCTGCTTTTGCTATTTAACTCTCTTTTGTTGATTTCATTATACTTTGCCCTTTCTCTGTGCAGTTTTTCCCGCTTCATTGTATCTTAATAATGACAACTTAAAATGAGCAGAGCAGACACCCAGGCAAACAACACTGAATAATTAAAGGCTGCAGCTACTTTAGAGTCAGACCCACTAATTAGTAAATAATGGATTAATTAAACAATTAGAACACTTAGAAAAGTAGAATGAAAATCAAGACGAAAATACTGTTAAAAAGAAAAAAAAATACACTATTCCTATATAACTGCTTGGTACATTTTAATATATATTTTTTTTAGCAAACTTAGTTTTCTAATTAATATTTTGTTCCTTAAACACAGAACTTGGGAAATACTGTATCAGTTCACTTAATTAGCCCAGGAGTTCAATTAAAAACAGAAGCTGGTTGGAACAAAAACCCCAGGACCGACGTTGAGAACCCCTGATCTAATGTGATCTGACAGAGTGAAAAAAGGTGAGGTCTGGACATTTGTGTTAATGAGCAATGATGTAAAAGTGAGCACATTACCATTAAAGCTACAATGTGTAATCCAGGCATTGAAATACTGTCTGTTGGAACTCATCCATATTACTGACTAGGAAGATAAGTTACATGGTCCTGATGAATGTTTGTATTCCTCCCTCTGCAACAGAAATGATTCACTCTGCTACCATCTCTCTAATGATGAATCTTTCCAACCCTGGAATGGAGGTGACTTCAATCAGGGAAATTTGGAAGGAACAATGACAAACTTTGATCAATATGTGCCATATTCCATTTGTGGATACAACAAGCTGGATGTGCTTTATTTAAATATTAAACACCTTTAAATGTAAATGTGTAGATCTGACAACAATCTGATCCACTTTACTCCCACCTATAAGCTTATTATTAGACAATAACAGCTCTCTTATCTAAAGGTGGCCCCAAAGTGGAAGCAACAGGAAATGAAAACGAGTGATGTGCATAATATTGAAGCAAGGGGCACACACAAATTAAAGGAATGATGCATGCAAAACACAAGGGTGTCTGCATTAAAATGCAACAGAAAATGAAAACAAGTGGTGCACACAAACTAAGAACAGATGCACACAAAATTAGAGTGACGTCAACATTAACTTGTGACATGCACAAAATCGGAGTTGAATGTACTAAACAGGTACTGTAGGTACAATTCAAAAGAAAAAGAATGATGGTTAGTGGAAGGAACTGTTCGTCATTTCCAAGTGAACATTTGATGACATTAATGGAGTGCAGACTGGTAAAGTTTCTTTTATTTGAAATTTATATGATCTTCCTATGTATGGGTTTCATCTGGGTACTCTGATTTCCTCGCACAGTCCAAAGACATGCAGGTTAGGTTGGTTGTTCCTGTCTTGCACCCTGTTCTTGCTGGGACAGGCTGCTCCTTCAACCCTGCTTAGTGTTTAGCTAGCTTAGAAAATGGTATAGTATGGCAGATACACTTTTCAAAATTCAATATATTATATATTGTGTGACCGGTGTTGCCGCCGGTTAGCTGCCCATAATGGTGGCGACCGCCGCTCATGTGCAGTTCAGTATTTCCCAATCTCTGTCTGCCTATCTAATTATCTGTCTATCTATCTAATCACATAGCAGTGGAAGAGTTTTTCTCATTGTAAAAATTCTGATATGCCTGTAGCAACAATGTCTAATGTTGAGGCGATCCACTATGGTATCAGTGCACTGAGTGTTACATCAGCTCTTGATGTTTGTATGCTGAAAGCAGTTTGGGTAACAGTCCCTTAAATGCTCTTTAAATTAAAAGTAAAAACAAAACTAAAAGAGCTGGAATACCCAAGACAAAAAACAAACAAAACTGCATGGTAGCTACTTAGTCTTACTGGATTAAAAGCTTACAATTATAAAATAAGACTGTAGCTATACCAAGTGACTCACAATACTGATCAAGTGCTAGCACCTTACAGAGATGTCAGCCTTTATTTGATTATAAAATGTGGATGCTAAAATAGAACGAAGTGATTTAAAAAACAACAAAATGCAAAGCATGTTTTAAAAATGTGTTTAATAAAAAGGCAAAATTCTATATCAGACATATATCACAACTGCTGGAATTGTATCTATGTCAAAAATATTCTAAAGTCATATAAGTTTATAGTATTATTGACATTACCTAAATCAACAGAATTTTAAATAAGACTAAATGATCCAAGCCAAATCAAAATATATTAATTCTGTATTTGTTTTATGTTACCTAAGAAATACAGCCTGGATATTTTTCTTCATTCATGTTTTTGTCTGCATTCTGGCTGTCTTTCAGTGAGGTTGTATGATGCCTTCATTTCAAATAATATGTTTAACAGTCATTCAATTGCAGCAATCATTTTAATTAATCATTCAAATCCCAGTAAGACTCGGTTAATCAATTAGAAGGATGGGAAAACTGACAGCAAAGTTTATGTCTCTTGACACTTATCAGAGAGAGGCTTAGGTGGGTTTGCCAATGTGTCAAGTAATGAAATGTTCATAATCACCATAAATTGAATGGATATTCATTTAAAATCAGGGCAATTTGAATTTTGTAGTTAAAATGAATGTGTTACTTCACTTTCATTCAATATGTTCTCAGCTTTAATTATGTACTGACATTTGTCTTGGAAAATATTTCCATGAAAGGACACATGTCTGTACTGACAACGTGCCTTACAAGTGACAAGGATACTGTAAGTTTAATGGTATGTAATTTAGAGACTCTCTAACCCTTAAATAACATGAATAATACTCTTGGCAAGTTATAATTTCTTATATTACTATGTCACACTATTATGAGACATATGTTCAAATTGTATGTGTCCTACTGCAGATGAATCTCTACGCCAGCTATACGGAATGCTCCTGTTTGATGTGATGTCATGCTGTACCATCTGTAGACAGTATTGTCACGCCCAGCAGGCACATCAAAAACGAAATCAATTAATTTGCTCAGGGTACACTGCTGTGTCACCAAAATGCTGGGTGTTGTATTAGAATGGCATGACAGCCCTAAACCAAACTTGCAAATGCATATTTCCCTCTCTGAATCTACACAATCAGCGTATTCTCATTTCTATATTAACTACTTCTTAAATGAACAATAAAACAGAAAAGTGTTGAATGGGAAACAATCTTGAAAAAACAAACAAACAAACAACAGTGTAAATCAACAAAATGAGTTTAAAGATTCTTAATGTGCAAAGGCTGAGGCTTGGGAGAGTGTAAAGTTCTTCAAAATTTGAACAAAACATAATCAAAAAAATTAAAAGTTGGTAATGTCAAAAAGGTTAAAAGAGCTGACGATCTTACCATGATCCCAGGTCTGCTTTTATAGCAGGGCATAATGGCTGCATGATGTCACACGCTCAAACACTTGACCACGCCTGCTGTGTCACATAGGCACATCCCTGTGGCATCAGGACGTTGTGGCCATCTTGGATCCCTGAAGTCAATGGAAGATCGCCAGCCAGTCAAAACAATATGAAAAACAAAGAAAACAAACAACAAAAATGCACAAATGCACTCAGCTGACTGAAACAGCTGATAGTTATGAAGACACACATGTAAGGGGATTATTACATGAAGAACAGCAAACCTAGCAAGCGTGCAATTTATCATTCTGCTTCATACTGTGCATGACCAAGTGCATTTAATTTACTAATCGCTAAATACTATATAATGTCACATTCTGGACTCTGAGCTGCAAAAACAAAACTAAAATTATAGTCACATTTTCCTCTTGTAATTTGCAGAAATAGTTTGAATCACTCAACATCAGATACAACTAAAAGAAAACTCTTCAAAAACTTCTTAGAAAATTCAAAGTCATCTTCTTCTGAGCTTCTGCCCTGGAGAGGTGTAAGGATGTTGCATTCAAGATTCATCTAAAAGACAGAAGCACCCCAGCTAGGGAAAAGCTGTTTGCATCAGAGAAACAAAAACTTTTCATTTTTTTCATTGCAGTGTGATATGAGACTTGTGCATTAAGGCTATGAGCATGCAGCTGATCCCATATCTTTCTGACTTACATTTGTAAGAAAATGTGTTCTCTTTGAAACTAAACTACCACAAAATGCGAAAGCACAGCTTTCTTCGGTGCATGCCTCACAACTGCCCCATAGCTTCATTCACTGTGCATTCTTTCTCAGGAGGTGCAGGCATCATTTTGTATACAGGATAGATAGATAGATAGATAGATAGATAGATAGATAGATAGATAGATAGATAGATAGATAGATAGATAGATAGATAGATAGATAGATAGATAGATAGATAGATAGGGTATCTTTTCATTTCCTGTGAATTATTTTTATTATTTAAATTAGTAAGCCCATGTAGAAAACAACAGAGCATTGCACTTTTAAACTTTCACTCATTTGTTATGGTTTCTTGTTTTTTTGACTAGTCAGAAAATAGCAGAGGACAGAGTAGAGCAAAGCCTCAATACATAGCACCAGAAGAGGAAGAGTCTTACATTGCTAGTGGGTAAAGAGTAAGGCTTCTGTGGGGTTGTATATCCTCTCAGGCATGGTGCTTCAGAAACATAATTAGCACCAATGTACTCTATACCAGGGATGTCAAACTCCAGTCCTGGAGGGCCGCAGTGGCTGCAGGTTTTCATTCTAACCCTTCTCTTAATTAGTGACCTGTTTTTGTTGCTAATTTACTTCTTTTGAATTCATTATAATTGACTTGCTCTTGAAGACTCAGACCCAATAAATGTTTATTTTTCCTTAATTAGCAGCCAAACAATAATGAGATACAAAATGAACTAAAACTGAGACCATCATACAATATCTAAAAATGAAAAGGTTGGAGGTCTCAGGAATGCTGATCTGCCCAGCTCCCCAAAACATTTTAACAGTGCTCTAAAGAAAAGTAAAAAAAAAAAAATCATCCATTTTGAAAATGTCTGTTATTACACAATGAGAGCAGCAACAAGCCATGGAATTAAAGAACGGGTGTAATTAATGACAAGACTCTGTGCCTAATTAAGCAATTGGTTGGAGTGAAATTGGTTGGAGTTTGAGGCCCTGACTTAATTGCTCTTCAGTTGACTCACTCACTTCCCATTTCATTTCATTTCTGTTTAAGGAAACAAATGAAGCAATTCAAAGGAATGATGAAGGCATTCTGGGGAACAAATCTTAAAAAACAAGTCAATTAAAATGAATTCAAAACAAGTTAAATAGCAGCAAAGATAGGTCACTAATTAAGAAAAGGGTTAGACTGAAAACCTGCAGCCGTTGCGGCCCTTCTGGACTGGAGTTTCACATCCCTGCTCTATACTGCATACATGGAATGGCGACAAGGAGGAAGATTGAAGATGTTAGTGAAAGGTTTCCCTGCAGTTTTGTGATTGCAACAGCTTAAAAAATGAAACATTCACTTTAATACACAGAAGGGTTTTTCTGTTATAGTGTTACCTGTATTGGTTATTAAGAAACTGAGCAGCACATTCCCATTTACTACTGCTGGGAACAGATTGTGTGTACAAACTTTAATTTTCCAGCGTTGTCAAGAGTATCAGTTGTTCATACCTACAATGATTCCACCCTATGATCAGTTGAAGCTTCATGACCAAAATATATTGACCAGGTGTTTTGAGTGCAGTGAAACAGAAATGAGAGCCACCCTTCAGTGTTCCTTTACTTGCTAAGTGATGACTGAACTGGATACCTTCCATGTGATGCAAACAAGTTCAAGTTTATTGTTATGTGTATGTTCATAGTAGAATGAAATTCGTAATTGCATGACTCCACAGAATAGTGACAATAATATAATACCAACATAAGACACAAAATCACACATAAAACAAAGCTTGTGTAAAGGGACTGTACAGCTTTATATGAATAAATGTGTAATTCGCATTATATCATGTCATGTAACTTTAAACAAAGTGTCCTGTCTCCTGCTTTAACCTCGGTTTATCACTTGAAGCCAATGAGCAACCTCTAATAATACATGATTTGGACTTGCATTTACTTAATACTAGTGACCTATTAATATGTGGAATTACCTACAAACCAAAGGAGGAAAGTAAGAGGTTAAGTTATACTTATTCTAATATGTATGTCTTATGATAATAAGGTACATTTTAGTCCAAAGAAGAGCACCTGAAATTCAATCTAGTTATCCTTAAATTTATATTTACTTACTTAGCAGATGCTTTTATCCAAAGCATTGTATAACAAAGATCAACATAACTGAGTAAATATCAGTCTGGGCTTTAAAAAAAGGATTACAGAATAAAAGTTACAAAAATTGACGACCTCAAGTAAAGATCTTTAAACAAAATAAAGAAAACAAGACTAGTTAATGTTTTCTAAGTTACAAGAACCTAAAAAAGCCTTAAACAAAACAGAATTAATAACCAAGGAAGAAAACAAGTAAATGCCTTAAGGCATTACAAATAAAATAATATACAGAACTATAAGGATGGTATATTATTTGGATATATAATCTGTGAATTATATAAAAATTGTCTTGAGTCATCATTATCAAATTTCTCCAAGATAGACTTTCTTTATTACATCAAGCCTGATGGAGCCTGCCACGTCCACTGCTCAGTTTACTGTGTCATGAGTGAAAAATATAACTTCACGGCTGTTTTAAAGAAGTCAAACTCATTTGCAGAACACCCTCAGGAGACACTTCAGGTTACACCAATCAGCACATAGATAAATGGTATAATTTTAACACATCTGTCTCATAGTAATAGCTAAAGAACAAAATAAAAAGATAAAATGTAATATGATTTCCTCTCTATAGTGGTGTGTTCAGTAGAAATGGTTCAGAATGCCTTAGGAAAATACACATGCACAGTTTGAAGCACTTTACAAATTACATAACTTTACAATTGATGTTTATTGAAGGGAAAATGTTAAAACCACAACATATCTCAACTACAGCCTCTAACATGTTTACATTTGGAGTTTATTAACTTTGGCGTGGGGTATTTTCACCTTAAATTAAAGTATTAGATTCAAGATCAGAATGTTGTAAATAATATATACAATGTGTCTGCAAAAAGAACTTGCATAAAATTATGAAAATGCTGTAGCAAATGCCTTGCAAAAAGTAGTAGTACACAGCCCTGGCACCACAGCAAAATGACAAGGAGGGCATCTGAACAATTATTGGGGGAGTGGTGTAATGAAGTTGCAGTGACATTAGTCCACCTGGTTGGGTTGGGATTCTTAGCTTGGCCTAATTATTCCCTAGATACTGGTACTAAACAGCTATGAGTTTTATCTATTAATTTTAAACCAGTTCAAATTTGTTGTTCCAATTTCCTGAACTTCCATATACCATTTCACAAGTATCTGAAGTCTATTTCACTAGCAGGCACTGATGGCAAGAATCATCTCTGAGTAGGATGGCAGTCCGGTACAGGAGATACACACACTCACACTCTGTCATTCCTACAAGGCCATTTTTGAGTTGCACAATTAACTCAATAATGAGATGAAAACACAGTAAATGGAAAAAAAAAACCTGCACTAACAGACTGAAAAAATTTCAAGTTTCCAATTTTGTACAGGAAGCCAGCAGGCTAGTAAGTTAATCCAGGAAGGAGCGCTGACTATTGCACCCTCATACTGCCTTAGCTAAATACATACTGTGCATAACTATGTTCTCAAACCCACCTATTCAGGGTTCTGGAATTTAACCCAGCAACAGCAGGGGAAAAGCAGAAATGCACCCTGGACAAAGGGCACACACCTGTTTACATCCACATTCAAGGCAAATTAGTGACGTCAGTTAATTTAACCTGCAAGTTGTTGCGAATGTGGGAATGAAACAGGTGTACCTAGAGAAAAACCTACACAGAAAAGGTACAAACTCCTCCCAGACATTGATCAGGGATTGGATTCAGATTGGGGGTGTTGGTTATATAAGGTAGTGTACCTCTACTGCAGTCAAATATGCAGAACTGGCACGTTAAATAATGCCGTCTATGGCAAGGTGAAATTCTGCTGCCCACCCCCTCTCACCTCCATATAAATTCTGAGCTTGAAATGATGCACTTTATTCATATACAATATGCACTTCTATACACGTCTCACTATATCGTGCATTCTAGAAACATCAAGCAATAATATATATATAATATTTTTGAAAAAAAATGTAAAACATTGATACAGACTAGCTTTATGTACAGATGTACAATATGAAACTGAAAGAAATTCAGCTGCATTGCTTCTACTACATGCTTCTGTAATTAGCATGGCAGTTTCAAAACTTTGTCTTGCAAGCTAAAATGCACCTACCCTTGTTAACTAAACACACATGGTGTGAAGTTAAAGGATAAGTTTGATATTTTTAAAGTTATTTCTTCACAAGTATGGTATATATTTTTCAAAAATACATACCCAGTCCTTGTGTTTTATAATAGAATCTTTGCCAGTCCGTGCATTGTGTAATGGGGCCCGAGGTGTGACTGAAAAATAAACAATTTTGTGTAAATACATATAAACTATGTTTATGAAGAAACAACTTTGACTTGAAAAATACCAAACATATTTTAGACAACTTTTAATAGACACTGTGACTGACAGATTCCAGAAATTGAAACTTTTTACAAAATGGCATAATCCGTAAATATACAATGTGATATGCATGGGTGTCGACCAGTTATAAACATAGGGAGGTGGAAGGTAAAAACTAATAGGCTACAACAAAGATAATAATCTAGCAACAGCAATAACAATACTAATTCTAAAATTAGTGTAACAAAGGAGCAAAAGGCATTACAAAATAAAATTATACAATCAACTACAACTGTACACATTTAAGTGTATTACTAAAGGCTGATTTAATTAAAAAGTATAAGCCCATTTCAAATGGGCTTACAATAAAACTTGCATTAAAATTCCACATATACCATTGTCTCTCATTCACTACCATCAGTGACTTGATGTTTCATTTTCTCCTGCTCCTAATATGCTAATAAAGTTCTCCATAGTTGAAATGTGCAATGATTGGAAGGTCATATTGTGTGAATTGCATTAGCAAGAATACAGTGAACAGGAATTATTGGTACATGTTTAGAGATAATTAATATACTCTGATTTCATTGAATTTTGTGATTTTGCTAGTCACCATAATCCAAGGGCCTAAATATAATTTACATGGTTGCAGTTTATGGGGCTGCATAGTTAAACTATAATGGCGCTGTCACCTGGCTGGTTAACCAGTTAAACAGACAGCTACCCCAGCTACTGTTTGTTTATAATGTCATTCCAAGACAGCTCACATAGACAGCTGACATAGATTCAATTACTTTACAGAAATGTGAAATGCCAAAAAAAGGCAACCAATATAGCCCAATTTGAACATGTTTTTTTTGCAATGTCATAACTTAAATGTGTGTTTTTCTGAGATAGGGTCTTGTAGACTCTGGCAATGAAGATTCCACTCAAGTATCTTTGAGTACCTGCCATTGGGAGCTGGCCAATTCGCAGACAAAGAATTTGAAGCCAAAACGTAGGTGGTATTCATGTTTGTTCATTAGGTTGCATGTTTGATAAATTAATGTTTATAATTTTACAGATTCAGCATAGTTAATGAGGAGGAGGTTAGGAGTATGCACTGATACAGTGTGTTGCCATACCCACCACATGGCAAACCACCTCAGGATCCCAGATTAGAACCTGAGTGCATCCATGCAACGGGTGACACCTCAGCACCAAACTAGTTCAGATGGAATGGAACAGTGTGAGTTTTTTTTTTTACAACTCCGGAGTGCTGATTCTGCCACCAACCCCCAGGTTTTTCCCTGCAGGTTGGAGGGCTTACTTGCAGGGATGAATGCAGATTAATGTCATACCTAGGACAGAGCAATTGCAGGTTAAAGGCTTTGCTCAAGGGCCCAATGGAGTGGAATCATTTCTGGCATTTACAGGATTGGAACCAGCAACCTTTCGATTCCCAGTGCAGATTCCTATTCTCAGAACCATCACTCCACCCCAATAGATAATAGTATACAGCTATAACAGATTTGAATCATCTGCAAATGGAAGTTAAGCACTTTTAACTGCAGCCTGATTGTGACCTCAGTAGGCAGTAGAATCTTGGGATGATTATGTAATCCTTACGGTTCAGACTTACATTATTTTATATTGTTATTTTGTAATATTAAAAACAAAGTAACATGAAAATGCCTCCCTTAACATAGTGCCACTTGAGGCGATTGCCTCGTCACCACACTCCACATGCCAGCCTTGCAAATATGCATTCAGTTTATTCCTGGTAGTGTTAAGCAATAGTCTGACACTACTGATCCAAAATTTATGTTAATTTGTACTATATACAGTATCATGCATGTAATTACTCCTTAACGACAGAAGGCAAAATAAATGAAAATGTTTTATAAGGTGCCGTGTAAAAGATAACAAGAAACATGCAATACTGATAGATTTTTTACTATGCTTTGGTTTTACTTTTTCAGTTTAAATCAGCTTCAATTATCTACTTCTACCTATAGCCAGCAGATCATTCTAATGGTGTTGGTTATTTTTAAAACAGATTAACTAATATGTTTAGTCACTATTGCATATTCGTCTGATTGCAGCTATTTCCTGTCATGTATTTTTATCATAAAAAATAAAAAGGAAATTTTCTGTCCCACAAACTGCTTTGAAATGAACGGCTCCATTTTTTATATGGGGATTTTTATATTCAGATTATCTTTCAACCAGGATTGTGTGCCACCATAATCTCATGTGTGCCTAATAATTCCAGGTCTTCACATTTATTAACAGTGATCATAAACCCATGGTAGATTATATCGTGCTGCAGCACAGAATTTACATAACACAGCTTTTTGCTTTCTTTAGGCTGCAGTTTAATCTTGTCCTATAGTGAAGGTGGGGTAGTGTTTTTTTGGTTTTTTTATTTTTTAATTTAGAATAGCAAACTATTTGCAGATTTTCACATTTGTATTCTACACCTGGCTCTGTGCTTCCCTTTACTGTCATTTGAGTCTTAGTAAGTATCAGGTAATCATGTGTAGTTACACTGCAGTAACAATACACTGCAATAACACCCTTACTGTAAAGAGTAACCCATAATTGTTTCATTCTTGTTGAATTTTTGGGGTTAGCACTAGATCCCTCTGCTATTCCTGTTCTTCTAGTGTATGCAAGATTTCCATCAAAAGTATATTGTTAGGGTTGGCCATTGTGGGTTTGTCACCTTCAGCTGGCAGGTTTCAGCTCCAGTCTTACACCTACTGCTTCTAGGCTCCAGCTGCCCATGACTGTATATAAGATAAAAGGGATTTAGAAAATAAATAAATCAATTGATGCCAATGGTAAAGTCACTGACTTCAAAGCCAAGACAGCATGTCAGTGTGATAAGACAGGTCTATGGCGGAGCAAATTATCCTCCTAGCGAAGCAGAGAAAGGTGGAGGTTAAAAGGCAAGAGAAAATAAAATTAAAGTCAGGAGCAAGTCAGTGTTGTTTTAGAGGGAAGGTAAGTGGTTGGGAATGAGGAACCCAACGAAGAGCGTGTAGCTGACTCTTGAGGTGGGAGTCAAGGTTGATCCTGTTGAAAATAACAGGGGCAGTAGCAGGAATGTTGTACCCCTCCAGACATTGCCCAGCTGAAGGCCAAAACACGGTGGAAGGAGATGGAAGCAGGGCTCATGGGGTCCCTGCAGGCACCGAGGGAAGGCAACAAAGGACACAAGTTGGGCCTGGGTCACCTCAGGGGTGACTGGCCAAGGTGGTTGGGGAGCAAGCCTATGTGTTGGTTGACTAGGCTTGACAGTGGCCATCTCTGGTGGCACAGGTTTTAGAGAGAACCACCAAGGCTCATGGTTTTGAATGGAAGAGATCCACCCATGATTTTAACCTCATGCAATATGGATATATTGAATTGATTATATTAAATTTCCACCCTTCAGTTTTTTTTTTTATTATGGGTTATTTATTTATTGTATAGAATAACTTGTACTGCACTTTTGCACTTTGGGACTGTTGTTGCTTTCAAGTTTTAATAAAAGTACTTAAAACACTTAATGCACCACCTCTAGTATGTTCTCATTTTCCTGGCTCATCCTCAGATGTGTTATCAACAGTGATGTGTTCATTTTTCTTATTGTTTATGTCACATCAGTCATTAAATCCAGAGATGATCTGTGTGACTACAGCGTGGATGCCTCCAAACTGCATTTTAATTTCAGCCAACCTTCTTGCATTGTCTGCTAGCAAGACGGAATGTATTCTTTCTGAAGCCAGACATATAACATATACATCTTGAGACTTCTATGAGTTAACTTTGCTTAAACCTGAGTGGGAACAATTAGACAGCTCACAAAATATCACATTTCTAAGCAAATCACTTGCTTCATGAAGGTGGTGTTTGAAGTAGGGGTGTTGACTTTGAACTGCAAAGAGTAAATGTGCTCTTGTTAATCTGGTCCAACAGAGAGAAAGTTTCTGTTTACAATAAAGCATCTAGAGCTGAAAAGTCTCGTAAAAAACCCCGTAAAACCTATTGCAAGGGAAAAGCTATTTGGTAGCATCAGATTATAAATTGGCATTCGAAGACATCAGTGGACGAGGGGTAAACATGAATGACATGTTACCATTAGTGCTGGGTGTACTCTCTGTTGTTCAGCATTAATGGCGATAGTGTAAAAGTCAATGTAAGCTTGAAATATTGGCACCTATATTCATGAAAATATGAACTACAAAATAGACACTTGAAGCAGATGATGTGTCACACTCCGTCAAAAGAACTGCCATGAAGAAAAATGGTAATGAAGAGCCACAGGAGATGCAGATTTCAGTACTCAAAACACCCGAATCAACAAATATGCATAACACCACCAATAGAAACAGAGATGTCATAACTGACATCTCATGGAGCCTGGTAGCTGCAGTGCTGTGCATGTGTGTCTCTCTGTGTCCTCTGTCACAGTGTTAAT